>NW_009648332.1:17926752-18051850 GCF_000708025.1 Charadrius vociferus | reverse complement strand
CAAAGCATTTTCAAGTAGGTTTTATTTTAACAATAACTTTGAAAGCCTGCTGGAAGCAATGTACTAAGCAGCAATGCATGGACTGCTAAGATCTCAGCTTGAAATGCTCATACAAGAGCAACATTAAAAAGAAAAGCATAATAAATCTTCCTTTGTGATGATAATCTTTTGCTCTGTTCAATTTAATTGTAATAGGGAGTAACGATTAATTATTAAGTCATTAGAGAAATGTCACTATAAACAGGTTCCTGTTTTTTCTGTATCAATGTGCATGTCATACTGAGAAATTTATATTCATTCAAGCTCCAGTGATAAATGGGGATATCCAATGGAATTAATAGCAAACAACTAGAGAGTTCTGCACTTTAACTGTTCCCTGACATTTACTGCAGTTGAAGGGAAGAAAGCCTATAATAAATCAGGTTATTGTAATTTTTATCCAGTACAATTAAGATCTAATTTCATGTCTGAAGGTTTGCTATTTTGAATTTGGGATGGGGAGGAGGGCAATCATTCCCAGTCACATTTGTGTGATTAAAAAAAGGCTTCCAAGGAATTTTAATGCCAGCAAAAACCTCAAGCCAATCTTTTTGTGAGAAAGGAGTGTTGCGGAGATTACAAAATAGCATTGTGTATTCTGAAAAAGCTAGCTGAAGTACTCTTAAGGAAAAAATGTTACAGGAGCATATTTAAGTTCTTTAAATATCAAGTCATTTAAATCGGTATTTCAAGACAACCAAATAGGATCTAGAAAATACCTTCTGAGGATTACATTATGTTAACCAAATATATATTTTTGAAGTGTTTATGAAAGTTCACAGAAAATGGACTTAACTTTCTAATTGGTGCTCAAGTTAGACACCTAAACAATTACATAGCTAAGGGGTCTAATTTCTTTTTCAAAGATACTGAACGTCCAATGGGTCTTAATAATATCAGGAATTAAGTACACTAATGATCTGACTACCAAATTTTGTTCTTTATGTCATCATTCTTAGTTTAGATTAGAGTTTGAGAACATAATTCCAGATATTTTCAGGATATAAGAAAAGTCTCCACCTTTTTTCCCTTCATCACTCACTGCTACAATAACAACACATTTGTATAATGTTATTATATAGTCTGTATTCTCATTACAGTTTTCCTTGGGAACAAAATATCAAAATTTGAATGTCTGATACACAATGTCAAAGGTAGCAGATTTCTGCAGTACTCTAACCTTTTATATATTCCATATTGTTATTGGCCAGTCATTTAACTTCAGTTTGACAGTTTGCCAGGAGTACAAAACAGATTTCCAGCCAATCAAGTTATAGACTAATTTAAAAGGTCAACATAATACAATATGCTGCTGGGTTTCTGAAATTTGATCTGCTAAAATTCCAGTGCTTTATCTTTCCTGAGCCAAAGAAATTCATTCTGGATATAGCATAACCCCTAATATCAGCAGGCACAAAGTGCCAGATATGTCTATCACCTATCCATGTTGCAATACAAATTAGTTCTTGTACCACTAATCATAGCAACAAGCTAGTCGTGTCAGCAGAAACCAATAAAATTATTTTCTTTATCATGAAAATATCAAAACCATCTTTAGATCATTTACTAAAGTAAGATATTCTAACACTGGGGTTCCACGTTGGTGAGAACCAAAGAGTACAAATTTGATCTATATCACACTTGAGCATATGGTCATACTTCAGTCAAATCAGCATTTATGCCAGGCAGGAGATACTTGATCATCAGAAAAAGTTACAGCAGTTTGTTCAAATGATACCTCATCTGGCATAAATCCTATCAGGAATAAATTACCTTCACTAATTCTCTTAAAGACATTTTGTCTGCCTGAGTTTTTACAAGCTTTGCATTATTTTCCATCATGGTTTACCCATGATTTTTCTGCCCCGCAGAACCAAAGCCTAAGTTCATCATTTCAAAATGAAGTAACTAAAACTTTGATGTCTGGAGCTCTACTTTCTGTGTCACAAAGCCTACTCTCCTTGTCATCAAGGAAAAAAAATAACTATTAATTTTAAGAGGCATAAAGTAGACTCAAGTTAAGTTTTTAATAAAAACAGTCAAATAAAAATAGTTTTACCTGTAGAAAAAAAGACTTTCCACTTCTTTCTGTCCGTTTCAGTAATTCTGCTACCGTAATGTACTTGAAAGACCCCTTGAGAATAGAACCAATAGAACTCCTAATACTCTCCAATCCATTTATAATGGCATATCTATCTGCTTATAATTTAAAATGCAATTTTCTAGCTATTAAGATGACCTGTGTGCAAAATACACTTCCTAACAACACATATAAGTCTTTATTTTGAGCAAACAATTCCAATATGAAAGCAGTTGTTAAAACAACATGGATATATTAGCAAGGTGATGAACAGATACTGCAGAACTCTCAAGCTGTCTTAGAATGTGTTTGAGCAGCAAAAATTCAGAGGCAGGTCTTCAAATGCTGACCCTGCCTATCAGCTTCTTTCACATCTCCTTAGCAAAAAAATGCATTTGGCATCATCACATTATTTATTTTGGAAATGTCCTACCCTGTTTATTGCATCCTTTAGTACAAGCGATGTAACAAATTAAGTTTGTGTCTTCGCACACCTCAGTGACTACGCTAACCTCTAACCACATTTGCTTCCACACCTTTTCCTTGTGCTTGGGCTTCCATTTAGTCCTCTTCTGCTTCCCCTTTTAACCTGCTGCCTACTCCAGCTATTCTTCAGGACTTGATTTTTTTTAATTCCTTCAATAGCCTCTCCCTGTGTGTCCTGATCTGTTCCCAATCTCTATTACCACCTAATGCCAGCTCCTAACAAATCTTTATTTCCATCCCTTGCCTTTTTTTTGTCCAGGCTTGCATCTCCTCATGTCTCTCTGGCATTTGCTCATGGAAGTCCCGCTGTTTCCTCAAATTATAAAAAGATCTGCAAGTCCCTATATACAGATGATACATAAGGGACAAACCTGTCTGCTTTTGAATAAAGCAATACCTTTTGACTGCAAGGATTCTTTGAGGTTTTCCACAGAATAATAACCAAACAAAAAACAACCTCAAACAATTAGTTTTTATTTAATAAAGCCCCTATGATTAGTGCATTTAAAAGAATAGCTAAGAAATGAAAGATGAGCAACCAATATAGGTTACAACCTGAGACAAATTCTCAAAGTATGAGACTCAGCAAAATTCTGAGCAAGGGGCAATCTGAGATTCCGAGGTGGAGCCTTATTTTATTTAATCAATGTTTAAGAATAGTACAACAACTGCACGTGGCAAAAAATAATTCGTGATAGTCCAGAAGAGAGACCAACTGAGGAAGTTCAAAGGCACCTAAGTGACGCAGCAGGATGACAAATAGAAAGCACAGTTAAGAACCATGGATTCTTCACTTCAGAAGAAAGAGATATATATCACTGTGGCCAGAACACAGCTAAACAGTGTTCAACAGCCATTGGGAAAAAAATTAATTCAGTATTTCTAAGGAGTGAAATAGAAATTAACAGCTCACCAACTATGACAGCACTGTAAAACAGGTATGACCTCCTTGAATATCACTGTGTGTTCAGGCCTAATCGCCTTCCCTCAAGAAAGACACCGGGGTTTATATGCTCTGGATGGAAAGTTAGACCTTCAACAGGTTTGGATCAGATCACTTGAAGGTAATTGTGTATTTTCAGGAGAAAAACTATTCTCTCATGCATTTTATCTACTGCTCACTACCATTAAGTCTAAGATTTCTAAGACTTGCACAATACACTAGTAATAGATTTGTAACTAAAATCAATAATCATTTTCAAGTCATTTTAATAATCAAGCATAAATATTACATTAAAGGGAATTAGGGGATTGAACTCCTTTAAATTGCTCTAATGCACATTTGATTGCCTTTAACAGGAGTTGAAAGAAAAGATGGATGAGCTCCTGCCACTGATCCCAGTTCTGGAACAATACAAAACCGATGCCAAATTAATCACCCAGTTCAAGGAGGAAATTAGGAATCTGTCTACTGTCCTCACTGGGATTCAGGAAGAAATTGGTGCTTATGACTATGAGGAACTACACCAACGCGTAATCAGTTTAGAAACCAGGCTTCGAGACTGCATGAAAAAGCTCAGTAAGTTAACAATTTCATGGCAAATTTGGTCCCTTGGCTATATATTTTTAGTCGTCTCTGTATAGAAAGATAACGTTTTCTTTTTTTTGTTTGATGAAAGATTATATTCTGATCTGTGCTGCCCTAATAAAAGTCAAGAGTAACTCATCCGAAGGTCAGTCATATCATTCTAAGTTTGCACCAGTGTACCTTATATAACTATCTGCCCTACTGTATACAGAAGGAATTAAGATGGAAAATTAGAACAGACAGCAAACTTTAAAATCTAAGAGATTTACAACTGGTTGAAGAGCTACAAATATTCTTCCAAAAAAGCTCAGACAGGCATTGCTACTTGGGTCATCTTTGGGATGTCAGCATGAAAAAAAAATTAGTGGGAAATAGACTGGAATCAGTTTTCAGATGTCCACAGCATAACCCTGTGCTATGACACCAGAGAGGCCACTGACTGTACTTTTGTTAGACCTGTAATATTAGCGTTAAGAGAGATGTGCCATTCTCCAATTTGCAATACAAGATAATTAGGCTTTAAGGGAACAAAGCATGACTTTTGTAGGAAGCACAGCAACAATCCATTGTGAGCACTGCACTGTATTTACATCGGGCAGCCTCCCTCTTGGTTGCTCACACGCTGGCTTTCATTAGAAAGAGTCAAACGTTGAGCATCTCTGAAAATCAGCACGAGGCTCAGTATCAGCTACCAAAACTAAAAGCCTGAAGTATCGTTATCCTGTGTCAGCCTTAACTTCTGTTACCCAAAGGGGGATAATTAGTATCTACCTGCTTTACAACCACCATGTGGTCTCCCCTCTCCCCAACCTATCCATGGATTCTGAGACTCCTGAATGGATCGCTATTGCAATCCGGCTTGCTACAGCCAACAATCCAGCCCCTTTGTGAGAAATAAACGCTTTATAAGTAAACACTGAACATGTCTAAACTAGAAATTCCAAGGTTCGGTCCTGTGATCGGTATCTCAGTTATCAGCTGTGGGATGTTTACTTTTAAGTGCTACACATGACACAAAATACGTTATTAATTTCATAAGCAGTGCCTCTTTATTTTTGTGAGGCAATGGAATGAGAAAAATCTAGGTTAGGTTAGGCTCTTAAATAATTTATTCTCAATCTCTTTATTTTACACCAGAAATAACACAGTGATGATGGGCTAAAATACATGAAAGACTTCTTCAAACAGAAATTTCTTATGATCCTATTTTCCCCTCAGTACACACACATAATAGCACATTACTGCACTGACAGGAGGTAGTCAGGAGAAAATGGCCACACTGCAATACCGCAGCAAGCGAGAAAATACATGTAAACAGGCAGTATTTTCTGATCGCGAGCGTTCCAGTAAGTTGATTAGACACCAGAAGATCATCAACTTATCTTTAATGAGTATCTTGTGTTTTTTAGCTTTTACGGCATATTCTTGTAACATTCATTAGTGAAGTGACTACAGTATAATACACATTTTATACATCAGAATGACTAGGTATATTCACAGGGGTTATTTGCCTGTTTTTCATCCCCATTTCCCCTACTATCTATCCTGAATTCCTGCAACACATTCTATTTCTCTTGATGTACTAATGTAAAAAAAACCCTATTAAAATTACTTATATTAACAATAGAGAAAAAAATTGTATGAAATAGATTATTAAGCACATCCATTATTAAAGGGGTTTGGCCTTCTCAAGTTCTAGTAAAGATTTATTCATCTTTATTGGCATTATTCTCTGGTCTTAGATGCTTAAATGACTTTTATACTCACCTACTAATAGACTGGGTGTATTTCTGGCCTACCCCGTGTGCCTTTTAAAGTCAAAACAGCTTCAGTTAGGCTTACTGTGAGTAACTCCTGAAAGCCGGTACTGCATGTTCAGATCAGTAAGCACAAAGGAAAAACAGCTTTCACACCCACACCTTCTCCCCAGCCACATTCACCACGCTGGAGATGATCCAGATGTGACTGTCCATGCCAATCTAATGGCCAGAAGTCTATGGCAGCAGAAGGCAGACTGGCCCCAATGTGGCACAGGATCTGGCTTGAATCTTCACAGATTTTGTTGCATGTCACTATATAATTATCTAACCAGCATGTGTAATAGCTATTTTCCATTCTTCTCCCTAGCAGGTGTTTGTCAGCAATATAATGCATTATTTATATTGTCCTGGCCACTTAAAAGGGATCTTCCATCTGCACTGGCAACACTTTCAACGCTCATTAACATACAGTTGTCTTACTTTCACTGAGGTTTAATGATTACCACAGCAGTTGTGATGACTGAAACTTATTCCTTGTCTTTGGAATAAGAGAAAATTAAGGCCAAAGCTACTGAGAAATTTGTCCACAAAA
Organism: Charadrius vociferus; assembly: GCF_000708025.1. Classification (NCBI taxonomy): domain Eukaryota; kingdom Metazoa; phylum Chordata; class Aves; order Charadriiformes; family Charadriidae; genus Charadrius; species Charadrius vociferus. The sequence goes on along the minus strand of NW_009648332.1, from coordinate 18,045,365 downwards.
CTTTAAAAGGGTGCACACAATTAAACACGTAGGAATAGGGTGCATATGACTGCACACACCACAAATTCACATACACTTATGCACGTATGGGTTCTTTGCTGGCAGTCATGTAAGGCATGTGCATTTATAAGAGAATGCAGGTTGCACAGTATGCTGAGGACCCTCCTATTCTTGTCATAATGCATTTATGAAATTTGATAAAAAATTACATGGGTAGCATTCATAGAAGCCAATACTCTGCCAAATGTTGTTTATGAAATATGAAGAAATAATTAGAGTAGATACTAGATTAGTAGATTTTGGTTAGAAATTCAGAAGCAGAATATATCCAAAGAAATGCTGTCACCTCAGTGTTAGAAGAGGTATTAGCGCAGGTGTAAGATTACATTATTGACAGCAGTGTACTTTTCCTTCCAAAGCATCATCCCCTTTGGGATTTGAAGAACTTTACAAGCAGTATTTAGTACAAAACTGTGCAATAGAGATATATATTATTATTCCCATTTTGTAGATGAAGGGACAAGCAGCCCAGGAGGATAAATGACTTTCCAAAAGATTGCACAGCAAGTCATTGCACACATGCAGAGGAATCCAGAGGCTTCCTCTCTGCAAGCTCTAATAACTAGACTATAGTGCATCCTCGATTTGTATTATTCAGGATAACAGACACACACCCATTAAGTAAGAACCAATTCTTCATTCCCTCACATTAAAAAGTTATGACAAATTTGACCATAAGCAGAAAACTGCAAGTAGTAAAACACTTGGAAGTCATTTGTGCAACCACTGAAAAAAATACTCACTTCATTTTCCCTATTTATAACCTAAAATAAATAATGATGCTTAGAAAAACTTCAAGAGAATGTTTTGATTTTATTTCCCTTGCAAACCCTTCTATAAATCATACACTCACTTGGTATATATAGCAGCTCATTTGTGTCACAGAGGCTGGGACTACCAATTACCTGCTCCTTGCTATCTTCAAAACAGCTCCTATCCAATTGGTCTCTCACAACCTTCTCCTGCCATTTGCTCACTTTGGAGCAGCTTTCCAGATGTGTTCTGCCCTACAGATTTTCCCAGCCTACAGGGGCAGTACATCTACTTTTCTTTTTTAACAGTCACTTCACGCTCAACTTCTTCCTTAATATAAATAAATACGGGAAATCACAAACAGAGTTCACAGTACAAAACTGTTACAAGAGATGAATCAAGCCATAAACACCCAGATTGTGCATGATACAGTGTTCCTTGTACAGTTCAATTTAAGATGGATAAACACTCAGAGGCTTGATTTTTCCAATTACTATAATCAGTTATGGTTGGGATTTTCTAATGTAGGCAGCTGCTTCTTTCAAAGTCAAGGGAAAGTTAAAGAGACTGAGTGCTTCTAAAAATCCCACTTTTTTCTGTATAACCCCACCTGAATGTCTTAGTGGTGGAAAAAATGCCTAGAAATATCAGGTTTTTTCTTTTTTCTTAGTGTTCCTGAACTTCCTGACATTTCCTAGGATGAAGATGTATTTGATCTACCTTCTCAGTAGCATCTGGTTCTTCTCCTGTCAGGGAATTAAAGAGCAGAGGTTTGCTATAAACCAAAACATTTCAACCAGTAAAACAAAGCTTTCCTGCCATCACAAGAGTTATTTCCTCATCCACATATGTTCCCTTCTGCCAGGAAAAAAAAAAAACCAAAAAACAAAAACAAAAGGAAAGGAACAAAACAAAAGCAGCAAAAACAAGGAGGAAAGGGGGGGGGGGGGTTTAGAATCATAGAATAGTTTTGGGTTGGAAGGGACCTTTAAACGTCATCTACTGCAATAAGCAAGGACAGCTTCAACTAGACCAGGTTGCTCAGAGCCCCGTCCAATCTGACCTTGAATGTTTCCAGGGACGGGGCATCTACCACCTTTCCAGGCAACCTGTGCTAGCGTTTCACCATCCTCATTGTAAAAAATTTCTTCCTTATATCTAGTTGAAATCTACCATCTTTTCATTTACAACCATTACCCCTTGGCCCTATTGCAACAGGCCCTGCTAAAAAGTATGTCCCCATCTTTCTTATAAGCCCCCTTTAAGTACTGAAAGGCTGCGATAAGGTCTCCCTGGGGCCTTTTCTTCAGGCTGAACAACTGCAACTCTCTCAGACTGTCGTCCCAGCAGAAGGGCTCTGGCCCTCTGATCATTTTTGTGGCCCTCCTTTGGACCCGCTCCAGCAGGTCCATGTCTGTCTTACATTGGGGACTCCAGACCTGGATGCAGGACTCCAGGACTCACCAGAGTGGAGTAGAGGGGCAGAAGCACCTCCCTCAACCTGCTGGCCATGCTTCTTTTCATGCAGCCCAGGTTTCAGTTGGCCTTTTGGACTACAAGTGCACATTGCCAGCTCACGTCCAGCTTTTCATCCACCAGTACCCCCAAGTCCTTCTTGGCAGGTCTGCTCTCAATCCCTTTGCCCCCCAGCCTGTACTGATACTGGGGCTGCCCCGACCCAGGTGCAGGACCCTGCACTTGGCCTTGTTGAACCTCACGGGGTTCACATGGGCCCACTTTCCAAGTTAGTCCAGGTCCCTCTGGATGGCATCCTATCCCCAGGTGTATTAACCGCAGTACTCAGCTTGATGTCATCTGCAAACTTGCTGAGAGTGCACTTAATCCCACTGTCTATGTCATTGGTGAAGATATTAAACAGTACTGGTCCCAATACGGACCCCTGAGGGACACCACTTGTCACCAATCTCCATCTGGACCAATACCCTCTGGGTGCAACCATCCAACCAATTCCTCATCCACCAAACAGTCCACCCATCAAATCCATACCTCTCCAATTCAGAGAGAAGGATGTTGTGGGGGACCATGTCAAGGGCCTTACAGAAGTCCAGATAGACATGTGTAGCTCTTCCCTTGACCACTGATGTAGTCACTCCATCACAGAAGGCCACTAGGTTGTTCAGGCAGAACTTGCCCTTGGTGAAGCCATGCTGGCTGTCTTGAATCACCTCCCTGTCCTCCATGTGCCTTAGCACAGCTTCTGGGAGGGTCCGTTCCATGACGTTTCCAGGCACAGAAGTGCAGCTGACAGGTCAGTAGTTCCCACGTTCCTCCTTTCTACCCTGTTTAAAAATGGGTACAATGTTTCTCCTTTTCCAGTCACACTTGGGACTTCACTTGACTGCCACAACTTTTCAAATAGCATGGAGAGTTGGTTGGCAACATCATCAGACAATTACCTCAGGACTCTGGGATGCATCTCATCAGGTCCCATAGACTTACGTATGTTCAGATTCCTCAGGTGGTCACAAACCTGACAGTGGGAGGGATTTTACTCCCCCAGTCCCTTGTCTTGTGGTCCATCCACTCAAGAGGTGTGGGAAGAGAGAACGCCAGTGAAGACTGAGGCAAAAAAGTTGTTGAGTACCTCACAGCCTTCCCCTTGTCCATTGTTAACAGTTTGCCAGGCTTGCTCATGACGGGGCTACACTTTCTTTGACCTTTCTTTTCTGGCTGACATACCTGTAGAAGCCCTTCTTATTATTCTTCACTTCCCTTGCCAAGTTTAGGTCCACCCACACCTTTGGCTTGCTGGCCCCATCCCTACACAACTGGGCAGTGTCCCTATACTCTTCCCAGGATACCTGTGTCCCTGCCTCCACTCCCTGTGCATCTTCTTTCTTGCCCTTTCGTTTGACCAGCAGGTCTTGACTCAGCCATGCCAGTCTCTTGCCTTCCTTTCCTGGTTTCTTACACCTGGGGATTGAGAGCTCTTGCACACTGTGGAAAGCATCCTTAAAGATCTGCCAGCTCCATTCTGCTCCCTTGCCCCTAAAGACAGTTTCCAAGGGGGTCCTATTGACTAACTCCTTGAAGAGCTGGAATTTTGCTTTCCTAAAATTCAGGGTCCTGAATTTACTCTTTGCCTGACCCACATCCCTCAGGATTGTGATCTCCACCAGTGCATGATCACTGCAGCCCAGGCTGCCTCCAATCTTAATGTCACCAATTAGCTCTCTTGCGTTGGTGACTGACAGGTCCAGTACCGCATCCCCTCTGGTAGGGCTATCTATTACCTGGCTTAAAAAGTTATTCTCAATGCATTCCAGGAGTCTCCTGGATTGCCTATGGCTCACTGTGCTACATTTCCAGCAGATGTTGGGGTGGATGAAGTCCCCCAGCAGGATGAGAGCCTGCAAATGCAATGCCTCCTGTAGCTGGAGTAAGAAGGCTTCGTCAATAGGCACCCTTGATCAGGCAGCCTGTAGTAGACACCAACTACTAGGTTCCCTTTGTTGCCTCAGTCTCTAATTCTTAGCCATAAGCTTTCAACCTGCTCATGGCTATTCTTCAGAGACAGCTCTTCACTCTATCCATTTTTGATGTAGAGGGCAATGCCTCTGCCCCTCCTTCCTCGTCTGCCCCTCCTAATAGCCTGTAGCCATCGATAGCCACACTCCAGTCATGGGATTCATCCCACCAAGTTTCAGTAACGGCAACTAGGTCACAGCTTTCTAGCAGCATGGTGGCTTCCAACTCCTCCTGTTTGTTGTCACGCTGCACGCATTGGTGTAGAGGCACTTCTGCTGGGCTCTCAGCCGTGTCACCTTCTAAGAGGAACACCCCTTAATTCCTTTGAGGTGTTCCCCTGTTGGCTCCTACTACCTCAGGAGCCCTGGCTCATCTCCATAGAAATTCAAGTGTTTTGGCCGTGTTAAAAAAGAGCACAGGCCAGCTTTAATTCTCAGCCACCTCACTGCTATGGAAAATTCATAGCACAGAAGTGTTTCCCATTTCGCATGACATTTACCTATGTTCTATTTGCCTGCATAGAAAATGAGCTAAAGAAAAGTCTCAGCTGGAAACTAATTGAATTTTTTTTTATTTCAGACTCCCAGACTTGCCATGCCACAAGTGTGTTAAGTAAATGATCCTGCCTTTCGATATGTTAGTATCATCATTCCCTAGCAAGTTGAAAATGCTTACAATCACACAGAAAACTCACCCTGTTTTCTCAGTGAACTGTTAAACATTTGGTATCAAATGCAAGATCAGGCTTGGGCAAGCTATAAGGGAATTATCTTTATAAAGTCAGTATTGCTAATTATTTCAGTGTTAAAGAAACAGATTGATAAACTGCATATTGTAGTAAAATGCCATCAAAATGCTGTGATATTCATCTAGAATAAATTATTTAATCATATAAGTAAGTCAATGATACTTCGGCACAGACAGCACACTTACAATGAGCAAAACATTTATAGGTCTGCTATAGAGAATGGGTAGACACATTTGAAGGTAGGGCTCCAAAACCAGAACTGGAGAAAACAACCATACTTTTCTCTTGAAGAAAGGGAAATTAGTTTTACAGTTTACTCAATTGAATTCACTCGATTCTCTTAACTTCTGACCAAATATTGAAAGCAATGGTGCATTAGAGGACTGTCTGAAGGTTTGACAGAATAAACTGTGAATTTCAGAGGGATGTCAGTGAGAAGGGGAAGACAATTTAGCCTCAATTACGTTTTCCTAGTTTCACATTTCCCTGCTTCATCAGTCAGCAATAGGTCCACTGTATTCACAAGACCAGTATTTAACAAGCCAGTCAGCCAAGACTTGCTTTGGGGCCTTGTCCTGTTCTTTCAAGCAGTTCTTTCTGAACTGAGAGGACTTACTGATAAGGGGTTCCAGTCCACACGTGTCTGGAAGCAATGCTTTGAGTTCTGTCTACGCAAAAGAAAAGAGAGATGACACTCACGTATGTAGCCCTGAAAGTTTTTCAAATTAACAGAAGAGTGAGATTCTGAAACAATCTTCAGTTGGAGTAAGGGTGAGGATAGGCAAGTGCAAACAGTATTTCCCCATTTTTAAAATCACATTAATAATTTTATAACAAGGCTGTCTGCAATAGCAGGTTACTAGACTTACACGACCAGAATTTTGGTGAAGACTACATATATTAAGCTCCTGTGCCCAAGGATTTCCTAGCTCTAAGGAGGCTGTCATGACAAGACAGAGGTGGGCACTGACAGCTCTGCTGCTTCCTTCTTACTGCCCACGCTGTCAGCAAGTGGGCCAACAGACCTCAGGTACTGCTGAGGTTTACAACAGAAACCTGCTGATGAATTATCACTACAATGGGAATGGCTACCATACATAGAAAAAATACTTGTAGTATTATTCCTTATTTTTGGATATCAGTTCCATCAAGTTATATCACAAATAAGCAGATTTATGGGCTTCTGTTTAATGAACAGGGAAAAGAAAAGATCAGACATACTACAGGGCAGGAGAACCAAAAAAAAAAAAAATCCTCATGCCTCTTACAAGATGCTCTGTTTTGTTATGCTGAAAAGAGAAGCTTTGTCACTTTCTCAGTCAGCTGTCCCTCAGCTGTATAGCAAATCTCCTAACGATCTTCCTTTCTTGATATCACTACATGCTATTTGGGAATAAAAATTTAATCGCATAAACATACCCTGACTCAAACTGCCAATCATTCAGTGGCTGAAGTACAATGTCACCTCTTTTTTAACATTGAACAGTCTCCCAATACATTTTGAAAGATCTGTCTTTAAAAGCATCTGACTTGCATCACAGGGCAAAGCAGCTCAGTTTGTATAGTTTAAACCAAATCAAGACTGAAGAGGTTTATTAATTATTAACAACATGTAATTAAGTTTCAATCAGTGAACTATATGTTCAGGATCAATACAAGTAATACAACAGATGAACTACATTACTAGACACTTAAGAAACCTTAATACAACTACAAATTTCCAAACACCCTTCTCTAGCTAGAATCAAAAAGCTCCAGTCACACATGGCGCCCCACGCGCACAAACGCTCGTGGAGTTATGTGTGCACACCCCCCACAACAGTCGGTATGGGCTACAAGGTGGGCTCTGTGACCACCCCCACATCTCTGCCACAGGCTCTTCTGTAAGTTTTGTCTGTTCAGAAGCGAAATTTCACAGCTCACTTTTGATTCCCCATTTAGCTTTCTGGATATTGTTTTAAATAGAAGAAATAGCGTTTCAGTATTCCAAATTTTTTGCTTATGTTTTCCTACTAATTTCTATTCTGTGTTTTAAAGGCACCAATTAGTATACCCTTTAACTCGTACATTCATCGTAGTTTTGTTACCTTAAAAGCTACAACTTCAGAATTATTTTTTTCCTGCTTTCTTTCTACTTGTTATTTTTCTGATTTTATTCCAAATTAAATATTCCAAATCCAAGCCCTCTGAAGGTCTGCATTTACCCTCATGCCCATCTCTGAGACTATTTACTAACATATCACCTAAAAATAAAAGCCTTCACCTAGATAGGATATAGTCCTCTACCTTCCAAGCTAATAGCAGTTCATTGCTGTAGAAAAACAGCACTCAGCACACAATACTAGCAGCCTATCTACAAAAAAAAATACAGAATAAAAAATTATGTACTATGATAACCAACTGTAGAAAACCTGTAAGATTCCTTAAAATGGGAAATTCCAAAATATCTTCAAAAGATTGTAAGATACATCTTGTTGAGATATGCAAATAATAATGCCTTTGAATTGACCCAGAAAACAGATGCAGCCTATCTTGCTCATTGAAGTCTCAGCATGTACTCGGTTATCTTCATTTCCATTACACCCCACTTCCCTGGCCATGAACGAAATCCCCGCGAGCAGCCCCTGAGTTGTCACCACAGCATTAACCCCCTTCTAATTGACTGAAACAGGCTTGCACAATACATTCCTTGCCAGTTACATAAAGTAGAAAATCCAGCCTTGATGCGACCTTCTCTTTTGAACTGAATAAATTCACTCTCAACACCAGATGCATTTTGTTTTCCACATTTCCTAGATAGATAGGGTTACACAATACAGCACAACCACGTATTACAGAGAAGCACTTATTTTTAAATTAAAAAAATAGGTGAAATGTGTCACCACTTTTTACATTCTTATGGACTATATTTTCTGCAAAAACATGCTATTTCACCTAATCGCCTACAACATCACTGTATGATATTAAGCCTCTTGGTAAACATACGAATTCCACCGGGGACTTGTTGTTAATAGGTATGTTATTAATGTCCCCTAAAATATAGATTTTTGGATTGTTAGGAAGGTCAGCATCCAAGATCATATCGACTCTCATTATTTCCTCCTAGACAGTCTAATATGAGCCTAATGGATTAGAAGCCAACTGATACAGCCAAGGTTGCTGAATAATTCTTATATTTGCTTTCTTAACTTCAGAGTAGTACTGGAACAGTAACCACACGGCAGTGAGTCACAGGCATTTGGGTACAGCTATACATTTTGCATACAAGCTCATTTTTTCCTGTCTGCCCGTAACCTCCTTGTTACCCTGGTCAATGGAAAACTGAAACATCCATCAATCCTAGCCTTGCACTGAACATTCTGAAAGGCAAAAGCAAGGGGACTTTATGCCTTCTTTTCATTTATTATTAAGTGTTACTCATTTCAGCTCAGAATTCATTTTACTAGGTTGTATTTTTCTTTATGCCCAGAAAATGTAACTGTGCTTTAATATATATAAAACCAAAAATATACACAAATAAATGTTTATCTCTATATTTTTACATATTTATAGTACTGCCTCATATGTAAAAGTTCATATGGTGACGATGACAATCCATCTTCAACATAAGCCTGAAACCCCTGGAGCCACTATTTAGTTTAGAGCAATTGGTCTTGTGCTCTGACTGATGTCAAGGGGAGTTGTGTAATTATTTGCATTAATGCATTTGTTTTTCTAATTTCAGCATGTGGCAAATTGATGAAAATTACAGGCCCCATTACAGTCAAGATATCTGGAACCCGATTTGGAGCCTGGATGACAGATCCATTAGCATCAGAGAAAAATAACCGAGTATGTTAAGGCACTGAATATCTTTGTGTCATTCTGGAGTCTTACTTGCTTTATTTTAATCTTTTAAAAGAGATTTTTCCCCCTAGGAGGTTACACTGACCAGCATGTTTCTTCTTCCCTCATTTTCACTGTTAAACATCAGACAAAAAGCAACAGCTTTTGTGCAAAAATATCCATCGACAAAAGTGAGCTAAGCACCTTTGTGCCATTTCCTTTAACTGTTTCAGGGATGACATACCACCCGTTCTGAATCAACTACACAATTTTTTTCTTCCTACCATATTTGATTGAGCTGGGGTCTTTAAGAACCCAAGTACTGTAACACAACCATCAACACTTCTACCAAAAGCATAACCCATAACACAGCACAGTCAAAATTTGCAGGATTAGGCCCCATATAAGCTGCACTCAGAACATTTGCCACCTCAGACCCAAGTTCTGTTATTCTTTGGATCTACAATAGGATCTCAAACTGGCCACAGCTTTGAGGAGGTGGTCTCTCCATCAAAGGGCTTTTGAAGTCAAAACACTAGGTTTCATTTGTATGAGACCCACAAGGTTAATTTTTTGAATGCATAAAAAGCCAAATGCAATAAAAAAGGCAACATACAAATGGCAATTAGTAGCTAAAGATTTGCGTGCAGCTCTCCCCTACCCGCTGTGCCTATTCAGGTTCACTACTCACCCCAGGAATCTCAATTACCTTTATGAGAGCAGCAAACTCTGCTCAGCCCCATCTCGTCCTGAGGAAGCTTCCTCTGCCACCTCAGAGCGCCAGTGGTGGCTCCAGGCGCATCCTCATGGGCCATCACCTCCACCAGCACCTGCTCCTGCTGTGGTCCCCCCCTGCACACCCTGCAGCCCCCTCCCCAGACAGCCTCCACGTTCCCCACCACCACCACCCTCTTAAAGCAACACAAAGACTACTCGTGCACGCAAGTTAGAACCATACCCCTCACAGCATCTCAACTAGTAGGAAGATGGGGAGCTGAACTGGCGTTTATACAAATATTTTCTTAATGCCATTTTTGAAATTGGCACAAAAATATCTCCAGAAATTATTCTGTTCTTTCAATAGTCAGGATTTGATTTGTCCTCTGACAAACTAAAAGGAGAAAAGGCAAAATGCATGAATGAAAAAATGGGGGAATGGAAGTTGGCATATAAAACATTAAAAAAAAAAGTATTGATTTTGCTTTGTTTTGTTTTAAGGGGAAAAATGGTTCCTAAACTTTACCGATTTCATTGCTATTGTATTTGGTTTATTTACTAAGAATACTCTATTTTTTCACTGATTAGAGGTTCAGCTGAAGAAAATTCATAAGCATAAATCCAAGCTTAGCTCACATGCCATCTCCCATCTCTCTCTTTGATTATTAGTCTAGGGAAATATCTTTAAGCCAGCCCTTTATAGAAGAGACCCAAACACTGAATAATCAAAAATTAAATTTCTCTGAAAATGCAGACACTGTAGTAACAGTCTTCTTGAGAGTTCACCTGTATAGGTAAGTTTTGCTTCAGAAATTCAAGGGTTCCTCATGCTTCTGTAAGAGGAATGTGGAAAATATTGTACTTGATAGCCTGCTGCACACCTAAAACCTTTTTTTTTTTTCCTTCTTTTTCTGCAATGTATCCATCATGCCACATCATGATCACGTACCACAGATTGTGCTCCAGGTGTTTACTCCCAATCTTTGTTTTCTTTCCAGGTCTGGTACATGGATAGTTACACTAACAATAAAATTGTCCGTGAATATAAATCAATTGCAGACTTTGTCAGTGGGGCTGAATCAAGGACATACAACCTTCCATTCAAATGGGCAGGAACCAACCATGTTGTCTACAACGGCTCCCTCTATTTCAACAAGTATCAGAGCAACATCATCATCAAATACAGCTTTGACACTGGGCGGGTGCTTGCACAGCGTAGCCTCGAGTATGCTGGCTTTCACAATGTCTACCCTTACACCTGGGGTGGCTTTTCTGATATTGACCTGATGGCAGATGAAATTGGGCTATGGGCTGTGTATGCCACCAACCAGAATGCAGGCAACATTGTCATCAGCCAGCTAAACCAGGATACGCTGGAGGTGCTGAAGAGCTGGAGCACAGGCTACCCAAAGAGAAGTGCTGGAGAATCCTTCATGATCTGCGGCACCTTGTACGTTACTAACTCTCACTTAACAGGAGCCAAGGTCTACTATTCTTATTCCACAAAAACCTCCACTTATGAGTACACAGACATTCCTTTCCATAATCAGTATTTTCATATATCCATGCTTGACTACAATGCAAGAGATAGAGCTCTCTATGCCTGGAATAACGGACATCAAGTCCTGTTTAACGTCACCCTTTTCCATGTCATTAAAACTGAAGATGACACATAATTTTCTTTCCCTTCCCTTTCCCTCACCTTCCTCTCTCAAAGCAGTGTCATTTGTGATAAACTCTAAAAGCATCCATCTTTCTCAGTTCCTTTTAATTTACATTTCTTTTTTCATTACGGAAAAGCAACATTTTTTACCATATAATGCATTTCAAATATGGCTGAGCCTGTCAAAAATGACCTGTTGGAAATAAAAGCATCTTAACTCATGATTCTACAAGGTCTGTCAAGACCTTGTCTTGAAAAGCACTAAAGAGGATTTAAGTGGCTAAAGACAGTTTTAAAAAGATTATGATCTGCCTTATTTTAGAGTCAGAGACTAATGGTGGCTTAAATGCATGAATGTCTTTTTTTACCTCATTTTTGTTTTTAATCTATTGCTCAACTTCAGGATATATTTTGGTAGTGTCAGACACATATTGCACATTGTATTTTTTTATTTATTCTAAAAGAAAAATTTAGGAATTTAATTTACTTGGACATGGAGTAATGTTCATTTTGCCATCACCCAATTTCAGATGTGGTGCTGTACAGTATGTTTTTAAATCTCTTGCAAACATTTTATCAACAGTATGTATTTCTACCATTGTAACCACCATTGTGCAATTGTATCTCTTCACTTATGTGAAAGTAAACTAAGTACTATTTTTTATAAAATATATTGAAGCTTAATTGCGGTTCTGGCTATGGGTCAATTTAAAATGGTAAAAATCTGAGAAAAAGTTGTTATTTCTGAGAAAGACCAATAGTTTCTCAGGAACACAATCCCTGTTCTCAGCCTTGGTAGTCCACTTATTCACCACTGCTGCTTACTGGCAAATTTGCAACTTTGAAGCCTCATCCCAGTCCCAGCTTTACAACTGTTTGCCCTGCCCAACTTTTATCTTACGCTGCTGGCTTCTCTCTATCTCTTTTTTTTTTTTTTTCCTACTCTTTTTCCTTCCACCATTTTATTTCTCTTGTTTGTGCTCACTCCCTGATCTGGGCTTTACAAGAGAGAATCTGAAAGCGGGCTGGTGCCCATGCCTCCAGCCCGTGTGTGAGCGCATCCCGTATTGGCGCTGTTCTGGGGCAGTGAGGAGCAATGTTAGAAGACAAGTTGCCTTCCTTAATCTGACTGTCTTCTTACTCATAATAGAAGAAAATTTATCTGTTGACAAAGCTCTTCTCTGGGATGACAGTAATCAGGGAGAAAATATAAAGGAAAAGGTTCAAGGGCCAAATGATCAATGTGGCACCTGGTAGCCACCATATTGCTTTCCCTTGCTAGAAAACAGCCACAACACTGACACCAGCCTCTTGCAAAGAGGTCTGGGTTTTGCTAGCAGTAGTATTGTTACTTACAATCAAAAATGATGCCTTCAAGAAACAAGTACTTCTGAAAGCTATGTGGCTTGCTACATTATCTCATTAGAAATTGGGGGTGGGAGGGCATACTCTATTGAGAAAAAGAAATTAGGTTCTATTTCTCTATTTTGGCATAAATGGAAAGAAACATTCAGAACTACTACAAGACTTTTTATTAAGCTGGATTATCACATAATGCAAAAAGACAGGTAATCTGAAAAATTGTGTGAAAGCTGCATTCCTCACAAAATCTGAGATTCTCCTCTGTATACCCTTGGAAATTGGGCTCATAGAAAAGCAAGAACATTTACAAAAATGTTCCTATGTAAGAATAAGAAAAAAAAAATGTACTGACATTTTGCCAGATCTATTTTGAAGACATTTGATTTGCTGATTCTTCAAACATACCCGCTGAGACCACCTTAAGTCTCATGAATGTTTTCATTACTATAAATACATATGTCTACATACATTCACAAGGCTGCTTTACAATACAAGCCCACCTGAAGCTGAACAACAAATTGCATTACTTTTTACATTGTGTGCAAAACAGAAATCTACTAACTAGTCTTCTAGAACTGAGGGAGAAGGGGGGGAGAGAGGGGGAATTACATTACAACATGACCAGAGAAAAGTTTCTTTCCTGCTTCCATTTCCCTGCTTCCTGCCTAGCTGAAATGATAGCTGTTATCCCTTTACAATCAGTTACATGGGATGTGGAGACACCAAGTTCAGCTCAACAGAGAAATTAAACCACTTCACTCCTGTGACCAGCTCTCGTGTATTGACAATGAATTGACTCTGTGACATGTGAAAGAGTATACAGCTGCTCACTCAAAAAGGTATTTTATCTCATATAGGAATTTTTTATGAAAACGAAGTATGTTCAGATTTTTATCAAAAGCGCTAAAACAAACCCTAACCTTTGCCACACACAGAGTAACTTCAACAAAATAGATTTTTTTTCACACATACAGCATTCTTAAAAACATTAGTCATTAGATTGAGACATTAAACTTCTTTCAACTGTGTCATCATAAACTGGACTAATAGTAATGAGATGAGGTTCACATTGTCTGAAAAAAAATGGTTACTACCATATTTCTTTATAAGAATTTCATACTGCGTAATTAGCATGCATACATTAGTACAAATTGATAACAGTTCTTACAGTAAGATTAATCTAACCTGATTTCAATGCCATTTAGTTAGCCATCTAAAGGGTAACAGACTTCTATTAATCAAAGGAAAAAAATAAAGAGGCACTACTACAGATTGCGAGAGATGGGTGGATAAGAGTGGTAGGAAAGGCATCTTTGAAGGGTGATTTATCTTACTGATGAAGCTACTGTGCTCAAGCATAGAAGTCATACCTAGATAAAACCTGCCCTACTAAATTAGTAGCAACGGGTTGGATTCCAATACCTTTAAAACATGAAATAGCAGCTTGCACAGCATCAATACAGCAAAACCTGGTAAGACATTATCAGGTAAGTAGCACTGCTTCCTACTAAGGAGCGTTCATTTTTCTGTGAATCAGTGTTGATCATCTGTCTTTTCCAAATTGGAAATTCCAAAGTCATATTCCCAAAAGGCTGAAAACACCATGCCTCAATGTTAGTAAATTTGTATTACAAGCTTTGCCTTCATAATTGAGCAGCACAAGCAGAAAATCCCCATAATATAGCAGCAACCCACACATCAGCAAGTTTTATTCTTATAGTTGAAGCATAGGCTGTTTGTTATGAGGAGGTACTGATACTATAGGGGGAAAAAAATATCTCCCTCTAAACATGAGAAAATTAATTGTAGAGCCTATTTTAAAACCTTAGTAACCTCCTGCTTCAAGAGATAAACACGTAAAAGGACCACGGCATTCCTGCATCCAAAAGAGAATTATTAAATTTCACAAAGCTGTGCTGCTGGCAAAGGGGGATGCACACCACCACAAATCAGACACAGGAACACAAGTCTGCCGATCCACCAGGCATGCCTCTCCTGAGGGAGCATAAGGAACATGAATGATGCACACCAGAAAGCCCACAGCTTTCTCCCTAGAATGGGCTAACCATTCCCCATGAAAAAACAGGTATACCAAACCTCCCCAGAGAAGGCTTCCTGAATGGTAATCATCTTTTATAGTCCCTTCTGGGATTTTTTTTTCCAGTGAATAACTACCAAATCTATTGTTATGCACATAGGCTGCTCAGCCTGCCCTATCTGTCACAGCGTGCTAAGTGGACCACTGGTAGAGTAAATCTGTGGAGCCTACTCAGCACTGTAGTCACCGCTAGCAAAAAATAGTATTCAATTTGAAAAAAATAAAAGAAAATAGTTGAATGAGACAGAGTGATTCAATGCTTTAATCACAGATTGCTTATATCTAAGAATATTCATTTCCAGACAAGCTCAGGGGCACTAGCTGTCACTCAGCTCAGCAGGCTGCATCCACAGCAAAGGAAGACAGGATCTGTTTCAAACCACAGCCCGAATAAATCTGTTACCTGGTAATTTATCATAATAAAAAATTGCTTAGAAAACACTACAGCAGAGATGAACAAACCATTCACATCAAATTATTCATCCAGTGAATTTTATCCTTTTCAAGTTCAAGAATTGCCAGGGAACAGTCTTGATTCGTACTGATTTTTATGCTAGTGAAAATGGTTCTGGAAATCATTTGGATGGGCGTGTATCTTCCTATAAATCATCCAAACATTCCCAGCTGCGAATCTTACTATACATCCCTGGCATTCAGGAAGCAATGCTGAGCATTTGGGGGTCTTTTCCACAAGAGGCAGATGAGGACTGCAGTCACAGAGCTTGGGACAGAGCTGCATCTCAGCCCACCGTGCTGAGAAGCTCCCCACTGCACTGATTCTGAGGAGACCGACTCCTGCTTTGCAACATCTTGTAACAACTGCATCCCACCAGAAGCTCCCACTCAAAAGGGCTCGAAGCATGCAAAGACTCACTTCCACACATCATACAGACAAGTTCTGAAACTCACTTCCCCACCACAGGGACCATCTTATTGCCAAAATAAAAAGCAAAGCCCATTTTATATATTAGTAATTCTCCCACACATAACCATATACATACACATCAATATGCAAGCAACTAAATTAACCATAAACTAATCCTAGAATTAGAGAACAATAAGGTTATTTCTCCCACAGAAAACAGACCGTATAGGTTATGGAAAGATCATTACTACTTGGATTTCTACATTCAGTTACTGGGAAACCGAGGAGACACAGTTACCCAGCACCAAATTGTGGAGACTATACAACAATGAATGTTTTGTGCAGTATGGCTTTTGCTGGGCTCTAAAAACCAGACGTATTACACTGATGCAATAGCTATGACCACAGATTCACAAAAGTGAGATGTGCAGGGGTTTTCTCCAAACTGCAAACAGATCATCCACTTGATTATTCTAGTATTATGATTAATTACCACTCTTATAATCTGTGAACTCCTGTAGACTTTCAGTCACTGTCTGTCAGCGCATTTACTAAGCACTTCAAGACGACTTCTTGCCTTCCACATCTCTCTCTTTTTCCTCAGAGGCCTCTCACATAACTAGCACACATTGTGTCAGACAAGCTGCAAGGGTGACGAGCACAAGGGATACATCCTTTCTGCAGCTCTCATTCAAGTCAGCAGGGATTATTCATAAATGTAGAGATTGGCCTCAGGTATCAAAACTCCGCTTTTCCTCTGAAACTTCCCCATGAAGGAAATCCTCACTCTTAAAAATAAAAATCATGTTTATTGATTTTATATCAACAGGAGTTGCACAAGCTTCTCATAAAAGTGTGGAGCCTCCTAAAGACTAAGGATATTTGTCTCTACATTTGAAATGGAGGGAGGGAAGAAATTTCATATTTTCTTTGGAATCAGAAATTTCTGCTAGACTCATAGGTAGCTTGCCAGCTAAGCATCAGCAGCAGAGCCTGTGGAGTTTGCTTGTATCTACTGCTTGAGAATGCTCAATTAAAATAATTACATCACAGAAACAGTTCAGCAGTCCAAGTGAAACAAAACTTCTTCAGGATTTTGTTTCAAAAATGGCAGTGTTTTAAACACACCCCACTGTAAATGCGGATAATAGTTGGATCAGCTGCATTCTGCCCCCACCTTTGAGTCCACTGTACAGAAGTCCCATTTCCCCTGAAGACTGTACAACTGATACACCATAGAAGCACAGAAAAATATATGAAGACACATGAAAATGGCAGCTAACAGGTCAGACTGGGCACCTCAGAACACAATCCATTTTACTGCGCTTTTTATACAGAAGCTTGAATTCAATTTACACAGTTCTTATGGTGAACCTGAACAGTAAGAATCCACTGGGTTAGAAATACTCATTTTACTACTTCAGCCTGCAGTGACAATAGTGCAGTGCTCATATTGCGTGATGCTGTGGACTGCGCACTCTAAGCGGATATTCTCAACATTTGCTCACGGCAAAAAACTCAGTCAATACCTTCTCGGACAACCTACATGGAAGCCAGCAGCAACCCTCCACAGCCAGTTGCATCTTTCTGAAGCTAATGAAGTCTTTCTTACCAAGAGTTTTTCTGAGCTTTACACCAGCTCGGTATTTTAAGCCCTATCCATCTCACAGCAGAAATTATGTTCTGAACACAGTTCCCCTAAAGATAAGCCAACGACTCTTCTGGCTCTGGTAATCGGAACACGCTGGGGTACACCAAACTACAGCCCTCCCTTGAAAGAGTCCAAATGAGGGCCTCCACACTGCTGCAACTGCCCATTTATAGACGGGTCCAGTATCTTCAATCATTGTTACACTCAAAGGTCCTACTGACAGGTGAAGTTATCTGTGAGCTTTATATGCATTGTATCATTTAGGATTATTTTTGTTCTTCGTTCAAAAGAACTCACAATACTAAAACTGTGCTTACAGTGGCATTTATAAATTGATTAAAGAGATTGCTGTATATTTTACTCTATACTAGGTTTGATTCCATGTTTGGTGGTTGTTTTGTTTTGCTTTTTAAACATAAATGGTTTGAAGCCCTTTAAGATGAAAATATTTACTGTTAATATGAGACAATGAAGCATCAAAAGAAGCCCCTGATTTCAGACTTCTGTAAAGACTACTTGCCCAGTATTCTCTACTCCTCTCTGGTCCCTGGGGAGAGAACAGTCTATTTCAGGTTCCTAGTGAGCACTATTATCCCAGCCAGTGCATCAGGAGGCGGAGGAGAGAGAGACAAGCATCCAGAACATGGTACTGGACAACCCTCTGCAGCCAGAGGGAATGGAGTACTTGCACGTTGGCAGCCAATGGATGCTGCTCCCTTCTGCAGATGCATCGGCCTGAGTCCAAACCGGGCTGCTTAAGTAGGTGCAGTCAATCTGCAGCCATTCATTCCAAGTCTAAGGCAATGTGATCTTGTGCACATAAACAAGAACTCTGCTACTCCAAAGACCTGTTCGCTTTGAGTTTCACTGCTTTGAGTTTCTATAAGAACAAGGAAAATGGGTTTTTGTGCAAATAGGTGTCAACTGCTGTACATGCTTTATATAAAGTTATACATTAAGTTAGCTTGAAAGACGTCCACATGAAAAACATTTACAGAGGAAAATACCTATATAGCAAAGTTGTTTTAAAGCAATTTGAAGGAAATGTACCATATTGTATTACTAAACCATGTTACTCCTTTGATTTTCTTAAGCTTCCTGAAGTCATTCCCTTAGTTTCCCTCGCACGGCACCAGCCACATGTACAAACCACTCCAGATTATTTTTCTCTACATTTTCTCTTCCTTTCTTTGTTCTTGATATTCACCTAAACCTGCCCTAAACCCCTCTCATCTTGCAGTGTGAATTTTAATGAAGGGCTGTTCAGACAGAACTCAAACTGCACAGAAGATTTATAGCACAGCAACATTGAACTGGAGAAGGCCTAAATTTATTTTCCCAGTTATGTAAAATTTAGCTCTAGTGTGCCCATAAAACTGCCTACAAGCAGTACTGATTGTATATCATGGGTTGCTCTACAGAAATAATTTAAAACCGATTCAAGATAACTTTCTTCCCTTTTATCTATTTCTTTTCAAGGAAATATTTTGTTTTATATCTGCAATGGTGAGAAATTAAATTAGAATCATCTTTCTCCAGAGCAGGTTTAGACATCCATTTCTCCATTCTGGATCACATCCTCAAGCTGGTCAGCAACGCTTCCATCTCCAGGAAATCAGGCATCACAGTAATTGAGTGTACACCCTGTCAAAGGTGCTTATGTATTTTGAGTTAAGCTCCAAGTCTGTGTCACGCCATGCAGACAGGCCATTTATTTAGCTTTCCCTCATCTGGGTAAACTGGGCTTATTGTCACCTTGAAGGACATTAGAGATTAATGGTTATTCAGGACTATCACTGTCAGTGTAGCACTTTGAGAGGCAAGTGCCTTTTGGAGTAAAGTACACAGTAGAACTGCTTTAACTCATTACTACAGCGCTAACAGTAGCTCATCGCTGGAGAAAGAGCACACACCACCTGACATTTCGGTAGCAGCCACCTCCTCAGGACTGCAAGGCAATTTATGGACACTAATTAACAGAGTTTCCCACTCTGTCAGGAAAGAAAGGAAATTTTTAGAAATCTCATTCTTCAGCCTGAGCAGTTTGGACAGAGAACAGCTCAGCTTAAGCTTAACAGGGTTTCTTTGATTTGCCAGGAGTTTATGTTAGATTTTCAGTATCTCAAGACAGGGTATCATTCATTAGCTCTCCTGCAGAAGCAAATATCTGTGCCCAAAAGTTCAGTTCCCACACCCTTATACTGTTTTTTTTCTTTAATGGCTTTTTCCATTTTGTTTTCAGCCTAGTCAGGAGGCAAGGTGTTATTTTTAACTCAAGACTTTCAGTCTCCACGGCGTGTATTTCAGAGGTGTCTGGTTAATTTATAATCATGGCTTGTCTGCCATGGATAACCTCCAATGATTTCTGAGGCGAAAAAAGGTCACTTCTATAAAGACTTACTTTATTTCCCTTCATGGAGCAGGAATCCAAAGGGTGCTGTACTTTTATGCCGCCCATATTTTGCATGCCTGCAAAGGTCTATTTTCCCTACTTTTTCCCTACAGACTGACTTACAGTAACTCCAATACAGCTAGACTTTACCAGCTGTCCTTCGTTGTGAGGAGGATTAGCCACAGTGCAGAGCATTTTACCCAACCCAAGATGCTCCCAGGGGAGGGCAGTGTAAGGGATGGGGTATAACCTCGCACACAGACCTTCGCAGAGCTCTGCACTGACCCACAGCGCTGCACATACATCGCACAGGGCACTGACCAACAGCACTGCACATATGCGTTCAGAAAGAACAGCGGGTACCTACCTAAACATTTCTCTCTTCTGTCTCTGGACGAGCTCTCTTCACTTCAGAGCACAAACATCATCAAAGTGTATACAAAAGCAGTTCTGTCCACCAGGCTAAATGAAGTAGGACAACGTGTCCATTTTTATATGCTTTTATACCAATTTGAGAGCTGAAGTAGGACTTGGGAGATTCACAGGCCTCATCCTGGCCCTATGCCCAGGAATGAATTTCACTCTGAAAGACTAAACCGCACTCTTATGGCAAATGTTAATGTGCTGTTATTCTAATAGTATGGCAATATCATGATACAGAACAGAAAAATAACACCACATACAGCAGAGCCCCTAATCTGAAAGGCAATAAACACTGTAAAATATAACATATTAAAATAAATGAAATTATCCCGATGGACTGTTTCACAATACATCCTCTAGCTTAATAGCACTCAGTTATAGTTATTCAATAGAATATACTAAATAAATACCAACTCAGTTGATTTTATTAGTATTTACTGAATGTCAATATGCATGACATATGCCTAGATAATTATGGAATTGGATATTTATGTTCCATATGAAAATGCATATTTATTTCATTAGAGTGGCTCACAAAAAAATCCAGAAAATCCTATAACTATGAGCATGTAACACTGCTTATTTGCCACATTAAAACAGAGTAAGAAAACATAGGGAAATAGAAATACTTTACAGCACAGTGTAAGATGATAGTTATATATTAAAGATATAAATTAGAAATCAATATGTACACCACATATAATACATCTGGATGAAAGAGTCACATAAAATTCAATTTTATGTTTTCCTTTCCAAGTTGCACTTAGAAAAAGCACAGCCCTGATTTTATAGATAATATAGACATAGATGCCGACACATGACTGTACCTGAAACCTACATGGTATTTATGACCACACCTGGAGAGAATATAGCATCTCTGGGCAATCGCTTACATACTGACTGAAGCAATAACATCCAGAAAAAAATCCAACACCACTCAACATAGGAAAACTACCCCCTTGTTACTCAGACTCCCTGAAATTGTGATATTTCTTCTACCTGAAACAAAGCTTGTAATGCCATGCAGGGACTGCAGCCTGCCAGAGACAGTGGGACAGCCACAGACCCCAGTGCAAACAGCAATATATTCATCCTATGGAAACTGTAAAGCTCTCAGCAGATATTCCTGAGAAATCACAATGCTCCTCCTTTGTTCACCTGAATAATCAAAGGAACCTTTTTAATAAAGTCAAGTAAACTGTACAGTGTAACAAGCTTTGTAAGAAAATAATCTTATTATAAAACAGCTTCTGTCTGACAGAATAAGCCCTGTTCACGAGTTTCCTGCCACTGCCTAGCTAGTCCACTTGGTGGCACAGATTTACGAACAGGGCATTTTTTCCATGTTTGCCACCTGGCCTCCCGGGAATTAGGTGAGGGAGATGGGAGAGATTTATTACATAAATTTTGATAAATGAGCAGACAGCTACAGCAGGCCTAGAAAAGCTAATCAGGCTTTTTTACAACTTTTTTCTAATTTGTATTCTTTTGGGATTCTTTACTCATCTGCTACTAAATAGAGATTCCTCTGGCCTGCCAAATAACCCATTTAAATTAGCATACATTTACATACATTGACATACAAATTGGCCCCACTGCCATGTTTGGATATGGTCTTATCTGAATCCACCTATCAATATTATCAGCTGAATTATTGTTCACTGACACTACCAGGCCCACTCCTGTGGGAGTTTCTGTGTCCTTTTACAAGGTGTTTCCCTAAGTTACAGACAAGGGGCTTTAGCACTTCACATAATTAGACATCATTAGAAATCAGTTTAGTAAATGCTCTGTTTTCCATTTCTATTCTCAGCTAAGCAATACTGTCCATTAATTTTAAAAGGGGCGATAAGGAAAAATTTCTAGAGAGGAAACATTTTAAATTCAGCAAGAGTTGTAACAGGTCTGACAGCAGATTTCCGCACCCAGCCGTGTTGGCCATGTGTGAACTGCCGTAAGTTATGCTTCAGTTTTGCTTCAGTCAATCCCAAGTTATCGGACTCAACAAGAAGTCAATTTTGGAGAAGTGTGATGGTCTGTGAAATAGGAAAGGTCAGATTAGGTGATGCATTATTCATTATAGCCTTAAACTCAGACTGCACGAATCTCTGACATACTTAGATCTAAAGCATTTATCAGCACTTCTGGGTGCATTCCTCCATTCAGATTTATAAAGACTGAATAAACACACAGCAATGCTTCAAGAAACATAACAAGGTCAACATTAAAACATTGTCCCATTGATTCACACTTTCCTGTGCTTATTGAATTACTGATCTAGAAAGTCACAGGTATTTATGAAAGTTGTTATAAACAATGCTTCGTGATTTTGTTCTTTTCAAAAGCAGGTAATATTAAACAATGGTTACTTTAGGCAGTCTTTTGGTAATACATATAAGATAGCAGCATTTAATCCATTTTTAACAATTTGTCCTTAACACAAAACTCATTAGCTTTGGGGATTTATTGGATAAGTAATTTACTTGGAAAAATTGTAGAGTGATTTCTGTTTTGTCAATGGCTGTTACAGACTTGGCATGAATCAAGACTGCAATCATGAGTTTCTACAAAAAGGATAGCTTTACATTTCAATTTCAGTAGTAGTAAATCCAGTTAAAGAGCTTCCCATGTTTCTCTCCCTGTCTCTGTTTCCACCTCCCTGCTGCAACTCACAGCCTGTTTGAGCTCAACATTTATGCTGTAAAGTTGATAAACTGAATAATCTAGGGTTAAGCAGTCAACAAACCAAAAAAAAAAAAATTATATAGACAACTGGATAGATATTGCCACATAGACAGAGAAAAATAGCCAAAAGCATCTCATGAAGTAGAAAAATGCAGTACTCCTTGATTTGAATAAGAAATTAAGTTAAGCAGAAAAGAAAGATTTAGTATCCAGTAGAATTTTGGAACATGACTACAAAGTTTTATATTGAATTGTAACAAAACACACACCCTTCCAGACCCTTAAGTTGACTATAGTAAAGTTAACATTGCACATTGAACATAAATGTAAAAGCAAGAGATACAAAAGCACCAACTACAAACATCAAAATGCAGCAAACTAACTTTCTTATTTTGGGAGAAATTTAAGATGAAGTTTAAAAATTGCCTTGGGTCAAACAAAAGCATGTTACAATGGCTACATAGAAGATTATGGTGAGCTACTGATGTATTTGGCTGAGTAAACCTCTTCGGGTAAGAAGAGGGGATTTAGAGGGATCGTGTGAATTCCACCAGTCCCCCACGCTGGTGATTCTCCTGGCTGGTTCTGCCCTGCTGAGATGCCTATCCCACAGGAAAAACAAACTTCAGCCATACTGAAGGGATTCAGCCTGTCTTGGTACGGCTTAAAGAAACCCAGTTTGGAAAAATACAAGCCAGGTAACCTTGACAGATATTAGCCACCAGATAACCTGACCTTTACTTCTACGTATTTATGAGTCAAGAACTGGCTGTTTATTCACTTCAGTGAATACTGTGGTGTATGTATAGATGATGCTTGTAAATAACAGCCATCTTTCCTAACCGCTACCTTCTATTTTATAAGTATACAAGAGTTAGAGGCCTCCGTGTTTCTGTTGAATTTTATTATCAGAGAGAGAAGTCCAATGATTGTCATTGTACTTTTTTGCTTTTCATGCTTGAAGATGCAATAGTAGTCCTATAAGAATATTTTCTTTGTCTACTCAGCTTCCAAGCCCGTATATTAAAACGCCATGGACAGAAATATTTCTAAGAGAATATACAAAGACACCAGCCTCACCTTTCTGAGTATTTCTGAGGTATCTGAGTTATCTTCTTTCTAAAATAGCTATTATTCTTTCAGGAAGTATTTTCTTGATTAATTGATCCAGGCCCATCCATCTAACTTCAGCAGAAAAGGCCGAAATAAATACCTTTCAAACTCTTTTACAAAATTACATGTCATGTAATTTGGCAGATAACCATGAATTTACATAAAAGGTCTATACAAAAAGTCACTTTATTAGACAATTTTCTGGCTCAGTAAACCTTCCTCAAGAATCTCCAAACCTTTACTAAGTAACCTATTGTTGCTGTTTCACTGACTCAGCTGACAGATACAGCTTTTACTGCATTAATATTAAAAAAATTCTTCCATTCTTTCAGTTTTACAGAACCCATCCATCAGTATCACTTACAACAATACCATCCGAGATGCTATCCTAGCATTCAGCTATAATTTCCAGAGGTACTAAATAGGTTTGCTCAGGCTAATAATTCTTTACAGAGGGTGAAGTTGCTAGACCGTATCAGTTGTGCTATTCACAATCATTGAGGCTTTTCTGGGGGAAAAGATGGTGCACCAACTTCACAGCTACCTTGTAGTAGTATAAACCTATGTAACTAGTCACTTTTACGCTAAGATATCACACCAGGGTGCAGCAGCTGTACCAAATCTGTCACTCATGGGAAGTAGAAGCCATTCTCAGGTTCACTGTTGATAACAAATACACATCATATGGAGGAGGCTCAGACTGTATGAGGATGAGCACCCAGTAGCTGATAGTTACTTCCTCACTCCTTATCATTGACCAGTTGTGGATAATTTCATGCTACTTTACTGGGACTATATCAAGCATAAATTCAAAAACGGTATTAAATGCAGTCAATACAAGAGAGAGGACAGACACTTCAAAGCCTTAAAAGAAATAAGCCCACATTTTATCTTCATGAGTTTAGTATGCAGCTTCTATAAAGGTCTATGTTTAAATGCAATGACACTTTGATGGGACTGGCTTTCTGTGCTCGAGAGCTGGATCTCTATTTTGTACACTTTAAAATATCTAAATGCTAATAAAAATATCTTCGGGAAAGAAAATTCCCACTAGAACTTGCATATTAAGTTAAGCCTTTCTACCGAGAATATTATTAAATCCCACTAAATCCTATTTCCATTCAGTCATCAGCAGCTCTGTGCATAAATAGATAGAAAGAATGCTGTAAGGGATTATGTTTGTGAAAGAACTATCAGCTATCATTCTTGGCTCATTCTTTAGCAACAAAATAATGATGATTCTTTAAAAAATTAGTTTTAATCTCCCTAAATCAAGAGGATATTGACGATACTATTTTAAATCACATAAGTACCTTTTAGAATTTCAGCAACACCAAGACATGAGGAAAAACTCCTGGAAATGAGCACTTTTCTTACTGTAACTTGCTGTGTTAGTAGCATAATGGTCAGGAATACAAAACAATGGACTGTCTCTGATTTGCCCCAAAATACTCTGAACATTGGTGGAAAATGAAAGACGTCAATAAACATATAGAAATATGTACGTGAAGAACGCATAATTTTTTTTTGTTAGATTGTATGAATTTATCCAACAGGGAGAGAGGTTTCTTCTGAAACATTTTGAAAGGTAGAAAAAGCAGATTTAAGACATAAAATACATCAATAGCTTTAAAATAAATCCAGGCAAAACATGGAAAGATACTTTCACCCCAAACATTCTTGCATGCAAAGATTTAACTTGCATAATAATATGATACTTCTGAATAATATGTTGCTTCTGAACTACTAGCGCAAAGCTAGCATATTTCACTTCATGTAAGTAAGGGAGAGAGATTTGTTTTCCCAGTATGAATGAAAGGGAGTTCTTAACCATACAAAGAATGTCATCCATCCAACAATTGCATTGGTTGGCAGAAATTAGATGCAACACAAATGACATATTGGGAATTGCACAGGAACTGGTAAGCCCACATGGATAAGCAGCAGGGAGCTATCTTTCCAACTGCAAAAGTCACTGGCTTAAGTCTCCACAGGGATTCTTCCACCAAGGTAAGTGGCAGAGTCTGTCTCTGGACTACCAGCAACGAACTGTTGGCAGCCATTCTTACAACCCATTTGTCAGCACTTTCTTGCAGGAGGTCTTAGCCCATTCATGTCACTCGCGTGCCACTTCAGGGACCAGACATAGATTAACTCACCACCCTCTGTTCCTGCTCCTCAACAATGGACCTTGGTCATAGCTCACACGAAGAGAAAGTTAAGTCCTTGAGGGTGTCTTAAAATTATCTTCCCCATAGGTCCTATCTCTAAGCCTACAAGTCCTACTTTAATACTTCAACCTTAACCACTGTTTCCACAGCTTCCCTCAAAGGCCGAAGGGAAGAGGTATGCCTAATCCTGGCATACTTCTCCATCTTTAGCCAGCCAAACCTGTACCCACTCAGGATAGATCCTGAACCAAGAAAATATTCCCTGTTGGGTGTACAAGAAAGAACAGTTCAAGCTTTCCTCGGCACCCCTCAGAATCAGAGAGGGCAGACTTAGTAACATTCAGGTGTCATTAAATTTGTATGTATTTTGACATATCGCATTTGTTTCACTAAGATTTGAGATCTTTAATATACTTTCATGGAAATTGCCCATTAGAACACCAGGATTCTCAGAGAAACTTAATTTACTTGACCTAGAGCAACTTTTTCTTATTTAGCCGTTTTCCAGTTTGGCACGGGCCTCAGAGTTTGTGCTGCTAACTGTGTAATACACACATTGATGACTTTGGGGGTTCTGGAAAGAAAATACTGGGTTTGGTGCTGTTCTTTCTTCTCTCTAAGGATATTTGCTCACCTCAGTGGCCTTAGAAATTATTCAATTCACTGCCAATACTGAAAGAGAGTTTTCCTTCCAATAATGCAGTGATGATGGCTGCACAAGCAGTCTACCTTTGCTGCTTGAATAAAGACAAACATTTGGAGCAAATATATTTCTTGTTCACAGAGATTGCAGGCTAAAAAAATCTCCGTGGATGTACATGTAACAACTCTAGTGTAAACCTTCAGCTTGCTGAGGGATTTCTTTATGGCATTTTCTATGTTGAGTTCCCCATAGTAAAAAGTTTCATATTTTATATTTTTTAATGTACCTGCGCAGTTTCATTTTGATATTTGACTTTAACAGCCTTTTCCTACATACTGCATCAATTTCAAATGCTCTGTCTTTATATATGGCTATATTTAGGTTCAGACAAATTTTCCCAGTTTCTTCACATTTGATAGCAACAAGTATTTTCTGTTAATGTTTGGGGGATTTTTAGTTTGTTTTTAAGACCGTATTGATAAGACAGAAATGGTGGATTTTTATGCTTCTATGGAATTCAGATTACACATGACTGAAAATTACAATGAAAGACAGCTCATCTTACCACACAGGAACACCACGTAGAGCAATAAATCAGATTATTCAAGTAGCATAAAAGCATCAGACCCAAGTTTAAACCTACATTATTTGTTTAGCCTAGAAAACATAATTCAATAATATGTGCTGTTGGAGCCAAAACCCTGAAGGAAATGGAGCTTTAGTCTCTGAAATGCTAAATGAGAAATGAAACAGAGATGTGTCGGTGCGTGTCATTTCAAGGGCAGAACTTGCCTTCCTGAGCTCACCTTATACTGTTCTAGATGGACCTAAAAAGACCATTTCCTTCAACAGTTTCCAAATTCACAAGACTACTAAAAAACATAAGTGCAGCAGCTGATAAGATGATTAGGTGATAAGATACAGCAAACGGCATAGTTTACAGGCTATTTTAAAGCAAACCAGTGATGACTAGGATGCAGCAAAGAACAGAATTTCCTTTTACCAAGTCCAATGTAAACTGTACTTCCCAGCCCCACACCTATGCCTAGTTCATAATGAAACAAAAAGTTACATTGCCTTCAACAGGAAAACTGCAGGGAATTAATAGCCTCCAATTACTGTGCATCATACGTGTTGCAAAATAGCACCACAAATACCTTCAATTTAGACCTGAAGGGACTCCACCTTGGCTCTTGATAAGTTATTTTCTTGCCATACCCAACAGCCAGAAGTAACGCAATATAGGATTCAGTGATGTGGGGAATCACTACCTGAACACAATACCCACAGAGATGTATTACAGTTAAAAACAACTACTAACATTTTACGCCCACCATCTTTTCCTGAATTAAAGCAATTGTCTCCATCCTTCTACCTATCTTAGTTTCTGCCAGGAAGTAATGCAGAATCTTATACCTATCACATAAATGTTGGATAGGTAGGATAAATATGTCTTAGCACTTATTCAAGCCTTTCTCAAGTATTGTAGAAGCAGAGAAATATGTCTGATAGCTACAGGAGGCATCACAGTGTAGATAGAAACATGAGAACCTGAAGCTCCATACCTTGAACAGCATTGATCATGGGGATAAATAAGACAAATAGATTAAACGTGCACTGTAACATCAATTATATTCATAAAATGAGAAGTCCAGTGAAGGTTAATTAATACTGAAGTCCATTTATTCACTTCAGTACACTGTAGTGTACTGAATCACATCAGCTGTGATTACTTTATACATTCCATTAACATAGCTAATTTACTCCACAAGGTGTCTGGTTAAATTACATGACTTTATCAAAATATATAGTTAAACTGTAATTGACAGTATTTTTGACTGCGACTACAGCAAATCTAGATTTTTTTCACCAGTGCTTAGGCTCAGATAAATGTTTATAATCCTCCCCTCCTAAAGCATGACATTTTTCTATTCTGACCTCTAGACAGCATTTATGATGGATAGCCATTACATTGACAGTACGACCATACATAAATTTAAACTTATCACAGCATGAAGAAAATATACGAATAGTCAGAAAAAACAGCCACTTGCTCTATCTATTCTTTTCCCTTCTTGCTTGCTTTTTCCCTTCTTTGAACTGGAAGGGTCGGTGGCTGTATGTACTTAAAATACCTGGCTTTCTTTAGAAGATTATATGCAAATTATTTTGAGAAATCAAAGTTTCACAATCATTTTTCATCTATGGAAAAACAAAAGTGAAATTTAGAATACCTATATGAGTAGCTAGAGACACAATCTGTATTTTTCCCTCTATGAAATACTAAATATAATTGAAAAATAAGTTATTTAGCTATGTAGTATCTGGTGATAGACAATAAAATTATTGTATTGATCAAATTGCAAAGAGGATTATTTATCAGTGTTTACTTTGATTCCTTTTAATCTAGCTAGTAGTTACAGTGTTGTGTGTCAAACAAAAAGCAGGATAAATCCAGACTCAATCAATGTTTTCTTTGACAAAATCCATTTCTAATTAACCAGATTTTCTTGCACTCTAGACTGTCAGCACTAATTTGGGGTGGGTTTTTTTTTTTTGCAACTGCACAGTGTCTTTCCTGCATTTCTGTGCTTTGATATGGAGTGCGCAACAGAGATTCAGGCAGTTTAAAATTCACTTCCACAAAATAACAAACAGGACAATGAGTATCTGGCCTCAGTTCTGAAACAAGGAGTGCTTTGTGATCATGTTCTCAATACAGCAAACTGAAGACATCGGGCAGGTTACCCTCTGTTCTCTCTTCCTTCATGACCTCCAGTGTACAAAGTCCTGTTGTTTCCCTACCCCATGGTAAAGCCCCTCCAGGGCAGGTTTCTTTACACACAGTGAGAAGTAGTATACATACACGCTAAATATTACAACCTGGAATTCCCACATCATTGTAGAGAAGAAAGGAATGAGAGGATGAAAGAGGAGAAAATAAACGCTGCCTTCACTTCACTTCCTGTTTATACATAGAACCTGAGGGCTACAAAAGGCAAAACAGGTCAGCTAAATTAATGAAAAATAGCCATCCACATACGTGTGCTGTGCCATGCCTCCTCCTACAGACATTGCCTCTTGCTCATCCTGCCCCATGAAGACAGTGGATGATACACAGCTTTGTATCATTATCTCTTCACTCATATTTCAGTAGATCAATAAAGACTCTAAAAGACTCTTTGTTCCCTACTTCCCTGCAGCTAAGCATTGATTTACAGTCACTAGAGTAGGTCTGTCAGTCTCTGTGCATATCTCTGGTTCTACATGATAAAGGCACTTTTTGTAGAAGGTGAAAGATTTTGTTATGCCTCATCAAATGATGTGAAGATGTTGGAAGTCTCTGTGAAACACACCATGTTGTTAAGCATGGATTAAAAATAAGTATGTGGCAAACTTCAAAAATGCCTACTTGTTTTCTGGGAATTGAAATTATATTTACATTTCATATCCGTGGCCATACAGCATGTATACACTTACTGACTTTTGGAATATACTGCCCAGATCATCTTTCATCTACAGAAACAGACCTGTGGAAATAGATACAGTTTACTGTAATTATATATCCCTTACAGAAGTTTTCTTGCAGCAGATGGGAATTACTGATATTATATTCTATAATAGGTCAATGGAAGTGCTTCCCCTGAGTAGACTGTGGGAAAAACATTCCACAGTTATTTTCTAATAAAATGAATAACTGAACATCTGATGTTCTGATACCCTGAGAAAGGAGAATAGACTTCATTCTTACTGGTAATTTACCTCTTGCATTTCATAGACTTGTGTTTCAAATTCACTTACTAAATGATGACATCTCAAATGTAAATTGCAAATGTGTTTTTTTCTTTATACATATGCTTATTAAGATATAGATTTAAATTAATATCCAGGTTTTCCAAAGTAATTAATTAAGCATTACAGAAGCTCAGTATTCATCCACTTCATGTTTGAAAGATACCAGAAAAGCAATACATGCAAAATTAAGCAAAGTTTCAACTCTGTTCCCTCCCCACCAACATTTAGAGGAAAAGGGAGAATTTAAAATATTATTTGGATAAATAACCTTGACTGATATCTATTGTCTATTTTCACAGGCATCTAAAGTGTTTTGAACGTTCACTGAATCACGAATGGTCGGGGTTGGAAGGGGCCTCTGTAGATCATCTAAGCCCACCCCCCCTGCCAAAGCAGTTCACCTACAGCAGGTTGGACAGGAACACATCCAGGAAGCTTTTGAATATCTCCAGAGAAGGAGAGTCCACAACCTCTCTGGGCAGCTTGTTCCAGTGCTCTGCCACCCTCAAAGTAAAGAAGATTTTCCTCATGTTGAGATGGAATTTCCTGTGTTCCAAGTTCATGCCCATTGTGCCTTGTCCTGTCGCTGGGCACCACTGGAAAGAGTCTGGCCCCATCCTCTTGACACCCGCCCTTTCAATATTTATAAGCATTGACGAGACCTCCTCTCAGTCTTCTCCAGGCTAAACAGACCCAGGTGTCTCAGCCTTTCCTCATAAGAGAGGTGGTCCAGTCCCCTGATCATCTGATCTACCCAGTGAGTCATGCCATCATAAAAGGCTATCAAATTGGTCAAGTTATGATTTCCCCTTGGTGAATCCATGTTGACCACTCCCAATAACCTTTTCCCCCAGATGCTTAGAGTTGATCAATCAGAATGAACCGTTCCATCATATTTCCAGGGGTGGAGGTGAGGCTGACTGGCCTGTAGTTTCCTGGGTCCTCCTTGCCCTTTTTGAAGACTAGAGTGACATTGGCTTTCCTCCAGTCCTCAGGCACCTCACCTGTTCTCAAGGATATTTCAAAGATGATGGAGAGTGGCTTCACAGTAACATCTCCCAGCTCCCTCAGCACTCACGGGTGCATCCCATCAGGACCCATGGATTTGTGGGTGTTGAGTTTGCCTAAATAATCTCCAACTCAATCACCTTCAATCAAGGGAGAGTCTTCCTTTCTCCAGACTTTCTCTCTTACCTCCATGGTCTGGGGTTCCTGAGCAGTAAAGACTGAAGCAAAGAAGGCATTCAGTAACTCTGCCTTCTCTGCATCCATCTCTCACCATCGCACCCACCTCATTCAGCAGCGGGCCCACTTTTCCCCTAGTCTTCCTTTTGCTGCTGATGTACTTGAAGAAGCCCTTCTTATTGCCCTTGACATCCCTTGCCAGATTCAATTCTAAGTAGGCCTTAGCCTTCCTCATTGCATCCCTGCATACTCATTCATAGACATGCATAAACAACATTGCTATACTTAGCCCAAGTGGCCAGTCCCTTTTTTCCACATTCTGTAAACTTCCTTCTTCCATTTGAGTTTTTCCAGAAGGCTCCTTGCTTATCCATGCAGGTTTCCTGCCTCCTTTGCTTGATTTCTTACTCATAGGGGTGCACCCATTTTGAACTTGGAGGAAGTGGTGCTTTAATATTAACCAGCTCTCTTGCACCCCTCTTCCTTCTAGACCCTTAACCCACGGGATTCCTCCAAGTACGTCTTTGAAGAGGCCAAAGTCAGCTCTCCTGAAGTCCAGGGTTGCAATTCTACTTTTTGCCCTGCTTCTTCCACACAGCACCCTGAACTCCACCATCTCATGGTTATTGAAGCAAAGGCTACCCCCAACCTTCACATCCCCAACCAGTCCTTCTTTGTTTGTAAACACAAGGTCCAGCAGTGCACGTCTCCTCATTGGCTCCTCCACCACCTGTGTCAAAAAGTTATCACCAATGCTCTGCAGAAACCTCCTGGACTGTGTGTGATTAATTCAAAGCCATTAAGAGTAATACCCAAGTCTGTTGACAGATTCAAAAGCCAGATATTTTATAAAAATCATTCTGCATATGCTTGCAACACAGCAAGTCCTTGAGGACTTCTGCTTTTTCCTTTCTGGCAGCACTATACATATACGTTCCAATATCTGCATGTTTGATAAAGCATAATTTTGGGAGAAGCATCTCTTTTGCTTTGCAACTGCAGTAGACCATGGGTTTTTCCTGTTGGACCATAAACTTTATGTTCAGATGTATGTTCAAGCTACAGCATTATGAGAGTGGCTAACAGATACACTGGACAAAAGCTACAGCACACAGAAGAGCAGAGGTGCTTGGAGAGCATCTTAAATCCCTCACTCTGACTGCACGCGAATTCCTAGTACTCATTTATCATTAGAATACTTTCAACTTAAGACAGAAACATTCACATTGCTATAGCAATCCCTTCAATTTCATGCTTCAGTAGATGAAAAGACCACATTCAAGTATTCAGCTGGTTTACCAACCATACAACAGTTCAGTCTGTATGGAATAACTATTAAGGATTCCACTTCTCTTAGTTTAACCATGGCAAAGTAGCTTACAAGCCTTCAAGAATATCTAACAAATAATAATTCAACAGTATGAATACAAGGGTCCAAGGAAAGTGCTAAGGTATTTTATAAGAATAACACAGCTATTTAAAGAAATAAAACAGCCTGATGGTTTCATTAATTTTTTCCATAGAAAAAAAAAAAATCCATTAGCATTAAGAATGTGAAGAATATTTTTAAAGGGTGAGAGACATCTGCAGCCACACTGTTAGCAAACAGCAGAAACGCCTAGTTAGGGCTTTCTCAATTTTTCCCATTTGTGCCTCAAATATGCATATGTGCCAACAGTAATTATTTTAGCAACATACAGTGTCTCTTGTGTGCCTGATACAACACATAATACCCATCTCATTCTTAGTCAATGTTTATTCATTTCCTCTCAGTTTGCAGAGCTGAATGAAATTTTAGCTCCAAGCATAACGAGAATTGTTCCAAACCTCCAGACAAATATGTTGCCTGAAGTACAAAGTCAAGGAGAATATTTAACAAGGTATTTCAGAGACACTTCAATTCCAGTGCGTTGACCATGAAACTACTCTGCTTCTTAGCCCTGCTCATTTACCACGTACACAGGTATAATATATTTCGTTGTTTGTGTTCTTTGTTCATCACATAGGTATTGAGCTTTAAGAGGCCAAACTGATTCGGAGCTTGGAAGGGCAGACCCATTGATTAGACCACAAGCGTATGAGCATAGGCTCCCTTAGGATGCAGGAATACTTGTGCTTCTCTACAACTCCGTTCAGTTTTCCAAGTCTGGAAAATCATAGGCTGACAACAAGTTAGAAAAGAATTAGAACATTAAATCCAAGGTCCAAATCAAAGACAGGCATATAATCAATACTGCAGCATATACCGTTTCTTACATTAGCAACATACATAAAAAAATGCATTTAGAGAAAATAAAAACTCTAAAATTTGACACGTTCATACACAGAATATTAGTGATCATGGGCAATGTTCCATTATAATCTGTGCTACTAATGATATCCCATAGACAGTCGATGCAAATTGTTTACAATTAAAATTATTTGAACTTAGTATTTTCAAATACCTACTGAAACTAGGCTCTATTGACATTTCCTTGTAGACAAGTTTTAAATGAATAAAACTAGTAATAGCTCCAAACTGTACTACCAAGACACTTAGCAATGCCTAAAGTGAATTGGACATGTACTTCCCATTCTTATTACTACTAGCAAATCATGCATTGTGCTGAAAACAACTGTCACACAGCACTTCTTATTTCTATCAAATGTTATTACTGAAAAATCTTCCTACATATGTAAGACACCTTTATCTGACTTTCTACCTTTAGGTCAAGCATAATGGCTAGTGTAAAAATATTCCCGACCCCTAGACTCCATGCATACCAATAAATTCAAAGAAGTAAAATGACTAAACACTGCCAAATCCAATCGCAGCCTAATAGCACCTCATTAAAGTAAAACGATTTTAGCCAGATCTGCCGAGATCCATTCCACCCCTTTAAGCACCTTACCAAAATGATTAAGCTAGAAACGTGGTGATTCTAAACTGTGTATATATATCAACTCATCTAATCCCTCAGGATAACAGCTTCAGGGAACTCTAGTCCCAATTTTAGTGCTGCAGGTACCTTCCTCGAGATAGGTGGGCTTCACTGACCTCCCATCTGCATCAGTACAAGATTCACAGCACACATGCATATTCATCAAGTCAAGGTGTCTGTTGGTGTCCATGTTTTGTGGCTAGTTCCCTTGAAAGCAATTGTGGAATTATTTAAAGCACCAAGAAACTGCAATAGTGAGAACTGGTCACGTTCAACTCACGACACTTCCTATTTTGCTACTTATTAAAATAATATAATTATCAAAGAATAAAGGGAAAAGTTAGCCATAACATTGAGCTAAGAAGACATAAGTATATAACACATCATAATATAACTTGTATTATTCCTCTGAAATAATGTATATACAGGAACTATTCGACAGTTGCCTGACATTCTGTATCAATTACCAAGACCCACCGAACTTTCCTCCACTGTTTTCCATTCACCTGATCCCAGCACCAGTTTGGCATGCAGCACCCACACCTATTGTGCCAGAGGAACAAAACATTTCTAACAAAGAGATGGTCATTTAGATACCTCAGCTCTAGCCCCTACCTTCATCATGAAATGCTTCTTCTATTCTGCTTTCATTTCTGTTTTGTTAGGCACCAGGCGTTTATACTGCCATCAATTTACTTAATTCCTATCTACAGACCCTTTAGATGCCAAAAATAACAGTCCCTGAAGTGACAAACACAGCAGCTGTGTATCTGTGTTAGTTGCATAGCTGTGCTATTTCTTCCCCTAGCAGCTCAGGTACTGAATGCACAGTGTCACTGGGAATCAGTAGCTTTTCTGGATAACCTAATGTAGTCATCAGCTAATTTAACAGTTCCTTGACAGCCTTCTAGCAAGCGCTGGACAACTTCCTACCACTGGCATTAATATTTAGCCAGGATGGATTAGAAAATTAAAGGAAGTTTTCTTCCATGCTCCATTTGTTTGGCAGATTTTCCAAGTGGTTAAGAAGAAAAATTCAGCTGGAAACAATGTTATCTTCTCAATGCCAAGACAACTTTTATTTTGCCTAGAGCCACAAATTAAAGACTTGCTAATTTTTTTTACTATCGTTGATAGCACTGCAGATCCAACAAAAGGTTGGTGTACCATTGGGAAGTGTAAGGCTTTCTTCTGATAAAACTATTTCTGATGAAATAGTATGAAAAGTCTTGGGGGAAAAACAAACAAACAAACACAAAACCAAAGAAATTGTCTGAAATATATGCAATATAGTTCAATAAGTGTGAGTATAAAGTGCTATTTTCAGCATACTATGAAAATACAGGATAGCAACAACAGTTGTTCTACAAAAAAAAAGAATATGGGGTTGTTCTCGACCTCCAGTTGAAAGTGAAATTCAAACTTTCCTGTTGTGGAAAAAAAAAAAAAAAATCAACTATACTAATATGCATGTTGCTACATGGCATATACAAGTAATGTGTTGCACTTAAATACATGAACTAAACCTTACAAGATCTGGAAATTCATCACATCAGCAATAATGCTGTACCTGATTTACAGCATCCCACTCAAGAAAGATGAGAAACAACTGGACGAAGCCCAGAAAGGAGCATCAGGTCATCTGACATCTACAATATGAAGACCTCTGCTTGAAAGTGTTAGGTTTCTTTACTGTATGGGAGAAAAGATTGCTCTGAAGAAAACAGAAGTAAACTGTACTCCATATTCACTGTCAGCATGACAAGTAACAAGCTTAAATTGCAGAAGGAGATTTAAGTTAGATGTTACATAAAATATTCTCACTAAATAGATAAGCCACTTATACTACTGTCTCAACCCTAATCTATTTTTCTGATAGTTGAATATATTTAATATGTGGTCAACCTTTATGTATTGTGAAGTCTATGAGTTAAAAAAAAAAAAAAAGAAAAATATATCAGGCATGAAAAAGGTGTCTAGTTCACTAAAGACAGCAGTAAAAAATCCCATCAACTTTTACAGGTTAAGGATTTTGTCCCATAAAAGGATGCAATGCCGACATGGTTTTACTTGCATTTTCTTTCCTAGTTGGGTATGTGTATAAAAAGAGACAGAGTAAGAAACAGTTTACTGAGCACATTATCTCCACAGCAGAAATTAGTTACTAGCAGTAGCTGCAGAATTGACTTATTTTTTTTTAGCCAGTGGCACATCAAGAGGGATTCTGTAGTGCTTGGAATAAATGGGACTAATTTTTTTCTAAAATTAGAACCACAGCTGTATTTTGAAACACATAAAAGGCAATTACTATGCTGTTTAATAAATTTCATGTTGATTGGGCTACTGTTTTCAGGCACCTTTGTTTCCTGATACAAAAAAAAAAAATAATCAGAACATTCAAACACATCATGTTAAATTGACAATTTATGTTTTTTAAGGCCAATAACCATGTGCTGGTGGTGTGGTGGGTTTTTTTCCTTTATGGTATATCTTGCATAAAATCCAATCTTACTCAGTTTTCTTAAGTGCCCAAAAAGCAATATCCTGGTAAGAACATTGTTGAAAACAGTAATTGAGTGAATCAGCTATGAATCCTAGCTCTGTGCTCGTCTAGCAAATACACGGCATTACAAAATAATTGTCTTCACTTTGCAGTTACACCAAGAGCGATATTTTATAGATAAAGGCAAAAATACAGGGTGAAAAAACACCCTTATCTTTCAGCATTACTTGGACAAGAGCTCAAACCATGCTCTGCAAGCTTTTAACAATTTTGCACATTTACTATCAGGCAATTTCAAATCACATCAGCCTGAAAGTTTGTACCCGGGCACTGTGATCACTTCAAAACTGATGGGATTTTTGTTACAAAAGGTTTTCAATTGCTCATCTTTCTGAATTTACAAGGAGAAAAAATTCCTCCATTTTGGGAGCAGATTTAGATGCGCATTGCCAACTATAGTACTGCAAGTTGAATTTTTTTATATGTATTTTATTTTGAAAGTAAAAAGAATTTTTAGATAATAAATGGACTAACCTTAGGGTGGAAGGCTTTCAAAAAAAACCAATAACAAAGGATATTTAAATATGAATACTAACAATTTCGTATAGAATATTTCACAGCTAAATATTTGATCAAGCACTCAAAAAAACCCAGCAACATGCTGAAACCTTGGGACTGCATAATGAACCTTGATGAGTGAAGCAATAGTTCCTATTTATACCTATTTTATTATACTGGTTTGAATTAAAATAGCTTGAACAGGTTATATTTCTGTATTTAATCTGCTGTAGCTATTAGCAAAGCAGACATCCCAGTGAAACCAAGATAAAATTGGATTCTGACCCATGTATCCCTCCTTGAGGTTCATAAGGTAATGGTGTTGTGGCAACTGCCAAGAGAGTGACCGTTTTGAAGGGTGGGCTGCATGGAGACGATATCGAAAAGTCCTTGTGGGGCTACCGCCCTGCGGCAGCTGGCAACAGATAATTGTTTCCATTTACATTTTCTACATGATCAGGTTATCCGACTCCTCACTCTTTCTGACAACACGTGCTCATCTATATTAATTGCTGTGAAAAGCGACATCATGTTGTGGATTGGCACTGCGCTGAGGCTACCTAGCCATAGCTCTACATAGACTTTATATAGAATGGTTTAGGTTGGAAAGGACCTTGAAGATCATCGAGTTCCAACGCCCCCTGCCATGGGCAGGGGACACCTCCCACTAGACCAGGTTGCCCAAGGCCACGTCCAGCCTGGCCTTGAACACCTTCAGGGATGGGACCTCAACAACCTCTCTGGGCAACCTGTTCCAGTGCCTCACCACCCTCAAAGTAAAAAAATTCTTCCTAATGTTTAATCTAAACCTGCCCTCTTCCAGTTTATAACCATTTCCCCTCGTCCTATCACTACATGCCCTAGTAAAAAGTCCTTCCCCAGCTCTCCTGTAGGCCCCCTTTAGGTACTGGAAGGCCGCAATAAGATCTCCCTGGATCCTTCTCTTCTCCAGGCTGAACAGCCCCAAATCTTTCAGCCTCTCCTCCTAGGAGAGGCGCTCCAGCCCTCAGATCATCCTCGTGGCTCTCCTCTGGACACACTCCAGCAGGTCCATGTCCTTCTTATATTGGGGACTCGCTGGATGCAGTACTCCAGATGGGGTCTCATGAGAGTGGAGTAGAGGGGCAGAATCACCTCCCTTGACCTGCTGGCCACACTTCTTTTGATGCAGCCAAGGATACAGTTGGCAATATACACTGGCATATACACTGAACTTATTCTGGAAGTATAACATCCAGAGCGATTAGCAGATTTTTGAGTTCAAACAAATACACGTACAAGCCTCTGCAACATTGGGGTCACAGTTATAAGCTTGCCTCTCCACCCCAATTATCATGTTCTTAGTCCACCTTTATGTTATGCTGCTCTGTACCAGTATTTTACTGGTGAATAAGTGAGGATTCTGTATTATGTATGAGGATTACAAAGACCACTTTTGAATGCTAAAACAGCACAAGAGAATGATGCTTGCAGATGTTATGTAAGCATAACAAATATTTCTCGGGTTTTTATTTGGATCTTCTGGATATTTTGTTAATTACTTCTGAGAACTAGCCATTACCAAATTTCAGGTTAACATATGCTTCTGTCTGCTTATATATAACAAAGTCTCCATAAAGTATATTTTCACATCTACTTCCTGTTGCTTGCAACTGAAGGTTAGATTTTTAAAATTCTCTTGGGGATTTTGTTCCCTCTGCCACCACTCTTCACCAGTAAAACGGGAACAGAATCATAAACATTTCCACCCTTTTGTAAAACTTAAACTCTTTCTGCCTCTCTGAAATGATGTGGATTGTAGAGCTTTACTGGACAGGCCTTTTCATTTTGAGAGCATAAATACTGCATTTTCAACATTTCTTCATGAAGTGTCACCTCTGTCATTGATTTTAGTATGATGACTATCAGCGGTATGCTGATTACACTTATTACAATATTTTGACAAAGACAGTAACAAAGTTTACCATTTAGAGATGTCCCTCTGAAAAAGGATTTTAGTGAATACTGCTAAAATGCATCTAACCATTCTCTTGAATTAAGGCAATAAAGAAAAAATTTGAATACAACACTAAGAATTTCATTAGGTTTTCAGTGTATTTTGCCTGCTTCTTTAATAAATAAATTATGAAGACATGGGCCAATCTATTCAATTTATTTAAACTTGAGATTCTTTTGTTTCAAAGATATTTGATTTTCTATAGTTACATAACATTAATCCAGTTTACATGCAGTCTGTATTCCATCTGTCTTCTTACTGAAGTGCCACTTTGTTACTGTGTGTTAGAAATAATTAATGCTGCAATAATGTTATGACAACACAGACATACTGGGCACTAATGGATTTGTTTTCATCGCTTTTGGTATCTCTCTACACGATCTGACAGCTTTAGTCTGAATTCAGTTGAAGAATAAGAGTCAGTTCTACTACCAAGAACACAATTCATTTATTTCTAATGAGGTGTTTAATCAAACTATACTTGCTATGACAGCTGAGGAAAGTAATAGTGAATATAATGCAAGCACAGGGTCAATCAACGGGGCAGAAAATATCCTTGCTTTTCATCCTGAAATGTTTATGAAGCACTTGTTTCAGACCATGAAAAGACATCCCTAACTTGTAATCCTGACCAAAGGACTTTAAAATAGCATTTAGCTAAACCATAAATTAAATGATACCGCAAATAAACTGAATTACTTGCCAGGATGTATTGCACACCCAAACAATTTTGAACTTCAGGACTGCAGAAGCAACATGGATAAATTCCAAGATGTTAGAGCTGTGTTTGTTCTCTCAGGAAAATATTTTTTGAGTTAGTATTATACTGGCACTACGTTCTGCTCCGAGGACCAAGAGTTCTCCATAGCAGAGAAAGGTTGTCTATTTATAACACAACAATGCTTTTCCTTTGCTATGAAATGACCTGACAGCAGAGCAAAAGGCCTGTACCAGACCTGTGTGCAGACCAGCTAGTAGAAGGCAGCTGGCAGAAGCTGGATCCAGGATGACAGGCCTTGGAGTTGTCAGCCGTGCTGTGACTACTTACATATTCCCTTGCAGGCAGCATAAGAATTGGCAGATAAGTAGTAAGAGGGCATACAGTCTACCTCCTCTCTATTTTAACACTGTCCAAGCTGAAACGAGGAAAGTATGAAGGAAACACAAAACTTCCATTGCAGTCTACAGAGTATATCTAAGTTCACCCTTACTGCACAAACAGTGAAAGTGCAGGAGCAGGTTGCTATGTGATTTTTACAAAGCCAGATGTCGGCCAAGAAACTAAGAATAAGAAGGAGGATGAGAAAACTACTAATTCTGCACTCAGTTAAGTAGACAACACTGTATCTATACATACGCTAAAAGAAATTATAGATTTTAAAACATTAGCAAGGCCTCTTTGGCCTTTTAGATTCCTCCCAGCATAACAGCTAGAGATATAAGCAGCTGTAAAGAATCAGATTCTGTATGTTTGCCAGATATTGACTGCTTGGCAACTACCTTTAACTTCAGCAAAATTTGACTGTTACCAATAATTCTCAATGGGATGTAGTAATATGGCACTAAAATATGATTTTAAATCCTCTACAGTTTGCCCACAAATTTCTTTATTTCAGGTCTTTTATACCACAATCCCTATAGCTAATCAAATAATGGTAATGAGCTCTACTTATTAAATGGTATAAAAATATTATAAAAGAAGATGATACATTACACTTTGCCATAGTGTATGTCAAAGAAAAATGGATTTGGTTCTTAGGCATAATATTCTGTGAATATTGTTTCCACTATACCTGTACAGAAAGCTTCCTTGGAGACTCTGGTCATTCCTATGTCTCTTTCCAGGCAAAGGAAGATGAGAGCATATCTCACCTCTTAAGCACTCAACATTTTGAAAGTTCTGTACTTTATGCTGTTTCTGGATGCCCTGCACAAGTGGAGGGAATGAAGTGAAACAGAAACAGCAATTTCTCTAGTCATACTTTTAGCAACTATACTGTTGCACAATATATGTCTCTCCGGAGCATTACAAATAGAGGAAGGGACAAACCAAGAGTGAGCAAAGAAACCACATTCTGGCCCTTAGTATTTGAAAGCTAAATCTGAAATAATGGCTTCACTAGATTCAATGGCCCAATTTTCAGTGGAAACCCAGAATATACCCAAGACTGTAACTGCTTGCTGGATAGTAACTATCCATGAATATTGCAGGCATGGAAATGGATGGAAAGACAGGTGCAACTTAACATGAGTAACAGCACTCTAATGTTGATAAAAATACTTGTTTACAAGCAAATTAAAGAAGTTGATGAAACACTTTCACACAATGTCAGCAGAAACATGTAAACAACTGGTTTCTAATGTGACAGCCGGCACCCTTCAGAATGATACAGAGATTAGAAAATTTTAAAACATGTTAAAGAAAGTGTGGCAAAAATAGGAACCAATTGGTATGAAAATTCTACGTGATGTTTTTAGCTACAATATTTTAAAAACAGATTAAAATAGGGATTGAAGATGTGATCAGATATCCTGTCTGTCGGCTTTTTCTTCTTTCACCCCTTCTCTTGCTGGAATCGAGAATCACCCAGCAGCCCATGCGCTCCATGCTATAGCCCATCCAAACTATAATCATGACTAAGCCAGCTCTCCTCTGTTACTAAATCTTCTCTTTCTCAAGTGTATTTGGAAATCTCATCTGCTGAAGTCACAGGCACGGCTGAATTTGTACTTCACTACAGATAAAATATATCTAAAGGGTAAGACATGTCAGTCCATGATTAGGTTAGAAAGTGATTAGTGACTTCATCCACCTCCACTTGTGGATGCCCCAAGTGAAGACCTTGAAAGAAATATTGATAGGCAGACTTCCTTCAAAGACCTTTCCAAAACCCGTAGTGTATTGAAAATCAAAGTAGTCTTGGCTTCAGAATATAGACAAAAACAGAAAAGAGACATGAACTATCATTTGCATAGCAAAGGAAAACAATGCAGGGGACAGTTTCATCCCCTCTCTGATGCTTGTAAGTGCACACACAATCTGAACAGTTCAGACCAGGGTTTCAATCCCCCTCTGATGCTTATAAAGACACACACACAGAATCTGAACTGTAAAACCAAAAACTGGGTTGGTCCCAGCTGCATCTTACAGTAAGGATGACCAATGATAATATATCCATTTTCCAACTCTTCTACATATGCCATTCATGCAGAGACCTTCAGTATTTTGTTTTGAATAATGGAAGTGAAAGAATAAAGTTTGAGGGTGACTTCATATTTTATTTTTATAAGGAATTTTACAGTTTCTGAGACAGATTCATTATGACCAAGCCCAAAGGATTCAAATTATCATATTTTTTAAAAGATTTTGCCCAGAGGTCAGAAAAAGTGGATTATTTTGACCCACTAACAAAGAGCCTTTCAGGGACACACTGAACATACTTATTCTCTGATGTAAATTAGAGCAGCTTCAAAGCTACTCTAAATTCCACTTTGTCTGCAAAAGCCAGGGAAATTATGCCTGCCAGAGGCTG
The DNA here is from genome assembly GCF_000708025.1 of Charadrius vociferus. Taxonomy (NCBI): domain Eukaryota; kingdom Metazoa; phylum Chordata; class Aves; order Charadriiformes; family Charadriidae; genus Charadrius; species Charadrius vociferus. Next base: position 18,002,216 of record NW_009648332.1, on the reverse strand, counting down.
CTGCAATACAGTATACTCTGAGGATGAAGAATAGAGCAGACCGCTAACCTGCACCTTTTTTCTGCACAGGGATTTATCTTACCAGTAGGCAACCTTAGCTGCCCAATTAGAACAATTTCTACGCTCTTGTTTTTAATACATTGAATATATGTACTTTAGTAGTCCTGTACATGCAAATTTGTTTTTGAACAACAGCATGATAAAAGGCTATATGCTGAGTGTTTTCCTACACCGATCTATAGAACACAGGTGGTTTAAAAGATGCCAGATGACTGTGAGAATGAATCACTTCACCCCAGTCTCAACTGCGCTAACTTCTTCATGAAAACCCTGCCTAGCATTTGTGGCTACGTGCATGGTCCATAATTTACTTCAGACTCCTGAAGACACACTGTAATAAGCCAGAAGAAATGTTTCAAAAGTGTTCCTGTGTGGAAAAGCACTTGTACAGAGATTGCCACAAACATTTGGTTACACAGGCTTGGACCATTTCTACAATGTTTCATGGCAATGCCAGAAACCAAGATTTATCTTGATAATTATTTGTAGAGGATTAGATAACCCTCTGTAGAGACAGCAGTCTACACTTCCAGGTTATCCCAGCTCCACAAATAAAAAAGTAGGGACCGAGCAATGAACAGAGTACAGTTTTATGGATTCTGCCTGGCTGAATTCCCACAGCTATGAAAGTTCTGAAGAAGGACCTAGGACCTACTTCCTTCTTAGTTTCTGACAGGACCCAACACAGCCCCAAGGAAGTTGGCAGGGGTAAGCCTCCAAAAGGGATAAATTGCGAGCAGCATCAGACCTATCACTCAGGACTGTTCTTTCTTAATTCACATGAGAAATACCCTTCTTCACAAACAGTCCACTTAACTTCACCACATCTATCGGAAAAGTCAGCATTGCAGCATTTTTAATCACGCTCTATAGGGAAAAAGTTTGAGTTCATAAAACTGTGCCAAGCTTGACTATTTCTATAGAAGAATGTTGATCTTTTCAAGACGCAGTCTTTGAAGTGTCCAAACAGCACTTGCTGTAAAATATGCGCAAATGCTGCTTGCCACATCTCAGATGCTTAATCCTAAACGAAAATACAAAATTCCAAGCACAAAGCAACAGGCTGAATCCTGAGATTAGTCTATCCCAGCAAGCAGAAAACTCAAGCTACAGGCTTGTGAACATTCATTTTGCATCAGATTCTAAGTAATCTACTCGAGTTGAGCAGTATCTTATTCTGACTGTGTTGGAATGGAAGTATTTGTACAGTTCAACCCAAGTCTGTTTTATTTTAACACATAGTATATAACCCCATGCACTTATTACTGTGCTATATATCGCTGCTAGGAACAGATGAAAAATATTTTTGGCCAGGCCTTTTTTGCCATTAAAATAAATACAATTTACAATACCATTAGGTTTTGACATCCTATCTTGACAAGAAGCCTAACTGTGAAGGAAAGGCTGTGTTGCAGCTGCTACTACTGGATATGACTGTCCATAGGTGTTTCCTGCTGGCAAATTAAGTCCTTCAAAGTTGTCAAAGGCCAAAAGTTATTGCCATTTTGTTGACAGTTTGCTGAATTTATGAGCACTAGATGTCGCAAAACCCTTGCTGCTTGTGTTCAAACTACACTTGGTGGAAAACACAGACTACTGTCCATTTTTACCACAGATTTTTCACTAGGAAGGAAGGGAGCAAGCCTAGTAGCTGTCTTTGCCTTCAGAATAACAGCATGAGCTAAACTCAGAGGACTGCTGGTACATAGCGTGAAATATCACGTATTTTGCTAGTCAGAAAAATAGAGTTGCCATCAACTATCACTTCCCCCCCACTCCCCAAGATCACGTTTTCTCCTACATGGGGTTTGACTTTTATTTCTCCACTTTTTTTCTCCTGGTGATCATCTCCTGATATTTTTAACTTCCTTTTGCAATAACAATGAAGAAATAACATAGTAGCCTTGGGGAAGACAATGCAGAGTGACAATCAGAGAAAGCAAGATGCTTAACCGCTACATAACTTAATTATATTTATCTACATTGTTCTATTTCTTTGTGTTATGTATCACTTCCCATGATGCAAAGTCATGGAGAAAGCATGCACATAATTACTTTTAATGGATTATATTTACATGACTTCTCTCTAAAATAATAAATTAGGAATGCTTTTGTGAAGGTCACCTTGTTAATGCAGTAACACAGAATATGACAGGACCAGCTGCCACCCCTTATTAATACAGAGTGGAACCACAGCTAATGACATTCACAATTCTTGGATGGAGGTCTCACCCAGCGAACAGTCATATCTCTATGCACAGCACGTTTCTACCAACAGCACAGACTCACAGCTCACCACGTATCAACACAGGCCTCTAAGGACTAGATTTGGGGAAAAGAACAGAAATCACAAGTGAATCTTCAAAAGGTCTTGTTTAAAAAAAATTGTATAAGAATTGTGATGGGAATTACTGTGGCATTTTATTTTTCATACGATAAAAATTAAGAAGTATCCATACAAACACATATTTAGTTTTGAAAATCTGGCCCAAGTTGTGGGTAAGCAAAACCTAAAAATGGGAGCCGCTTTAAAAATCTGAACTTCAAATGTTAATGAAAATCTCAGAAATCAAAAGCTTTTGAAAATATATTACTGCTTTCAGGAACCACCACTTGGAAGAATTTCCTCTGAATTGTTTTTAAAACATATTTCTTAGTCAATTTGATTCATTTTGGGAAAACTGATCATTTTGTATGAACTATTGAAAAATAACAACAGCTTAAGCTGCTCTGCAAAAAGCACCAAGTCAGGAAGTTGACTTGTATCCTGGACTTTCTTAGAATTTAAACGCTCATAAAATAAATTTATAAAACGATAAGCCCAAAAACACAGCCATGTAAAAGGCTCAGTGGAATTTTTCGTTTTTAGGTAGATCAACTAACAGTGCTTACAACTGCATGCTAATAAGAATTATATTAGGGGAGATCGTTTTATGTTGAATACTGTCTATGGCAGTCTTAACAACATCTTCAGGGAGATAATTTAAAGAGGTGCTATTCAAAATATTATATTGACGCATTGCTGAGGCAGAAATTTTAATCCACACAGCCCAGGGAACTTCCAAACCCAAGGCAGGTTCCCCTAGCACCTGCAATTACACTACCTTCACATATGCATCATTGTCATTTCTTATGAGATAACAGAGCATATAGTTTGGCAGTCTCAAACTCTACTGGCACATTGCTTTTACTACAGTTGTAACTCTGATCTACAGTGTGCTACTACACTCTGTATTGTTGAAGTTATTTTTGTACTCTGCAATGAGTTATGTTTTATCTTGAAAGTCAGTAAGCCAGACTCTGACCTCGTTAATGCCAGTATAAATCAAGACTGAAACGGTAAAACCACAGCAGTTCAAATCTCACTGAAACATGTAACACACAAAGCTTGTTACATACAGTTTTTGTGAGAATAAGCTGTTGCTACCTGGTGATGGACAAAACTTTTCTCTTTTTTCTCTCTCTCTTTTTTTTTTTTAAATACCTAGTCTTTCAAGAGTTGCTATTCTGGAAATGACAAATTCCTCAAAATCAAACAAAACAAGGAAAAATGTATATTTCTGTTTCTGGATGTCTGTTGGTAAAAGAAATTCTTAATAACAGAGTGAGCCCAACACTAGAGGAAAAAAAATACTTGGCTTTGAGCCCTCTACAAAACCTCACTCTGCATATTACAGATTACCATAGAAACCTCAACCAAATAAACTGATATTGCTTTTTTTTTTTTCCAAATTTATTCTGAAATAATACACTTTCTTCTAAATTTGAATGGAATAAATCCTCACACAATTCCACCATATCTCCTTTAAATTTGGTTAGGCAATGTAACCCTGAGCTAATAGTTTGGCTCAGGACAAAGAACACTTGCAACCGCTGAGATGATGTTCAACAAAAACAGAGAGATTAAGAAAAGATACTAGGATCTACCCAACATCCTGACAAACAGTATTTAAGCAATTTAAGCATAGCTATTACGCTAGAGTTTATATTCTGCCTTACTGAGTCAAAAAACTATTTTAGCATACTGAAATATACTGGGGGTCAGAGCCGTATAAAGGTATAGAGCTCCCACTGAAACAAGGACACGTCAGAAATCTGAATGTCTCTGATACACTGGGTTTATGGACTGTCCGTGAGCGTGGTCAGGGGTGCTCATACGCTGTCAAGGATCAACATCAGAAGGATACTTGATACAACAAAACTGAACTTTTTTTTCTTATTATTGAGATACTTATGTAGAAAAAGACCAAGTATTTTGGACAATAGCAAGCTAGTAGAACTTTGGCTATTATATCTAGACATTGAAAACTTTGGCTAAGAGGAATTGAAGGGTCAGCCATTCCTAGAGCATGTGGAACAAATAATCTCCACCTTCTTGTCAAAGAGGCAGAAACTATCAATCTCCAAATTCATAGAAGATATTTACAATGTAAAGCTATGCTAGGAACCATGTCTTCAGTGACCCACCTTGAAATAAAACAAATGCTAAACAGGGCATGACAATGGTATAAAGAGCAGATTACTGGATGACCATTTTTCTTTACCCAAAAGCTAAAAATCAGAATTAAATTTGAGCTGACCTATATACTTCAGATCCCATATCTGCAAATGAAAAAAAACATATACTGAGCTATCTTCCTAGGGTACTGTGTACGTGAGGTCAGCAGTGTTTTCAGCTTTCAGGGAGGCTGGCTCAGAGTGCTGAGCAATTCACATTCTACAGACTGCTCTGTGGGCCCGCACTACCCTCACATGTATAGTGCACTTTTGACAACGTTGCCTTTCTGTATTAGGCACTCCGAAAACATCCTCAGGGTATCAGTCTTTACTCCACAGAGGTCTTTTCCAAACTTCAGCTAACCTCCACTGTGATAAACCAATCCCAAAAAAGAGCAGGTAGGATACAGTTTCAGTTGTTTGGGTTTTTTTAAAAATGTATTTGAGGTTTAATCAGGTCTCTATCTTTTTATGGAAAAGAGTGAAAAAATATCAGGCTATCACTAAGCCATATGAAAATACAAGACAGCCAAGTCTGCTGTCTTGTATTTTCCCAGATATTTGCTGAACACAGAAATATCCACTCTCCCTTTCTCAGTTCCTCCCTTTGTGCATATGCCAAATGCTGGCACACAGGCTGCCCAAAGGGAATAGTATATCATCTCCGGAAAGTTGTTAACATAAGGCTGAGCATGTACCATGCCATTATTATGACAGCTTGCTCTAAAACAGAAGAGACAAGCAGAAGGGGGGAAAAGCACACAGCTCTTGTTTCTACCACATATGCCTACTGTTCATTCCTAAATATTAAGCTTACTATGATCTAGAACGCAGACAACTGACAAAGAACAGAGCACTTCAGCAATTTAGTCTGCTGTAGCCGGTTTTGCCCATTTTTATCACTGATGATGAGCACAATCTTCTGCACAGGCTCCCGAATTATTAACTTCAGTCAAAATACATGTCCCAGAAATGTCTTGCATGACACAAGGATCTCTCAGCTCTTCAACTCCTCTGACCTGCAGGATCATTTGGATATGACTTGCAGAGATTTTCTGTATTTCAAGAAACTGTAAGCTACAGCAAGAATCCATTCACTTTATACTGCTTGAAGTGGCCAATCTGGATCAAACACAATTAGCAAACTTGGCCATGTCATTTAGTTATTTCTCCTTAATTCTTCTGCTTCATTATATTCCCACCTCATAGAATTAGCCTGGAAATATCTGAAAACACATTACTGTCATAAATATTTTAAATAAAATATTAATGAATTGTTGTTTCCATTAGCTTCTTGAGTATTTTCCCCAGAGTGCCCACTGCAGCCTTGAAATGCCCAAGAACTCTTTCCGCTCTTATGTTGCCAGTTCCTATCATAGCTATTCTCTGCTCCTTTCTTAACAGTACAGCAATCTCATTAACTTCTGGTATTCCCCACCCGCTTTCTTTCTTTAATAGGCCCCAAAGAGACATTCATTTTTAATTTCCTTTCTACCTCTTGCATAATTAAACCGAAGAACCCATGTCTTCCATTCTGTGATTCAATAAAACCAAGAATGGTAAAAGAACAGTGTTTCTCTCCTATCAATACACACATTTATCTTCTACCTTTTGGTATTGATAGTGGTGTTAAAATGGGGTTGATGCACACATTTGACCCAGTTGGGTCGATCTGCCATTTCTCTACCTTTTGCCAAAAGACAACATTTGTTTGTACCTTTTACAAATAACTTCAATGCAAAGGTTTCCCTGGTGTGAGATAGAATGCCTAGTCAGAAGAGCAGAGCTAGTTTTAAAGACAGGGAAGCCAGAAAGCCCCTTGCGCTTACATTAGGACACCTAGCTTACATGTGAGAGAAGGCCAGGTCCTTTCCCTGCAGGAATTCAAGTGGGTCATGGAGACGGCTGTTCCTTTGCAGGTCTCTACCCCTCATGCTAGCATTTATTTTGCGATCACTATCTTTCTCTCTTTTGTGTCCTTAGCACAAATGTTTTGGGGTTTTTTTTCAGAAAGAAAATCAAAGGACAATAGCTAGATCTGAATATATTTTACTTAATGAGAGTCTTCTGGTTAGCTCACACATAAATCAAACCAGTTCCAAAAAAGATACGTCAGACATTGCAAAAAGGCTGAATTTAAAACATTACACTACATCGATGGCTTTTGTGTGTGTGTTTGTTAATCTAGTAGTAATATAGTGGATCAAGTGGCAGAAAAAGATTACACCCAGATGCCAAAAGGGATCTCTACAAAAATAATACATCAGACTGGTAATATTATGTGTTTTCCTCTTACCCCCACCTCTTTTTTTTAATCTTATAGATCACAAATAAACTATAATATTCATAAGTTCTACAGAAGGAAAAAAAAAAAAACAGAAAAAAAACAACACACAAGAACCTCGGAAGAGGGCTTGGTGTGATGAAGGAACCACAAGAACAGACTGAGCCAAATACCTACCAATGTTCACATACTACTTCAGCCAATTTGCCTCCTCAATAAAGGATACTTTTTTCTTCTTGAATGACATGGGTTACACTTGGTAGCAGCATGTAACCACCTTTCTCAGGTTTTTTGGTTTTGAATGATCTTCTACTTTGAGAAGTTAGATTGGAGGACATTTTCCTACTCTCTCCTACCACTTTACTCCAGTATTGAAGATGCTGAAGTATGAGTTGTGGTTTTATGGTATTAATCAATTCTTACTAATAGAACTTTTTTTAATCCATGCTTGCACATCTTCCTGAGACACTAACTCCTTTCCTTCAAAAAAAAAAAAAGTGATATGACTGCACAAAACCAGATAAAGCAATTAAATGATTCATCCAGAGCCACATCTGAGCCATCCTTGTCATAAACCAGATGCTAACACCCAGTGCCAGAAATTAAATTCACCACCACTGGCTCCAGCCTACATCAGCAGTAAAAATATTACCCATATGACAGCGAAGAACCACATGTCCACATGTATTTACATATATATTTTAATATATGCATATGAACTAATATGTATATAAATATGGACTAGTCAATAAGGGGGAAGTCTTGGCTTAGGATCAGAAGGGGGATTGAGAGACCAAGCATGAAGGCAGTATACAGAGAGGGAATAAAGAGAACGTATGTATGAATTTTTAACAAGTGCCAGTATGACTGAACATTATATTATGCTTCTGGAAATTGCCATTTGCATTGTCATTAGCTCTGAGTGTACTACTTTTAGCATTAGTATCGTGTGACAGTAAGATCTCATATGCTTTTGATCATAATTTCAAATTAGTACTAGGAAAGACAGCTTTTGCAGAAGAATTGTCTTTAATTCACATTTTTTAATAATACAGATAAATGTACTTCTCTAGAGGTTTTGATTAGTATTGCATTAAGATAAGAAAATTCACCAAACAAGATGATTATTTCTAAGGTAGTCTTACCACTGTTAAGTATTTTATTGAAAATTTTCTATTTCATCAAAATGTTTGTGCTACAAAACACAGCAGAATATAATAACCAGAATATCCTCACAACCCTGATCTTCCTGCAGGATAGAGTTATTATGTCCAAACTGGAGGATGAAATGTTGCTATCCTCCCCTCAGTCCTACAGGCACTATACAGTCATAAAATTCACATGGACACCCTTTTTACTCCAGTAGATTTCCCAAGGCACAAAGTATTAATTGGCTATTAATTGCTTCTCTTATTGCCATTCATTTTCATGCTGCCTGCACATACAGAAAAGGTGGAATTTCAGCATCATTGTTTTAAGTTACTTCTTGCTACTTCACAAAATTTTTCACATGAAAAGTGAGGTGAAAGGGAAATGGAGCACAGAGCAAACTGGTATGTAATAATTCAACAGTTAAGCTTATTCAGAGTTTGGGGGGTTTTTTTTGCCTTTTTTTAAGGAAGCTTTAAAAATTTCGTTTGGCAGGTAAAATAACTGCTCCAACAAACTATTAGCCTGTAGCCATTTCTTTCCTGAGATTCTGGAACCCTCTTAAAGAATCTGATTCCTTGAAACCCATGACTTCAGTAATTATCTACCCCTGACCTGACATGTAAAGAAAATGAGCTGAAAAGCTTGCAACAGATTAGTATTTTGTAGCAGAAGTGTGACTGAGAATGCCCACAATATAAATCCCTAGAGGAAGACTTTTGGTACAGAAGCACTGATGGACTTGTGCCCCCTAATATGAAGAAAGGAAACCAAATACTTTATTAGCACGTTTCAGCAGAGTTTGTTCACTGTTTAACTTGGTTTGAGCCATTTCTAAATGAAATACTGCATACAAGTAAAACCATGCACTTCTTGCCCTTGTTTTGACCTTTTAATTACCTTGCACTTCTCAGATGACAATTTTCCCTGCAACAGAAATGGATTTGAAACACCGATGAAGCATTCTTTCTGCCTTCCTGCCTACAAAAAGGGCAATATTGTAACCTTGATATTAGCTTATTGGGGGGGGGGAAGAAAAAAAAAAAAAAGAAAAAAAAAAAAAAAGAGTTTTGCACTCGAAACCAAGTGCTACGTTTTGTGGAAAACAATATTAAAAAATTAGAGAAATTATGCATACATTTGCTTCTTCTTCCCTGGGAGATTATAAATACCCTGAGGCAGCCCATTTTTACAGAGTGTTTGCTGTCAAGAAGCAATGAAGTGCAAATGGAAGCCAATTGAACTTAGCAATTTGTTTACCCAGGAAGACAACAGCTGGAGAAAAATGGACTATTTCAATAATTAGCCAGTCGCATTAGATAAGGGACAAACTAGTATATGATCTAGCATTATAATAAGGAGACTTCCTTCAGGGGTTTATAGAGAATTACTAATTATTTCCCTTGAGGATCAAGAAATTTACTTCACCTTATCTGAGGATGCTGGAAACTATAAATAGTGCAAAATAGCACTCCCTGTCTGTTTTTTTCCAAACCCTCAGGCAGTACAGACTTTACATTTTTTCACTTCAGTGTTCACCAACCATTCTGGTATATCCACTAGTCCCTATCTTCTCCAAAAATCAAAGCTTCATAAACCAGAAATTGTTTAACGATTAGCTATTGTGTATCTGAAGACATTAAAAATTGTGTTATCAACCTTGTATTGCTTTGATACCTCCTTCTGAATTATCTCTTGGGAATTCTTAAATTTGAATAAAACTTTACTAATACATAACAAGTAATTTACCCAAATAGAAATCGTGATGAATTCTAGTATGTTGTGCAGCCCAATTATCCACTACCCACTGGCACATACAAGGGACAGGCAAAAAAATATCTTTCTTCATTAAAATGTCTGCATGCAAAATGCTTAATCTAAAACCTGCTGCAGCAAACGGAAAACTTCCTGATGCCATCACTGTCTTTCAAACCAGACTCTATCCTGCAGAACAACAACCTGAACTCCTCTCATGGACAGCTCAGTAGATTTTTAATGGTCAGTGAGCTCAACTGAAATTGGTTCTACAAGACATTTTTTAGACCTTTGGCTAAAGTGACAAATTTTCTTGATATGCAATTATAAAAATCAGAACTAGAGGCACAAAGACCTGAAAAGCATATAGAGGAGGCTGTAGAAATTACTACAGGCCAAACGTTCTGAAGAAAATAATTGTTTCTTACCCCTATATAACAATATCCTTTGTATTGACTTTTTTGAGTAACAGTGATTCATTATTACTGGGCAAATTAGAGAATGAGAACAAGCTCTAGTCTATCCTTTAGTCCTCAAATTTAAGGCCACTCAATTTCTGTTCAGTCTGCTATTTTGGCATGGTTATACAAGAGAAATAGACCTAATAATACACTGCAATGCATTAGGTCAAGGTTACTGCTATGAAAATTTGGATGTTCCTTCAAACAGTGTTTCCTCAGCTGCTCCACCTCCCAATCAGCCCAAGTGTTCTCCTGTTCCAAAAACCCCACAAAATTCAGCTGAAAATCACAGGGGTGGAAGAGCAGCAACAAAATGCTACTTCCAAGCCTGGAAAAGTTCCCAGGAAGGAAGTCTCACCTCTTTGTTGAACTAACAAATGCTAGTCCATTCTGCTTTCTTCTAATACATAATTACAGTATTCCCTATTATTACTGCTGTTGCATCTTCAGAACTGATGCCCTTACCAGCACTTTGGTTTTTACGTGGAGATGCCATCCTATGTGTATGACAAATGCTGGAGAAACATAAGGTATCTCTGAGCAGCACGCCTGTTTTGCCAACACTGCAGTTGTCACTTTGGAGGGAATAACTTAAGCAATTTTGTGTTTATAGAAAAGAAGCCAAAGAAATAATATTATTCTGGCAGTTTGGCGAAGCAGTTGCATAATTCATACTAATTAAAATCTGGTATTACACAGAAGAAGTTGTAGTTAATAGCTAGTTGATAAACCACTATCTCTACAATATTATTTGTACCGTCTGTCATACAGCACATAAACAAGGCTTTAGGACATTTACAGTTAAATTAATCACAGGAAAAAAAATTAAAGCTGCCTCTGGCTTATATGCTTCAAGATACAATAATATCATTTTCTCCATTTTTTCTTTACCAATCTCGTTAAATATGTCTTACAGAAAGAAGTTCAGCCTTTTTCTACTGATAAACCACTGTCATACTTAAAACAAACTCATATCTTTTTATCTAAAGCTAGTGAAAGGCCAGCAGCCTAACCTGAAGTTTACATCAAACAACTTCTCAGCTGCCTGGAATTCTCATCAATTACATCCATGTTCTCTCTGTGATCGTTTTCTGTGAGTAATTGGAAAAGGGGCAGGAGCAACTTCGACAATGAATTATAAATAAACTAATGCAACATATCTTTGAAAGTTAATCTTGAATATGTCATGAAAGAATATGTACCTGAATCCTGCTTTTATAAAGCAAACTCCCATTCCATAAATGTTACTGACATCAAATATATTATTAGGAAGTCTGAGAACACTGAATACCCATTTCTCTGCAGACTAAGAACTATTTTGAAAATAATTAAAAATACAAATAAACTAACCTGTTCACAGGTAATTTGTAAGCTGAAAAAGAGGACAAATACACAAAATACATTGTGTTCACCATAAAACACCAGTGTCTCTAGTTGTTATCAAATAAATCATGACCACCAAAAAAAAAAAAAAGATATAATGTTAACATCAACCCAAGTGTAACCTCATAACCTCGATTTCCTGTAAAAAAAAAAAAAAAAAAAACCCACATGACACAAAGGGTTTCTATTCAACAAAACAGAAAATATCAAAAGGCACCAAACTAAGTTTAACAAAAGGCACCTAGGTTCCAGAATGTCCAGAATTCACTATTTAAGATATTCAGAGATTCATTCTGCAGACATGTAAATACCGTATTTCTCCTCATTAGGACCAATTAAACCATGTTTTCATACTTATGAAAACACAGAACCAACTTCAAAGAAAAACAACAGCCGTGTAAAGGAACTTTTTCTTTTAAGTTTGTGTAAATGATAAGTCCTCAGATTACTAGAAAACGAATTAAAAGAGATTAACTCTTGGTAAATAAATGATAAGACGTGAAATTTTTGAAATATGAAGCAAACTGAAGTTTCAAATGTTAGTTCTGTTCCAACTGAATTATTCATTGTGAATCATATTCTTGTGAATTTAGTCCTCTCGTTTATCACAAATTCTCCAGGAATTGACTGTGATTTTATTCAAACATTCATTACCTGCAAGTATTTGCTGAATATTTTATGTCAACAAATTCCAGTCCTTGGGATGCTTTGTAAAAGCTTCACCTCGGTACCATACTACTTTGTCATTTCTGGAACGTTTGGCCAACTTAATTATATAACAATGTTTCCAGTGCTCTGATTGGATAACTAAAATGATTTAAACAAGAGAATAACAAACAATGAACACTGAAGAGCAAATAATGAAGCACCAGAGCAGATCTTTTTTGACAAAAAATATCAAGCAAATATTTAAGACACAGGTATAAGAGTGGAACACTGATACGTTTAAATTTAATCACTGCCTCACTTGAGAGACATTTGGTATTTTTATGTCTGCCCACTTCTTTACCTCTGACTTCTTGATGGTGTTTGAAGGTGTATTTTCAAAGGTGTTTACATATCTAAAGATGAAAACAAGGTCAAGAAAGGATTTGCATATAAATCCTTTGATTTAAAGATGTTTTCGAAAGCCAATTTTGATGCTTTTTTACTTCACTGGGCATCTAAACAAGCTTAAAGATCTGATCTTTTTGTATGTCCTACACCTCATTGCCTTAATTCGTCATAGGCGATTATTAATAACAGCTCTATTGAGCTTATTTGGAGAATTTGGTTAGTTTATGCATAGACAGGATAAACACTGGGTCTTGATCCACTATAGATTGACACAGTGCTGAAAAAGAGAATTAAATTCTACCCAAACTATGGGTAGAATACTGCTCAGTTCACTGTCTTCAGTCAGAGCAGGATTTCACTAGCAGTCAGAGAGAGGGTGTATCTCCTGCTATTTTAAAATCAAGTGCTAAAAATAAATTGAAAGGATAAACTGGAAGAATCCCACTACAAGAGACTTCTTTTGAATATGCAGTAATCTATGCTTGTAATGGAAAAAAAAAATATCAATTTTTATCTGCTTGATAAAAATAAACTTAAAATAAACTGTACTAGGCATCAGTTGAAAAGATGATGATGCTCTTTGTTTCCCCAAAGTTATTCTTAACTATAAGACTAATTCTACATGGAAATAGCATTTATGGTGACTGTTTCTCCAATTACATGGCAACTGGACTAAAAGGCATACTTTACCAAATGAGGCATATATGTAAAATTAAAGTAAAACCCAACACAAACATTTCAAGTTTGCCCAAGACTTTGCAGCAACACACACATTAACATGTTGTTACATTTCTCTGAAGTTCTAAGAAGCAGCAATTGCCTATGCAAATAGGAATAAAAAAGAGACGTGTTCAACATTTTGCTTTATTTCCTTAAACATAGGTCATCTTTCTAATATTATATAACCCCATTTGAAAACCTCAGTCACAAGCTCCCTAAAACCAGGCACAATGTCAAACTAGCAGAATAAATAAGTCAGAAACACAGTCCTGGCCTTATACCATGACATTCAATAATAAAGCTCGTAAGCAGATGTTTACATTTTCCAGAAAATACTGACATGCTTTAATTTTGATTTGCTTTCATTAGAATTGGAATTAAAGTTTTTAAAACACAAATTTTAATATAATCTACTGCCGGAGCATTATACCTCACAGAATCACAGAATGGTCAGGGTTGGAAGGGACCTCTGGAGATCATCTAGTCCAACCCCCCTGCCAGAGCAGGGTCACCTACAGCAGGTTGCACAGGATGGCATCCAGGCAGGTTTTGATTGTCTCCAGAGTGGGAGACTCCACAACCTCTCTGGGCAGCCTGTTCCAGTGCTCCACTACCCTCAAGGTAAAGAAGTTCCTCCTCATGTTAAGATGGAACTTCCTATGTTCAAGCTTGTGCCCATTACCCCTCGTCCTATCACTGGGCACCACTGAAAAAAGACTGCTCCCATCCCCCTGGCATCCTCCCTCAATAACACTGAACTTCACATATAGGCTATACCTGTGATATTGAACATGTACAAGGTGAAATCGGTAGTATATTAATAGCAAATACTTTAGACTACAAACCTAAGCAAAAGGGGTCAAGATGGAAAAAAAAAAATTTAATATTTCAACAATATCAAAATGAATAGGACATGAGAGAGGTACTTAAAGTCAGAGGGGATTAAAGTGTTACTTGGAAGTAACCAGTAGTACTGATTTAAGAGAACTTCTGTTGACACTGACTTTCCAAACAAAATCCGTGTCCCATAATAATAATAAAATTCTATTCAGAGAATCCAAATAATTTTTAATGAATATTTATTGGAAACCAGTAAGATACCAACACAGGGGCATTTATGATCATTAAAAGACTTCCTGTGTAACAGACCCAAAAATAGGATCTGCTAGGGCAACAAGAGACAGCCACGACGAAAGATATCAGTGGGATTTAACAACAAGAAAGAAGAAAATCCTATTTTTTCTATCTTTTGAAGCTGAGGTAAGATACTTGCGTAATTGGGGGGAAAAAAAAAATATCTGTCTGCATGTGAGTCAAATAGAAATTAAAATAACTGCCAAACAAGAGAGTGAAGTGAAGAAAACGAGGAAGGTAGGAGAAGGATGCAGAAGAAAATAAATGTGAACATTGTAGAAAGCTGCAGAGAATGACAAAGCTTCAAAACAGCCACTGGGCAGAAAAAATAAAGCTCTTCACTGTGATGAAAAATCATAACAAAGACCAAATTTCAGACCAGAAAAATCACATACCACATACTGAGAGCACTAACTGGAGTAATCAATGTAAATCCAAATAGGTGCGCAAGAAATTACAATGAATCAGACATTCCTTCTGTTTCCAGAAAAGGTTGAACATGCCATTTCATTGCTGTTTGAATGCTGTTCTTAAAAACAAGAGGGGCTGCTTTTCCGCTGCTTTTCCTTCTGTTTATAATCAACTACCACTGCAGTTCCTAGGGTCAGACAAATCACATATGAGTATGAATGATAGATGGATGGATATGGATTGATACAAGTTGACAGCATGACTCATGTTCTGCATCCATAATGTTGTATTGTTTCCCTGAACAGAGTTTAATCACAAGATCTTTTAAATATGGAGAAAAATAAATTCTAAAGAAAAAAAAAATCATTGTGTACATTGTGTAGTTTCTAATAATGTCCTTATTTATTTCCTTACTGCCACTTATCACAGGACCTGGTAAAAATACAGACAAAGGAACTAATAAAAAAAAAAAACAAAACCCTAAACTGTTGAAAAAGTAAGGATATTAAGTACAACACAATGGATTTTCCTACTATTCTTTCTTTCTGCATATTTACCGGGTCCTGTAATAAATGGCAGTAAAGAAAGAAAAGCCTTTAAATACACACAGATAGAAGCAGCATTGGGAAGAATAGCAAAGCTTGCTGTATGAGCTTAAATATTAACCACTGTAGTTTCCCATCTAGTATAACAGTCATTGTCAACCACTTCATCCTGAGTGTGACTGTACATAATCATTATCTTTTCAGAGTTGTGTGACATCATTTTCATCTAACAATTATTTCTTACAGGCTACTAGACATATTGCATCGCCGATGCTTAGGGCATTCATGGCCAATTGACTTCATTTGTCAGAAAAAGCGAATCATCCTTTCCTACTTTTGCTTTGCAATGGTGCCTGGCTTAATATATCACACATCTCAAATTACTGTTCTTACTGTAATTTACTACAGACGACCACGTATATACAAAAGTGTTTATTCCTAACACTTGCACAAGATTACCACCTTTTTTGCTTTCAGCATAATTTACTGTGCTCACACAAATCCATACTATCGCTGGACAGTACCAGGACAAACACCATCTTCTACCGCTCATTTTGTTACTCTTTCAGTAACCTCAATTATTTTTGTATAGACTGATTACTAAATAATGGAAATATTTATTTGTAAAGAAATAATTGGATTTACAAAACAAAAGAATTGCAATAAATACTGTTTGTAAAATATCCCCAATCTACAGTACTGATTGGCTACAAACATTGATTCCACTTTAAATATTCTTGCAGATCTTTGTAACGTCATGACCCCACTGACTACAAGTTCTCCATACTTACAAATTAGGACTGCAGCTCAACAAAAGCTGTCAACACTTTTGCAAGGGAATTTTCTTGGGGAATTAGCCTAGACCCATTCAGGGTACTCACCTGGCATCAGAAGAAAGGTCCAGATGATTACCCTTGATTAGATGCCTAATTTTACATGATTTAAGTGGGATAAACCCATTCTAAAACCTGCACATGTAAGCAGTAACTTCCATTTGTGGCCTCCAAAATAATTACTTTGTTTCAACATGTTATTACAGTTTCTTATTAAATTGCCTAAAATAATTAATTTTTCATGCATTGTTTTGTCCCAAGTGACCCTTACTAAATTCAGTAACAGATTTACTATTGCCTCAAATGGGAGCAGAATTAGACCTATACAGCATGGATGTTGTTTTCTTTGTCTAATACTTCCTCACAAAATACACCAGAAAAAGAAATGGAGTCTTCCTTTTCAGACAATGAAAATTCATGGTTTTAATTCCTGTTCGGAGTGTATCCAATACCATCCCCACAAAATTCAGTAAATTCCATAAACATGACTAAAGAATGAATATGGCCTCATACACCGGAGACAAGCAACCCATTGAGACAAAAGTCTGTAGAGTTTCCAGTTCCTACATTTTATTTTTTAATTCATTGACCTCAGTGGTGACATTAGCATAAAGCAGATGTGAGGAAGTTGGGATTAAAGCTTGTTACCCATCAGAACCCCAGACTAACAGTGATTAGTAGCACTTTTTCTTTACAAATGTAATCAGTTGCTTAAGCCAATGAACATGATATCACCTTAAATCTCCTGACAACAATTAATTCCTAGAAACAAATCCATTACTGATTGATTATATTAACATTAGGGGATCATTTAAAGAATGTTAGCTACAAGAAAAAACATACTAAATTTCTGTAAGTTTAAATATAATGAAGTTAACAGTTAACACAAACCTATAAACAACACTCCTGCTGCAACTTCACTCTGCCAGTACCCAACAAGCAAATATAGGGATGGCTCCACGAAAGTAACTCACTAACCAGTTGGAATGATTTTGCTCCTCTCTAATACTGCCTTCTCAGAGTAATACACACAGAGATATAACAATTGGGTGTCAGTGTGGTCTGCCTGAGAAAAAGACGTCAAAGCAGACTTGGAAACAAAAGGAAACAAAGCACATTGTCATTCTCTTTAAAAAAAAGTCTTTAAACTGCTCTCAGAATTTTTGAAGTCTCTTCTTTTGGTGGGAAACTGGAGAATTCTGTTCAAAAAAAGGTCTACAAACATCATAAATACCTGACAATACAAAAACCGTACCAGGGTCATTTAAGTCCAGTCCATTTCTGACACTAACCAATATCAGAACTGTAATAGAAAAAGAAGAGGAGGAAGAACTTAAAATATTCAAATAATGATGCGATAGCTGTTCTGCAACCTGTTTCTTATTCATTCCAGATAGTTGCCATCCAAATTTAAAACTTAAACCAGAAGACACATGCTTTGTCTCAGGCATGTTTGATTAAAGAAAACAAACCAAAGGAAACATTAATTCCTTGCATTTATAACTCTTCTGGTATCTAATCACTGCATTTGCAATCTATGCAAGAAATCAAGGACCTCACCCCAAATGATTAAATGCAAACTCAATGTTATAACCACATAATGGAAGCTAAACTTACTCTTAGTTTCTTGCACTTCTATCCCATCTAATCACAAACATATCACCCTTACGAAAACCTGCATCTTTTTGAGCCTCCTCTTTATCATATGGCTTAAATATGTGCCACAAAGTACTTTCACCAGGTTTCAGACTGTTGCATTTAAATTTCATTCAGCATCCCTTTTTTCTTGTATTTTATGAATTGGAATAATCAGAAATACTCAGATGACTTTCAACATAAGGTAAAAATTACTGTCATTTCATCTTAGTTTACACTGAACTTGCTGTAAATCTAAACCTTCACAGATTCTACAATGTCTCTTCTAAGATAAAATAAGACACTTGTATACAGTATTCAAGATGACAAGATACCACCAATTTATATAACTGCCTTGTATTTACAAGGTTAATTTGCAGCTTTTTATTAATAAAACATAACACCTTCTGTGACTATAACCAACAATAAGCAGATGGACTTACTGAATTGCATAAAGTAATGCCAGCATATTTTTTCCTCAGTGGTTATAGATAATTGAATTAAGCTATTAATCAGTAATGTATCAGGCACACAACTTCAAAATACACAGAAAGACAGAATATGAATATATTTAACATGAACATTATGGCTGAGATTTTTCAAAAGCATTCAAGTTTTTTCCACCCCATGGAAATTGCTAGTAAAACTCCTATTGGTTTCAACAGGACCTAGGTTTGAAAACTTCCCTTAAAATTTCACAATAAAACAATTTTAACAAGATTTCTTTAACAAAACAGAACTTTAGATCATCATCAATCCTCATACAGAATTGCAGACATTCCTGTTTTATAGCAACTCCTTTAAATTAGGTTGCATATAGATCAAAGCACTAATGAATATCTCTGAAAAATACTGAAAAAAAATAATTGTTAATAAATGGTCTTGTTTCTAGATGACCTTACACCAATTTCACACAACTTCTTGTTTTGCTTTAAATTAATTGCAAAGCCAAGGGGGCAAAAGACAGAGGAAAGATTGTGCCGTTGGTACAGGTTTTGCTGTGCTTCATGGTCAGATACATGTCACTGACATTACCCAGTGGCCTTTGCCCTTGTAGGAGCATACTTAGAGCAAGCAAGGCTTGTATTGAAAAGCCCTGTTCTAACAGTTACAGTGGTTTGATCAGAAAACAAGAAACATCTAACACCGCTAACCTCCTTCCCAGAAAAATCAAGTCCTTTTGGCTGTTAAAGCAACTACTTATTCCTCTAGCGCGAAGGTCAAGGTTACCGTTACTTTGGAACAAATAATCAAGCTCAGAGAGAAAAAAAAGATATTTTTTCTAACATAAAGATGCATCAGTTAAGCTGTCAGAGCATCACTACTTCCTTTCTGCCACCTAGAAGAAATTCAGTTTCGAGGTCAGTGAATACGAGCAGTGCCTTCCCAGTAGCTGTGTGCATAAGAACTGATACATGCACGGTGTTCCAGAGACCTCACACTAACTGCATAGGCAAAAATTTTGCTCTGTAGGCTTTGCACAGTCAGCCCAATGCATCTCATGCCTGCCAAATCTGCTGCATGTGAGCAGACCAGTAACGCAGCAAATACCACAGAGCAGTAGTGTGGCCATATTCAGCAAGCGCAAGGCATGTTCAACTCGACTATGCAGAGAAAAACAGCTCATGCACAGTATATCACTGGATTCCTACTGTCTTCAGGGAAAATATATTTTTCTTTATGAACCATTCAACCAGCGTTACATTAAAGGACCAGTAAATGGCTATAAAGTGGTGAATTTGCCATTATACTTTCACAAAATGCGCCTGAGCATACTGAAAACTCAAAATGCATTGAAGGAGGGAAAACAAAATTTATAAGAGAGGAATATGATACCATCTGACAATTCTTTTCCTGCACATTTCCTCATTACCTATATTTCACAACACACCACTGATCTTATTGACTATATACGGAGTGTGAACTAGGTGGTATCCCATTTTTATGTAGGTATAAGACAGTAGCAGAAAAGATCTCTTCTTTTTATAGTTACATTGTGTCCTATCACATAGTTCCTACATTCAGGTGTGAATAGGTTCTCCTGCCTTTCTCCTAACACCAGGAAAAAAATTTCTGAAAAGACTGCAAAAAGGAAGAACAGCCAGGGCACCGCATCTGGTGTCTGCAGTTACATTGCTCAGCAGCAGAACGGAGATGCTGCCTATGACAGAATGGGCCTACGAACATAAAGCACCATTTTCAGAGCTCTGTATGAAATCGGGGTGCTACTGCATTTCTTGCTATCCTGGCTGACAGTGAGATAACTTTTCTTCTAAAGCAGTGGAAGTCTGATGCACTCAGAAGGAAACATGGAGGAACACCACTTTTGTTTGCAGTGCAAAATACAGAACTTCGTTATCTCAGACTTTTAAACAGCAGCTTTTCAACTTTCCCTTTTCAGCAAAGGAAAAAAGCACCTGCTAGAGGCCATGGAACACTTAATTTGACTTTTTTTATCATTAACATACAATATCAGCTTGTGAAGGCAAGTGAGCATAATTTTACAGATAGTATTAATTTGTTCTTATCAAAGAATAAACCCTCAACTTCCACATTCTTCTCATAATCCAGATACCAATGGACCAGACTTCCACACATGGTTAACTTGCTCATCTTAAATTCATGAAGGCCACAGAAGCTATTTTATCTGGCACTCTTTGCTCCCAGTCCCCTTCCCCCCAAACACTTTATTTTTTATACCCATGTGAGGAGATGAACCTTTCTTTATGAAAGATAATGCATGATAAAAATTGGTCACTAAGGTCTTATCATTTCATTAAGAAAACTACAAATGGAGAGCCACTTAAATATTCACAGTAAAGCCACTTAAATATTCACAGCATGCCTGTTTCATATACATAAATGTGGCCTCCAGTGAGCATCTATCTGCATATAAACATTGTCTGCACAAATAAGATTTTTGCTTTATACTTCACAAATCTGCACTTCAGAAATTTATTCTAGAATTTACTGTCTACTACTAGTGAACAGTCATCTGGAACGAAGTTATTTTTACAGTCTATAGTAACAACAGTCCAGCTATGGCACTGCAGACTTATTCCAGTAGCTGTGAAGAAAAAAAAAAAACACTTGCTCAAAAATATGAGCAAAGGCATTGCAGTTTGATAAGTAATTAGCATTCCATTTTGTACGTGAAACTGCACATGATTTGGCCCAACTCTAATATTCACACTGATGGAAATCATGGGCAGTGCCAAGAAAGCCAACAGAATTGCGCTAATTTAGAACTAATGCAAGTAAAATAAGACCCAACATCTGGAACATGCACTAACCCATTTGTGTATGCTCAAGAGCCTACTTTATTATCCTGTGACTGCCCCTGAAGTCCCCTTTCGTAATCTTCAACCTTGGAAGCAGAGAAACTTCTTTAGTTGAAGAACTTGACGGTAAACTAATAAATAATAAAATCTAATACAATACTACGTTGGAGCAAAACTGCTGAGCCTTCAAAACTCTCCTTTTTTTTTTTTTAATCTACACTAAAGGCTTTCATTTCCTTCCCCTCTGTGCCTCCCTAAAAGAAAGAATAAACGTCAGTAAAACGAGCAGTAGCTATTTACTGAGTTTCAGGTATATTCAGTGGTCCATTGCAGAGGGAGCGCTACCCAGCACTGATTTCAGGAGCCCCAGGGAGACTTCATCAGTTTCTTCTGACATGGCATACAGCGGTGGGAAAAAACGTTGCATGACAATTACTGCAGCCTTGAGACAGCAGAATTTTGCTCGTTCCTGATTTTCACACAAACAATGGTTAGAGTATTTAAGCAACCCTATTCATTATCCTGTCTTTGCACACTTGTTATTCCCTGCCCCAAAACTACTCCCATGTAGGGCCAAATGAAGCATTAAGCTCTGTCTCCTGCTACAGTTTGCAAAAGTCATAGTCCCATTTGTAAAGCAAAGAAATTTTATCTACTAGTCAGGAAGGATTCTGCCCCTACTACTCAGACAAGGTTGTTCCAGGACCTGATTGTTAGAAACATTCATCCATTGTCCTACATAAGCATATTAATGAATACATTATTTATACCCATTTGTTCTTCTGCAAGAAAGTCCTGATGCTGTTTTGACTGTGATTCCCCCTGTTGCAAGTGTATAATTAATTTAGTAAGAGATGGGGTTTTGCTTCCTGTTTGCTGAGCAGGTTTCAGTTAAGCACTGGGAATTCTCTGAGGACCTGTAGGACTACGAAGTTTACTGCTTACCATGTTTGCAGTTCTGCGAAACGTCCAGATTTCATCAGCATAAAGCAATATGCTCTGCCTGTGCCAATCTTGGGAATGACACAGCAATTGCAGTTTCTAAGCCAGCCTAAGGTTTTTCCCCATGTCATCTACTTGACACACACACACAAAAAAAAAAAATAATATCGTATCTTTTCCTCAACTATTGTCTGCAGCTAATAACTTTCTGCCACATTAGACAATCACAAAACTGTACTGAGTTAACTGAGGTTTATGCAATTTTGCTGTGATTTTGCTTGTCGTCTGTATCAGCCCTTTGCACCAGAGCACTGTTTGGCAACTTCATTGGCACAGAGCTCTGTTCATTATAGGAAAAGAAGTCATGTTTCACATTACCTTACAGCAAGTAGGAATTTTTCATAGCCAGAAATATTTATTTTTTTTTCCTTAGTAAATCACAACTGATATTTTCACAGAATTCACAGAATTGTTAGGGTTGGAAGGGACCTCTGGAGATCATCTAGTCCAACCCTCCTGCCAGAGCAGGGTCACCTACAGCACGTTACACAGGACAGCGTCCAGGCGGGTTTTGAATGTCTCCAGAGTGGGAGACTCCACCACCTCTCTGGGCAGCCTGTTCCAGTGCTCCACTACCCTCAAAGTAAAGAAGTTCCTTCTCATGTTAAGATGGAACTTCCTATGTTCAAGTTTATGCCCATTACCCCTCGTCCTATCACTGGGTGCCACTGAAAAAAGACTACTCCCATCCCCCTGGCATCCTCCCATTAAGTATTTGTATGTATTAATAAGATCCCCCCTCAATCTTCTTTTCTCTAGACTAAAGAGACCCAAGTCCCTCAGCCTTTCCTCATAAGAAAGGTGCTCCAATCCCCTAATCATCTTTGTTGCCCTTTGCTGGACCCTCTCCAGCAGTTTCCTGTCTTTCTTGAACTGGGGAGCCCAGAACTGGACACAGTACTCCAGATGCGGTCTCACCAGGGCAGAGTAGAGGGGGAGGATGACCTCCCTCGACCTGCTGGCCACACTCTTCTTGATGCACCCCAGGATGCCATTCGCCTTCTTGGCCGCCAGGGCACATTGCTGGCTCATGGTCATCCTGTTGTCCACCAGGACTCCCAGGTCCCTCTCCACAGAGCTGCTCTCCAGGAGGTCAGCCCCCAACCTGTACTGGTGCATGGGGTTATTCCTCCCCAGGTGCAGTACCCTACACTTACCCTTGTTGAACTTCATAAGGTTTCTTTCTGCCCAACTCTCCAGCCTGGCGAGGTCACGCTGTAAGGCAGCACAGCCTTCTGGCGTGTCAGCCACTCCTCCCAGTTTTGTGTCATCAGCAAACTTGCTGATGGTACACTCTATCCCTTCATCCAGATCATTGATGAATATGTTGAACAAAACTGGGCCCAGTACTGACCCCTGAGGGACACCACTTGTTACTAACCTCCAACTAGACTCTGCGCCACTAACCACAACCCTCTGAGCTCTATCTGTGAGCCAGTTCTCAATCCACCTCACCGTCCATTCATCTAAGCCACACTTCCTAAGCTTTCCTGTGAGGATGATGTGGGAGACAGTGTCGAAAGCCTTGCCAAAGTCAAGGTAGACAACATCCACTGCCCTCCCCTCATCCACCCATCTAGTTACTTTGTCATAGAAGGCTATCAGATTAGTCAGACATGACTTCCCCTTGGTGAATCCATGTTGACTACTTCTGATAATCTTCTTTTCATCCAGGTGCTTTGAGATGACTCCCAGAACAAGCTGCTCCATCATCTTCCCAGGGATGGAGGTGAGGCTGACCGGCCTGTAGTTTCCCGGGTCATCCTTCCTGCCCTTTTTGAAGACTGGAGTGACATTGGCTATCCTCCAGTCCTCAGGCACCTCCCCTGTTCTCCAGGACCTTTCAAAGATAATGGAGAGAGGCCCAGCAATGACTTCCCCCAGCTCCCTCAGCACACGAGGGTGCATCCCATCAGGCCCCATGGATTTATGTATATCCAATTTATCTAACTGATCTTTAACGTGCTCCTTGTCAACCAAGGGATAGTCTTGTTTCCCCCAGACTTTCTCTGTTACCTGCAAAGTCTGGGTCTCACAAGGACTGGCCCGAACAGTGAAGACAGAAGCAAAGAAGGCATTGAGCAACTCCGCCTTCTCTGCATCATCCGTCACCACAGCACCTGTCTCATTCAACAACGGGCCCACATTTTCCCTAGTTTTCCTTTTGTCTCCTATATACTTAAAGAAACTTTAAAATTTAATTTAATTAAAAACTTTAAAATTTAATTTTAATTAAAGAAATTTTCTTAGCACATTGAGCATCTTCAGTGGACAGCAACATCCACAAAACAGGATCGATTAAGAATCAGGACAAATAAAGCAGAGAAAGCAATAATTAGAATCCTTTCCTGCTGTCTATTTGAAAAGATAACCTAGAAATGAAAATCAAATATGATACATCTGTAGTCTTTATCTGTGCAAAATGCTCACTGAAATCAACACAAGACTTTTCAGCACGTGTGTATACCTTTACATTTTCAAGCAGCAAAACAGAGGCCTTGAAAATGGAATTGATTGCACCATACTGAAGACTATGCTTGAAAAAATTACCTAAATACATAATTGCATTACTAATATGCTATGGATATTGACATGTCCAGTATCTTAGGTAAAAAAATCATCCACACAGCTTGCTTTTCAGCTCTGCCCAATGCCATCGCGCCCCAGTAGGATTTCTAAGGTAGCCTTTCACCACCATTCCTGGAGCAAGTGGAGCCTCAGCAGCATTACAAAGAAAGGAACCACCTTCACTTCTGAAAATCCCTAATATTCTTAACAAAGGCTAAGAATTATTTCTTTTACATTCTGAGAAAGATTGTATAGTCTAAGTTTATCATTTCACTTCCACGATGTGAGACTTTCATACCCTGTTAGTAATATTTGCAGCACATTAGCAACTCTACGGAGTTTTCCTCTCTTGCTATTAGATTTAGGGCCCAACTCATCAAAAACACTTGCAATAAGTTGACAGGTTTCTTACTTTTTTATTATCTGGCGATTTCAGTGTGTCAACATAAGTAGGCAACCATTTATGTAACAGATTTTACAAAGGAATTATATAATAACAAAATTCTGACATGAATATAACAACGCAGATTTATATAGATAACCAGAGGTTATATTTTTTTTTTTAAATCAAACTAAGACCACAGAGGAGAAACAGTGGTATTTCCTACCATGGCTAGCACAGAATGTTAAAATGTGAGGGTGACTTTTCATTATAATTTCAATAGATCACTGCTGGTAGGTATAAAAAAAAATAAAAAGTTAAAAAAAAAAAAAAAAACAAAAACACCACCACTTAAGCAGGGGCAGGCACTAAGTCCTGCCAGGCCCCGATTACTGGTCTTTAGGTGGAGAAAGAACAAAACAGCTGAACAGTGGTGAAAGTGAGGGGCATCTGGTCGGGAAGACAAGGACCGAGGGGAAGACAAGGACCGAGGGGAAGACAAGGACCGAGGGGAAGACAAGGACCGAGGGGAAGACAAGGACCGAGGGGAAGACAAGGACCGAGGGGAAGACAAGGACCGAGGGGAAGACAAGGACCGAGGGGAAGACAAGGACCGAGGGGAAGACAAGGACCGAGGGGAAGACAAGGACCGAGGGGAAGACAAGGACCGAGGGGAAGACAAGGACCGAGGGGAAGACAAGGACCGAGGGGAAGACAGATGCTTTTATTCAAAGAAAAGAAAGGAACAAAACAAGAAGAGGAGATGAAGAGAAAAGATAACAAAGATGAGAGAGATATTATGAAAAAATAAGACAAGGGGAGGCAATAAATAAATCAAAAATATATAGTAGGGAAGAACAGGGAAAACAAAAAGAGGTAAAAGTGCAATTTTATAGATTACTTCAATTAATTATACTTCTCTGCCAGGCATTGTACAATGCCATCACTTTAGAGGGAATCAGGGAAAGAAAATCTAACATCCATTTACCCACACTCCAAGTGTCTGTAGGGCAGATCTATGCTGATACAGGAACTAAAAATATGAACCCCACCCAACTAGCTGTTTTGGTTAACTATGCTGTCACGAGTACAAATATCTTACTACAAAGAAATAATATAGGAATATTACTCTACAGGAATACTATTCTAGTTAGCGTAATCTACATACCTACTCCATGTCTAGAACAGTTTGTTAATTCACCTTTCATGTTTTTTATTAAAAGCTCACCTATAAAGGAAGGCTGACAATAAACACACGTATAAGTTAGACAGACTTTCAGGCCAGAGCTTTTGTTGCAAGTTACACACTATTTCATGTGCTTATTACCACAGCAATATCAGGACATCTTACAAATCAGACTAATTCTGAAAAAAAAGCGAGCTCTTTTCCACTTCCCAAGTGAGTTAGCAAGAAATAAGTGAACTAACACGCAATAGATGGGAAGCAGGGCCAAGAACCTTGCATCAGCCCACACTAACCACATAGGAAGACTCCAGGATAGTTACATAGTTTCGGTCATTACAGGCTACAGCAATTGTTATAAACAAATTTATAGGGAACACTGAAATACAGAACTAATGCAGACATACATACTAAGCATTTCATATGCACCTTCTCACCATTCATCTGAGCAAAGCAATTCCTTAGGCGAGTTACTGATGCTTTTGAAATATAATCAACTATGTTCGTTTGCTCTGTTACTCATCCTGGATGACAACTCTGTTCCTGATCCTGGATTTATGCATAGAAATATTGAGCCTAAAAATTTTCATAGGTGGTATCCAAGAAGATCTGTCTCACACAAAAATGTGTTCTGTGCATATGTTATAAACCTCCCTCCATCTATTCACCTGCTTTTTATAAGCTTGCTTTTGAAAAATGAAACAGAAGCAATAACGTTCGAGTTAAGTGACCAGTCACACACTGAAAATTCAAAATGAGCAGCTCCCAGACAACCTAATCATGGAAATGTATTGGCTGAGCTGTCTGGCAAGTGCCTGTAAATTACAAATAGATCCCTAGAAATCAATAGCCATTTTCAAACAAACAAAAATATTTAAACTAAATTGATATTATAACTATTCTGAGCAGATCAATTATTTCTAACAGTAAGAATACAAATCAACAGTAGATGCAAATTCTATCCAAAACTCTGACCTCACTCAACTTCTGAACCCAGAACCACATTCTCTCAACACATCTATTTTAATCAAATGGAAGGTTCACTGCAGTACCCAAAGTACACTCCTAGCCTCATTAGGAATAAGAAAATAGCAAATACGAGAGGAAAATCTGTAAACCATGACTCTGGCTCTCCCAAGAGAAATTCTTTGCAATTTAGAAACTGCACAGGGGAGTAGGGGGTGTCACCCCATAAAAGAATAGGCTTTCTTTTCAAAATAGTGTCTTAAAAAACTTCCGTTTTTTAATTTGGACTCATAATCTCCAGTTTGTAATCCTCTTAATATCTTTAGAAATAGAATCAATATAGTCAATGTTTATTTTAGAAACTATGTACATAGTTCATAAGCTACAAGAGTAAAATCTTAAATATGCAAATTTTGTAGATAGAGCCCAGATGCACTGCACCCATGGTACATTCTGCAGAGCCATGGCCACATAAAGCAATTCTCCCATTTGTCCCAGGAGACTTTTGGCACAGCTGTTCTTGGCAATGTCGAGAAAGAAAGAATGACTATGGCTTGTCATTTACCAATACAGCTAACTATTTTCCCATCAATAGCCAACAGCCTTTTAAGACAAATGCTCTTAAGTTGCTTTGAATTCACTTTTCCAGGGTCAACTGCATTACAAACAAGGCTGCATACAGCTTTAGACTTGTATTTGTTCTTGAAAGATAAATAGTCAAGAATAAGAAAGGGCCAACCACCCAGATGAAGGGATGGCATTTCAAGAATCCAAAATGACTGTTTCCTTCACTTTACTGTGCTGACTCATTGCTGAAACTTTCTTCTCTCCTATACAAGGCCTTATAAAATAATGGCTTCTCTTCTTCTTTTGACCCTTCTACTTTCAGGAAACAGTATGACTAACTGCCTGGTTTGCTAGAGGAACAGCTACCATTCCCAACTGTGTCCAGCTATTTTATGACTAGGAAAGACCTTCCTAGCATTTTTGTCAGTGCAGTAAAAAAAAATAATGAAACCAATAAGACCAACTCACACTCAGTTTGGTTCTAGTGCAAAAAATGCACTGCCTACTTTGATGTCATCTGTTCTGCTGTAAGATAACTTATTTCTTTTCTTATTGCTGCTTTCAAGTGTCACCTCTTCCTCATGCATTTTTGTTCCAGAATCTTTTTCTTTACGTGCAATAAATTATTTACATGGTTTACTAGAAACATCCATAAACTGCACATGCAGTGCAATGCACTTCAAAATCAAATAAAAGAAGCAAACTCCAGCTAGCCCATATTTTCTGTTATCATAGGTGAACAGACTGCAACGGCATTACACAGGCAGGTGAACAGGACAGAGTAGGACTGGATCAGGGTTAAGCATCCACTGGATATGGCAGTCTCAACAATTACGCACTCAACAATTGCAACAATCATAAAGAAAGTAGTTGGGAAGGTTATTTTGCTCTGATTTAAAAAAAAAAAAAACCCACGCACACACCTTTTAAGAAGTCATTTCCACTTGCTTTTCTTCATGAACATAGGATTTTTTTTCTCATCTCTTTCAGGCCACTATTTTTAGTAATTTTTCCCATTCCCACATAAAAGGGAAGAGGACCTCAATTTGACTCTGCCCCGTCCCAAGGGAGATAACCCAGAGAGAGGGAGCACACCCATCACATGATCCAACACTACAATATGTTCATACTACACAACTCAAAGCTAGATGTTCTTTGCTTCCCAATTTTCTTTTTTAAAACTGCTCACACTTGAGCAGTTCTATAAAAATGTATTTTTACAGATGTCACAAGCACACATAGTTTTCCATAGAAGTTAAAATATGAGCACAGCCCTTCAAGAAACTTTTTTCCCAAATTCCATTTTCCAAGTGCCACAGAAAGCATTTACTGTCCCCAAAGAATTCAGTTTTATTTTAAAAAGCGTTTTCAGCTATCCATCTTTCTGAGGAGGGAATCTTCCATTTGACAAAGTCTTAAAAAAAACCCTGACATCTCAATTTTCTTCCAATGCATTTGAAGGTATCTACTGCAGTAAAAGCACAAAAAAGCCACACAGAAATAACTGTTCCTAAAAACAAACATTACAATGCTCAGAAACTTTATATGGACATTGTTACAAAGCTGAAGTAATCAAGAGCTATGCTTGGGGGGAAAAAAAAAAAAAAACAAAAAAAAAAACCAAAAACAGGCTCTAGAATAATAAAAAAAAAGGTGAAAAACCTTTCTCTTGCTGAGAAAGGATAAGCCAAGGGGGACAGTGGGAGGGGCAGTGAGAAACAACCAGGACCCAAACTAAATTACAGGAGAAAAGTTCAGAAGAGATACACTGCAGGAACTGATCAGCTGATCTACAAATTACTCTGGAAGCGTCATGCTTTGACTATAAAATCTCTTATCTTGTCTCTTCTTCAGGATAAGCATTCACACCTGGTGACCTCCCTTTTTTCTATTTCTAATATTTTACTTTTCAATCTCAGAGCCCCTCTCAATGCTTGCCTCTTCTGCCTTTTCCTAAGAAAGTGTTTCTTACACTTCAAATCTGGTTTCTTTTCAGATTCTCAAGCATTATTCAACATAATTGATTTTTGACAATTAATCCTCTAGGGACCAAATAATGCAGTCCATGTGTTACAACTTATTAATTCCTTGCTTTAGGCCTTACCTCTTGAGAGAAAGAATAAAAAAAAAAAATCTACTTTCTTAGTTAGTAAATGGATCGGATAACGTATTAAAAGTAAAAAGTGGAGACTGATGTTGCGTGCTTCTGCTATGCATCTTCTAATAGATAATTGTTCATAAAAACTCCTGTGGGACTCCAGTACCTTGAAACTCTGGACAAGTGTTAAGACTAAAAATTCCTCATTTCTGTGCCTTAGTCTCAATTATCTGTAGAACATAATGATAATATTTTCCTTCACACCCTTAAACTTGTTATTAGTGAGAGAAGGAATAAATATTCTCTAAGAGGTAGTTTATAGCTTGATAGTGCTAAAGCAACTTGCTACCTAGTGATACCGCTCCTTCTCAGTATTCGCCTGCCCTAATAGCATACAGAACTGTAGCAGCATCATCCCAAGGAGGTTTAGTTTTCCCAATAGATCACAGCCTGCATCATATAGTAAAATACCTTATTCTTTTATGTTTCCCATACTACCAGTGTTTGAATATGAGTATGCATTACATTTGTAGACCTAGTAGTTTTCCAATAGCACCACTACTAATGCAAACACTATTTTTCAGGCAGGGTGGCAATTTCTTACTGGTACACCATTCTCTTCCTCATGAAGTTACTTGCTGATACATTATGTGCCAATCACACATGCTTCGCATAAGCATTGCTAGGACTGCTCTAGCTCCAGCTAATGACACAGTAGAGCTTAAGAATGAAATCAACTATTTTATTTCCTTTAGAGTTTCTTATTATTGAATTACTTCTAATTTTTTAACTCTCTTTAAACAGCTACTGTGGTAGAGAGTACACTTTCAGGTAAATACAGAATAGAAAAAGGGAAAAGTGTCATATTACATTCTCTCCCACCTGCAGTCACTTCTACTTGATATTGGCACAGCTTTATGTGAAGCAAAACTGGTTGCTGAAATCAGACAATATAGAACTTGTACAGAACACCATAGTCTCTCTTAATTAAAATGTTGAAGGAAAGATGTCATGTCCTTGTTAATACGCTGCAAATACAGTAGAGAATTAGAATATACCTAGTTTTCATACCCATGGAAGATTTTTTCCAAACAATCTATACAGACAAGCGTAGCAGTTTTCCTTTTATGTCTTCTCTGTTTTAACTTCAGGATGCGTGACTTTGAGATCACTGCCAAATATATCTTTCAATCAAATCAAATTTACATTATAAAGCAGCCTTTGTGCAAGATTCTAGGGCACTGAACAAATTAACTTTAAAAATAAATGCAATTGAATATTAATAAGTCAAGCCAAAAAAATAATTTTGTTTTCTATTTAGAAAATCCACAGTTCTTCTGCAGTTCTTATACAAACAGGGACTGAATTTCACAACCAAAAATCATACTAAACAAAAGTATGCAGGCCCCAGACACAGAGGAAATAAATAGCAAAGCAAAAGAGGTAACCTGGTGAAAAATTAATTTAGCTGCAGCTCAGGTAGAATGGAGACAAGCTCTGAGCATACAATGAATCCGTGCCTGGCTGTTGGCCAGTACATTTGAAAACCTTATTCCAAGATTTTCAGAAAGAGGTGCCTACTTAGAAGCTAAATTTATTAGTCTGGGCTATAGGCTTATATTGACTTTTACCATGTTTGAGTTGTCACTAAACACCATGCTATCATGTAATAACATAATTCAAGAGAAACCCAAGATGGAAAAACAGATTTCCTGGTCTCAGGACTCTGTTAGGCTGGAACTGTAGGTGTAAGGATTTAACATCTGTTCCACACAAATGCAACTATTTGCTCACTTCTATGACCCCAACTAATTCATATGCATGGAGATGTTAAGTCTCTTCACAGCTTAAAAATAAACACACATATATACAAGCATACATGCACAGACAAAAAGTTTTGTATTTGGAAAGACTTTGAAATACTAAGAATTTCTACCATTAGTCATCCCTAGGAATGTCAGCTATCACAAAGTTTACTGGGTAAGTCATGAGTACGAAACTTCATTGTTCAAACAAAAGAGAGTAGAGACACGGGTAATCAATCCCACCGGCAATTTAGTATTTCCACATGCAGAATAATCACTTGTAGAGCTTGAGTTTACAATCTGTAGCTACAGCCCACCAAAATACTTAAACAGTTGCCTAATGCTATGTATGTGAGTAACCCTGCCAACTTCAAAGGTGCTATTCATAGGTTTAAGACAAAGCAGGTCTTGAAGGATATAGTCTTACACCAATTTAGGTATGTCTTGATTACTATAGTTAAGAGATAATAAGATAGGTCAACTGTTCAAGATCACCTGATGAATTTAATCATACATAGCATTCATCACTCATCCTACTTACTTACCACCTCCTGCAGTGGCTTAAGATTTGAAATAACAGAGGGTTTTTTTGGTTTTTTTTTCCTATTCCTCTCCGCAGATTTTCTCCTTTATTATTTTTACTATATCATCTAAGCAATACTATCATCAGACACCTCATCACTAATGAGTTCAAATCTCAGCACTGTTAATAGGAATATTACAGACCTACATTACTATTAAAAAAATCAACGTAACAAAAAAAAAAGAGTATTAAGCTTCCACAGACTAGCATCAAAAAAGACAAACTTTTTCCATATTTTTTGTTAACTTATAAATGTCAGTTTGCTGCCTGAGCAGTGGTGTGGACATTAAGAAACCCCAGTGTGGCTGAACAGAACTTTCAAAGAAACTTTCCTTCTCAGCTTGCTGCAGAGTGTAACTGTGTGCTCATTGAGTCTTACAGTAAAATAAACTCAGCGTTCATGCAAGTGCCCCAAGGAACTGCACACTGGCATCTCGCTTTTTCCCCCCACTCTTTTCTTCCTATTTTTCCCATCGTGATTGAAAATATATACTAACTTCACAGGATTACTGCAGTCAGGGAAGAATGTACAAAAATGCATGCCCTCTGGTGAGAATGGAGTCAGAGACGGCTGTGCAGTCTCTGGGGACCAGAAAATCAATACAGCAGGGAACACTGCAGAATCCAGTAAAATACCTTGGCTGTACTCCCCTCAGCTACTTCCCTTTAGTTAAATGTTACTGAAAATATTTAAAAGCAACAAGCAATGCAGGCAATGTGCATATCTGTGTGGAGGGGCACAATTCCAAACTATTGTGATGCCATACAATTTAGCATATGCATTAACTACAATTTTTGTTCCTCCCACTATTCTAACTCATACAACTCATACCACAAGAAGAGATACAGATAACGCTTTCTACGGGGTAGCACCTGAAAGACAGGTACACTCAGGGATCTCTACTAGAAGCTGGAGAAAAAAAAAATAGTCCCATCCAACTAGCAAAGAGTTAGCTCTCTACAAACTAGTCTCCTGTTCTTTCTTTCAGGAAAAAAGGAGGGAAACCAGTACAGCTTTACAGATGCTTCCCATCTCCCATCCAGCATCCAAGATGAGAACTTGCCGAACTGTCAGGTTTGGTATTCAAACTCTCATGTAGCGAAGCCGAACATGTTCCACTGCCAACGCAAATCTTCATGGCATTGCAAGCTGGGGTAGGATCTACAGCTCTCAGAGACCACTCTTCAGTGCAGTTTTCTCCGTTCTTTGCACATCCTTCACTTCTGTCTCTACCTCCTTCATTTTGCATGTATGGCTGTTGATTTGGGGGTTTTTTTATTTATTTTAAAACCCTTACCACTAGCCTTATCCTGATGTCAGCCAGAAGCTTTTTGTTGGCTTTAGTAGAAAATGGATTAGGCCTTTAATTTAACTTTACTCTCAAGACAGAAATTAATCACAAAGGAAAACAAAAACTAATTTAAACAACCTTGATCTTCTCTCACCACTATTCTTTCAGGGCTTGAACTTTCCCAAATAAATTTAAGTATGCCTGTTTCGTCACGTTCATTGAAGATTTGGCACGTAAGTACATTGGTTCCCAACACATTGAAAGGCCCTCATCCAAATGGAAATAGAGTTGACATAGGTCTTTCTCATTAATTATCACAGGCTTTGGACTAGGCTTAGAGATATCACTGCTGAATAAAGGGTCACCAAGTAAGAACAGCATAAAACATGGAAACAAACAGTACCTATTTACTGGTTGCCTTCTGAATGGAATGGCTTTCTATCTACACTTGAAAAGTCTTTTATATAAGGCTTTTTCCCCAGTTTCTTTGAGTAAAAGCAAAATACATAGATTTTCCTACTTCTTACTATTTTTATGCATAACGTGTTAGTAGAATTTGGTTCTCCCGTTGACACTGAATGACTCAAGGCACTTCTACCATCTCTACAAATAACTTGTGACTTGGTTTATGTACTTGGTTGCTAGAAGTCTAGCATCAATAGAAATGACTGAAAGCACAAGATACCACAGGCCAATCATCACATCTCAGGTAAGAGCCATCAGGAAAAAAAGAAGCTTCCAACAGATCAGTACGTAAAGAGCATGCTGCGTGCTAGTTGGGTTCATAAGGGTTGCACATGAATTGCCACACAAGCATGAAGTTGTCTTTCACGAATGTGGAGTAGTATTTGTCTCATTTTTTCCACCTGTGTTTAATTAACAATTTAAGACTTGTGAGAGGCCTAAGAAGCCACAAGCAATCTCACAGAGGGTATATGCATTTCCTTGTAGATAAAACTTACACTCATGACAGCTGACTTCAGGGAAATTTGTTACTACAAGGGAAGAAAAGCTGCTGAGAAACAAGAACAAACAAGATTTTACAAGAGGAATCATTTGGGATAAACTCTGTGAATAGTAAAAAAACTCCCAAGATAATGTATAACAATCCCGTAGAAATCAAAACAGAGACAACAACATCTGTGCTATGTGATGCTGGTGTTGGAGTCCATAGAGAGGGATTTACATTCCCAAACGTACTAAGCAGTGATTTAAATCTATTTGTACACACACATCGTTACTGAAGTCCCAGGTTTTTGCGTACTGAATGTGCAATATAGTTAAAAACCTTTATTTCCAGCTAGTACTTGAAGAATTAAGACTGTCACAATAGTCACAAAACTATTGCTGGCAAGAGCAATTTATCAGACCACTTACCAAGCTATTAGGCTGATTGTTTTTGGCATGGGTCTTCTGCAGCTTGTATCATTCAGATCAGTTAAAATGAAGAGACTCTCATTCACAAAACATTGCTCTATTGAAGCAAAGGAGTAATTTGTTTTATTTTTCATACTGTATTTCTGGGTTGTTTCTGTGACACCTAGCACAATTAGAATTACAAGATTATATCACAAACTTCTGGATTTCTATGAATATTGTGGAGCAGCACAAAGATTTCCAGAGCATACCTAATATTTACCCTTTCCACTTAACTCCGAAAATTGCAGGCTGCCTGCTGATCTCAGATAAACTGATGATATAAGTAGAGCATGCATCTACGTAGACTCACAACCTGTCTTTGCATCACTCTCTTAGAAAAGAAGAAACTCTGCATCCAAGCTTCTGAAAATTAAGTATGGCCTCCACATTCTCAAGACAGTTTAGTCAGATAAAGGACAGTTTCTGTCAGCCTCAATTTGTGTCAAATTCAGCAAAACTTTCTGCTTTTGTTATCAATACAGAGATCCTTAGGACTTTTTAAGATCTTCAGAAAAGTCTTACTTGATCAACAGTCCCAATTAAAGCGTTCTTAATGTACAAACAGGCAGATTTCATTAACAGGACATGCCTCTCAGATATAAAGGAAAGTGATAATATTAGGACATGAAGAACTATTAAGCCATCAGCTATACTTCATCGTATTTTCCATTACTACTTCCTTTTATGTTCTCAGCCATCAAACATTCATGCCATTTTTGCTGGCTTTCACTTGAACATCGATCCTTGGTTCATGGAAGCTTGGTTCTACCCACTGAGATGATGAAAGTAATTTCTTCAATAAACACAAGATCAAAACCCAAAGGTTTAAGATCCAAAAAAGCAGATTTTCAGCCTCTCCCCGTTATGCCCGGTTTTCAAAGAATACGTAACACCAAGTGGTACTAGTTTAAGTCCACCTTCTCAGGGGCAATAGATTTTTCATATTGGAATTCATTGTAAACTTAAGTCCTCTGGCACGTGAAGACTCCCACAGTTTTACTCTGTCTCTCAAAGGCTAAACTCTGTACACTGCCTCTGTAGTCTGATCCCCTTCAACATGCAGCACTTACTGTGCAAATCCAAACTCGTCAGCCTCTCTCAAGCCCTCTCAAGCTACAGTGCCAACAAAAAGCCAGTTTGCCGACTGAAAAGCAGTCAGTGTGGGCCCATACTTCATTTTCATCATGCTACGGTTTCACTGACTACATTAAGAATGAAGAGGCATATCTTCTAAGAGAATAGAAAGAATTTTAATTATGTAATTGCTATTTGAAGGCTTTGAACTGAGAGAGATGATGATTAGCCTGTTTTCACTAGGCTTTTCCCAGATATTATATTCTGTCCTTCAGCATGTAGTTATCTCAACTATATGCAAGTCAGAGATAAGTTTATCCACACGGTTTGTGCTATTCTGGCTACTTTCTTTTGAGGTGTGACCTCTTGTAATGATTCTAAATGGAAATCTGCTGTATATCAAGGAGTTAGACGTTCCCCTCACAGTTAACGTGGGTGGGCACAAGCTTCTGCTGTGCTATGCCGCATGTACAGCCTGGCCACCCGCCCTGTGCTGTGTACAGCCCTTGCCTGCAGGATAAGCTTAGCCAGCTGATTTTAGCAGAGGAGCCTGTAGGCAGCTCCCATTCAGCACCGGAGATTACACCATGTTCACAGCCTTGCATTTATCAGACACTGCAGTAACAAGTCCATCTGAACATTGTGTTTTGTTTGACTATAGAAATAATGAATAGAATTGTTGTCTTTACAGCCATTTTAAAAATTAATATTTTGACAATCTCGGGCAAAACTAACATAACTTAGAATTTTCTGGGTTTGGCATCTATAGGAAATATTTTGTCAGCTAATAGTAATACGTGAGTTTCCTCTGTATGCATGAAAGCACAACGTATTTCATGTGCAGCTCGCTGGTTAGATGAGCTATGGACCCTTAAGAGCACCTTCTCCAACCACTTCTGTTTAGAAAGAGTCTTCAAATTTTGCATTTTAGCTAAAGGGAAGAGAGCCCAGCTATCTCCAAGTCTGCAGAAGCCCCTCTCGCTAAACTCAGCACAGAACACCAAGGCAGTTTCTGTTCTACATTCTGTTCAGCAACGGCTGGCTAACAGAGGAACGTTGCCTTTCCAATAAACTTCCTGCCAAAGAATGCAATTTTAAATGGGGAATTTGATATGAGAGCTGTTTGGAGGAAATATTAGTCATACGGCACTACTACAAATTTATTCAGTATGTATTTCCACAAAAATGATAAAGCCCTCTTGAAGCTTTGAATTTGATTCCAGTGTAAAATTAAACTGTTTAAGATGGCACTGCATAATTCAAAAGTAAAAGTGAATGTGCTGTAGAAAGGAAATTGTATAATAGGGGCTTAATGTATGAGAAGTCAGCATTATCTGGATCTTTCTAATCATAATTTCAGTTGTTAAAGCACCAGGGACTCCATCAGTATAGACACTATATTCTGATTCAATTACATTATGCATTAAAAAGTGGTGGTTTACAGCATCCATTAGACTTGTTATTACCCTTGTGCCATACTCAATTGACCAAAGAAAAAAAGCTTTCTCCTAAGAGAGGTAAAAACAAAAACGCATATTCAGTGAAATGCATTAATAAGTACTCCCCAAGAGAAGTTTCAGTTCATTTCCTCCAGAGATGAGTATTCTTACAAAATGCATCAAAGTAAACATCATGCCTCATTACCCCTTTATATTGTTCAGACCCCACATATATAGGTGTAACATTGATTAATGGAAATAAATTACAACATTATGTGACTCAGAATAAGTGACTCCAAAAGCTTAGCAGGACTAAGAACAACAAAAAAATTTGAATAAAACAAATTTAGCAGGAAGCTAATCCAAGCCTCATCCATAATATCCAGCATCTCCTTTTTCTGTTTATCTTGAGCCTCAAAGCCATAAAAATAATACACTCCCATTCTTAGCATTGCAATTGATGGCAGTAGCCATGACAGAATGTTTAACTTTGGTTGGACTGACAAGATACAATTTGCTATTACTAAATGTAAGGTGCCAGTTTTGCAGTTCACCAGTTTAGCTGTCAATTTAACTCTGATCTACGATGCAGCACTCTTCCATTTTCAAACAGATAAAAAAAAAATAATAATAATAATCTTCCCAGACTCTGTATAGGATTTTTCAGGCATCTGCAATCTTTAACTACCAGCAACTGCTGTGTTGAAGCCATTCTACTTAGTATTCAGAGTGTTACTGATCTCCAAATTAGATTTTAAACACTTTTAGAGTAATTCAGCCACAAAGTTAATTTTTCTTAAGCAGGGTGGGTAACGATTGTTTGTGTATTTATTGGTAAATTAACACATTTATCAAATAATTGCACTATTCTGGTTTTCGGACTTTACTCAATCAACAGGAATGAACAGGAAACGTTCTCCCAATCTTCTAAGAATTTAACATGTACAATGCTTCTTGTTCAAAGATCAAACGATGTTATTTCTTGAATGTTAATAACAAAGTAAAGCACGCAGTTTAAGGATCAACTGAAATATTTTATTTGGTCATTTCAAAAACTTGGGAACCTTGTTAAGGAAGGGGGAAATCAATTTAAATTATGTTAAAGAATAACATTTTATTTGAAAATTGAACTAAAAAATAAAAAAATAAATTACTGACAAAAAATAATTCTCATCAGAATAGCACTTTTTTGTACAGTTTTCTTTTTGGGTAACGAGATCTTTTCAGCCAAAAAATTCTTACTATTCAATAAACGTACAATAAATTTACTCACAATTCATGCCAATGACATAATGCCTTTTTACTCTTTTGCGGCAGCTATAGATGCCTCAATTCCTTTACATTCCTACGCTTCAGAACAAAGCCTTCCTACCAAAGTCATTCTTGTTCATAAAATATGAACAATGTTATTCAGGAGATAAACACGATCCAGAACCAAATCCTTGTCATTCAAATACAGTCAACACTTATTGTGTCTCTTACTGTTTCTCTCCCCCGTTGTCTGTTCCACGAAAACACACCGCTCCCTTCCCAGCACTACGAGCCTACTAGGTTCTGGCCATCTGTTTCCCTGCTGCAGTGAATCCCTTTTCGAATTGTTATACAGCGCATGAGACTTCTCTTCCAGTTTGCTCAGAAAAGAAAATACCTGGCTGATAAATGCTGCCTGCTTGACAATACTGAACACTATTTACAAACTGTAGCTACCTTTAATCAACACACTTGTCCCTGATTCCAAGACATGATAGTGATTTGTGTCAAGTGTGCAACAAAATTCTTTTGATTCCACTAAGTGTAAGCCCCACTCCTACAGCAAGCTCCACTCAAGTGGGATCCTCTGCCCATGCCAGATCCCCACCACAATAAACACAGCTCTAAGTTTTTGGAGTAATGGGTACGATGCTCACACCAAAGAAAGACATCAGTGTTTAATGCCTTGGTATCAATACATAAGCTGAATTGCATACATACACATATACATCTTGCTCTCTGCAGCTTATGACAAGGCACATACCTAGCATATCGTATGAAGAGGGAGTAAAGCAAACATTCTCTTTTAATGTCAGTGATACTATGCTGATTTGCATTAAGCATCTCACTTCTTACCTATGTAGGTCCTCTATGAAATCTGATAAGGCACTTGTTATCTGATAATAGAAAATATTAAAATATATATATATATATATATAATGGACCTTCTGCGGGATTTTGTTTTCTGGTTTTAGGGGGGGTTGCTAGGGTTTTTTGTTTGGAAGGAGGTACAGCTTTTAAAAAGTATTTTTTCCCATAACATCCTTAAGAAAATGTTTCTTACTAGCAGTAGTCACCAACAGTTTAAGTATTCTAACAAATCATTGTACAAAGTTTGCCACCAACCTTTACCTTTCCCCAAGGCAATTTGCATGACATCCAACAGCAGATGCCAACTCACTATTCTTTTATGTCATTAGTTTATTGCTCGAATAAAGAGAGTCTAGAATCAAATTAGAGCCAAAAAGAGACTCAAAACAGGAAAGCTGAAAATGACAAACCAACCAAGCATCTATTTATTTCATCCTTTCAGACATTAAGAATACAAAATAATATTACCCTTCGCATCCTGAAGATGGCACAGAGCCATTGGCTCAAGAAAGCAGCAATGCAGCATCGGGAATAAAGTGCAAGGAATTTTTTAGTAAGGGACATGAACTCACTGTAAGTGACCTAGTGCATCAACTGAGCAAGACCAGCACCAGGACGGGCAACCCTTGGGGGTTTTTCTCCCTATGTGATTTATCAGGTTTTAAAAACTGTGGCCTGTGTCAGGCAAGATGGATTAGATATTCACAGCGTTTCCTGTTGGCTTTGAAACCTGTTACTCTCACAGTGGTGTGGTATCCTACAGCAAGAAATCAAATGCAACACTGTCTTACGGCTTATTGTTCATAATACTAATGGCACGTGCCAAAGTTGCAATGGGAATCACTGCTTTGCAGAACAGAATGAGCATGCAACAGTTAATCTGACGCTACTACAAGTGCTCTTGCTCAGGTCATCTTAGACATTGAAAGGAATACTTGTAAGTAGAGCACGTACATGTAAACCAAAGTCAATAGCAAAATTAAAGTTCTCTTCTGATAAAAACACAAATAAAAGGAGTTGAAGTTCACACTGACTGCAATACCAGATACCTCTTTGGGCATATAGGCTTGTCCCAAGCAAAGTCACTGAAATAAGATGGGATCATTAGAATAGAGAGTATATAAACTTGCAGTTGCCTGTAACCTTCACATACTTTTTTTTTTTTTCCCCTCACTGGCATGCTGTAGATGAAATTCAAGTAATTTTCAT
The DNA here is from genome assembly GCF_000708025.1 of Charadrius vociferus. Taxonomy (NCBI): domain Eukaryota; kingdom Metazoa; phylum Chordata; class Aves; order Charadriiformes; family Charadriidae; genus Charadrius; species Charadrius vociferus. The sequence goes on along the minus strand of NW_009648332.1, from coordinate 17,961,304 downwards.
ATTATTTTATGATGGGGACTATGGCTACAGCCTTCTGACAGAGCTGCAGCTTCAACATTACACCTTACAAGAAAGGGATCTGGGTCTCCAGTAATTGGCCCTTTTTGTAGTAACGTGCAGCTGTGTGAGTAGAGGAACGATAGCTCCTGATCTAATAGATAACATTTCTTAGGTTCTTTCAAATTCGCTTGGGATTCCTGTAAATATACAAATACATGGGATAAGATCCCCATCCTAAATTTCTTGTCCTGAAGACAAGCCCTTACAATCTAAGGGCCAAACTGCACAACACCTGTGCAGGAAGCATGTGGTTTGTATGAACAGTGAATACATGACTGATCAGACAAAAAAAACCAAAAAAAACACACACCCAAATCTGTGAGACAAGAGGAAAGTAGGCAGAATAGAAAAACAGATTATATTTTTTTAAGATGTCGTAGAACTTGTGTTTTCTCCTTCATTGTCATTGTAGAATTGTGCTTATGCTAATCTTTTTTTATAAATTGTATCAATATTGTCTCCCAAAACTGGTTCCTCCAGACATTTTAAATGTACCAGCCTGCCTTGCTCTCTCATTTCCAGCAGTATATTAATTTAAAATCCAGGTCTCAGAAGCCGGTGATAAGGAATTCTTATTCTAATAGGAATTATACCACTTCGTCGTTCCACAGTACAGAAATTGTGCTGAGCTTTCCATACTCAGATTTAACTATTCTAATGCAGAAAGCATTTATCTGCCTGTCTGTGAAATAGTATTGTTTAGCACAGACCCAAGAGCCTATAAAGCTTTGTGGCCCACTTAAAGGTACGTGTTTTATGACCTCTGAAATCCATCTTCCTGATTTACTCAAACGCTCGCTCAATTGTTCTCTGAAGTTTGTGTATGTCTTTGCATCACCTTTAACAGGAATTCAACTGAGTCCAGATGCAAAAAAGCTAGACAAGACTACGAATCTCACAGTAAGACATTTGTCTAGCAAATCTTGTTTAATGGAAAGTGAAGAATTTATTTTTTTTAATAATACATTAGTGGTGGTAAAAATTCCAAGGAAAAGTATTCTATGATGAGACAGATACATTTGACATTGCAAAGAGCTGCAGGAGATAAAGTCCCTGATCAGCCTAAGTCAAACTCTGCATGGGGATGGATCAGGAGCCGACAGAGTTTACAGGTCAAGATTAAAGGGAAGGCACAGACAGGTGATGTTCCAGTGGGGGTCTGCTACAGGCCACCCAACCAGGAAGACCAAGTGGACAAGGCCCTCTATAGACAGTAGACAGATAGGAGCAGCCTCACATTCACAAGCCTTGGTCCTCATTGGAGCCTTCAACCACCCCGATATCTGTTGGAAGGACAACACAGCAGGGCACAGGCAATCCAGGCAGTTCCTGGAATGCATTGACAATAACTTCTTTCTCCAAGCGATAGAGGAACCAACAAGGAGAGGCACCATGTTGGACCTTGCTCTCACCAACAAGGAGGGGCTGGTAGGGAATGTCACGCTTAAGGGCAGCCTTGGCTGTTGTGATGAGATGGTGGAGTTTGAGATCCTTAGGGCAGTGAGGAGGGCACACAGTAAACTTGCTACCCTCGGCTTCAGGAGAGCAGAATTTAGCCTCTTAAGGGATCTGCTTGCTGGAGTACAGTGGGATAAAGCCCTGGAAGGAAGGGGAGCCCAAGAAAGCTGGTTAATCTTCAAGGACCACCTCCTCCAAGCTCAGGAGTGATGCATACCAACAAAGAGGAAGTCAGGCAAAAACACCAAGAGGCCTGCATGGATGAAGAAGGAGCTCCTGGACAATCTCAAACAGCAAAAGGAGGCCAATAGTGGGCAGAAACAAGGACAGGTAGCCTGGGAGGTATACAGAGAAATTGTCCAGGCAGCCAGGGATCAGATTAGGAAAGCTAAAGCCCAGATAGAGGTAAATCTGGCCAGGGACATTAAGGGCAACAAGAAAGTCTTCTATAGGTATATCAGTGACAAAAAGAAGACTAGGTAAAGTGTGGGCCCACTCAGGAAGGAAACAGGAAACCTGGTCGCCCAGGGCACGGACAAGGCTGAGGTACTCAACAACTTCTTTGCCTCAGTCTTCCCTGGAAAGGGCTCTAACCACACCACCCAAGTTGTAGAAAGCAAGGGCAAGGACTAGAAGAATGAGGAACTGCTCACTGTAGAACACCAGGTTCGAGACCATCTGAGGAACCCGAAGGTGCACAAGTCCATGGGACCTGACGAGATTCATCCATGGGTCCTGAGAGAACCAGCAGATGAATTTACCAAGCCACTACCCATCATATTTGAGAAGTTGTGGCAGTCTGTTGAAGTTCCCACTGACCGGAAAAGGAGAAACATAACTCCCATTTTAAAAATGTAAAAGAGGAAGACCCAGGGAACTACAGGCTGGTCAGTCTCACATCTGCACCCGGCAAGATCATGGAGAAGATCCTTCTGGAAGCTCTAAGGCACATGGAAAATAAGGACGTGGTCAGTGACAACCAATATGGTTTCACTAAGGGCAAATTGTGCCTGACTAATTTGGTGGTCTTCGACAACAGCATTATAGTGTTGGTGGATAAGGGGAGAGCAACAGATGTCATCTACCTGGACTTGTGCAAAGCCTTTGACACCATTCCACACAACCTACTGGTCTCTAAATTGGAGAGACATGGATTTCACCAGTGGACCACTTGGTGGATAAGGAACTGGCTGGACAGTCGCACTCAAAGAGTTGCGGTCAACAGCTCCATGTCCAAGTGGTGAGCAGTGACAAGTGGCGTTCCTCAGGGGCCGGTACTGGGACCTGCGCTGTTTAACATCTTTGTTGGTAACATGGATGTTGGGATGGAGTGCACCCTCAGCAAGTTTGTCAAAGACACCAAGCTGTGTGGAGCAGTCAACATGCTGGAGGGGAGGGATGCCATCCAGAGGGACCTGGACAGGCTTGAGAGGTACAAACCTCATGAAGTTCAACAAGGCCAAGTGCAAGGTCCTGCATGTCAGCCAGGGCAAACCCATGCAAAAATACAGGCTGGGCAGAGAATGGATCGAGAGCAGCCCTGAGGAGAAGGACTTGGGAGTGTTGGTGGATGACAAACTCAACATGACCTGGCAACAGGCACTGGCAGCCCAGAAGGCCAACCACATCCTGGGCTGCATCAAAAAAACATGGCCAGTGGGTTGAACAAGGTGATTCTGCTCCTCTACTCCACTCTCATGAGACCCCACCTGAAATATTGCATCCAGTTCTGAAGTCCTCAACGTAAGAAGGACATGGACCTGTTGGAGAAGGTCCAGAGGAGTGCCACAAAGATGATCAGAGGGCTGGAAGCACCACTCCTATGACAACATGCTGAGAGAGTTGGGGCTATTCAGCCTGGAGAAGACTCTGGAGAGACCTCATAGCAGCTTTCCAGTATCTGAAGGGGTCCTACAAGAATGCAGGAGAGGGACTTTTTGCAAGGGGTGATAGTGGTAGGATGAGGGGGAATGGCTTCAAAATGGAGGAGAGATTTAGATTAGATATTAGGAAAAAAAAATTCACTATGAGGGTGGTGAGGCACTGGAACAAATTGCCCAGGGAAGTTGTAGAGGCCCCATCCGTGGAGGTGCTCAGGGCCAGGTTGGATGGGGCTTTGAGCAGGTTAGTCTAGCAGAAGGTGTCCCTGCCCATGGCAGGGGCATTGGAACTAGATGATCTTCAAGGTCCCTTCCAACCTAAACCATTCCATGATTCTATGAAACTGTGGATTTTACCCTGCATTCCCCCCAAATCCCTAGTGAGTGTTCTTTTCAATAGACTTTTATTATTGCAGAACACTTTTATCCTGTGAAAGTCTTAAATTATTGGTTTATATAGAAGCACAGTGGTATCATTTTGATTCTACAAGGCTTGTTTCTGACCAGTCACAATAAAAACATTAGTCACAGGTTTACTGGAAATTAAGTCAAGAAGCAGAGTTAAAATGTATTGCTAAAATCAAATGGGTTGGTTTATATTACTTTTCTTAAGGCAGCAGAGAGAAATAAGGTTGACATGACAAAATCATCCATATCATCTTCAAGAATACTCCACAGATCCACATCCTCAGATATGAATTTTCTTTTCTATCTTACTTTCTAAGCATAAAATCATAGTAATATATTAAAATTCTTATTGCCTAGCAACTATCATTAAATTTATATAATCAATTATTGTTGCAGTTTCTATAACATACCGATGATATTGCCATAAATGAAAGATATTGGTAGCAGTTACCACAGCATGTGCCTGAACACACCTGTGTCTTCTAGTGGATCCCTTATTTTTAGGGTGAACTCTTAGTGACCTGAGAACTGAAACACAGGGCTAGTTGTGCTCACAAAACACCAGTTAACCACAGCCTGAGTGACATTCAAGAAAAGCAGATGTTGTAACAGTGGTGCCCAAAAATACAGGCAGAAAATTACAACAGAGGCCTTGACATAGCAAGCACAAGATAACAGAGACCACATAAATACCAAAACAAATCACAGAAGATTGATTTACAGTAACTATATGCATTCCAGTTTGGGCGCTGGGTAAAACCTGGTTTAGGAGTAACAAAGAACAAATATCCAACACAGGTAAAACATAACATAAATAACAGATCTTGGATATAATGTCAATAATGAATCAATGGATGAAAAGCAAGTGGGCAGACTGTGTTAGCAATCATACAAAACCAACCTGAAGAAGATGCAAAACTCTGGAGGAAGAAGCCATCATCACATTTTCCTCAGCAAAGGACTAAGCATGCTGACATTGTAAAACCACCTCCTCTTCCTTCCAAGGAAAATTAGCTAACAAAACTTAGGAGGCAACGCAGCATGGGAATAAAGGGTAATGTCAAAAATGGGGAAAGATGACAGAAATTTTGCATATATCTATTTATATTATCACTGCAAGTGAGCTGTAATAACTAGATAATTTGGATATTTACGGTTAGTATTGTGACTGGACTAATAATTATTCTTTGATTAGACTGCTAAAACCGTACTTAAGTTAACAATAAATTCTTAGATTCAAGTACATTTCTTTAGTCTGCACAAAATTGAGAGGGTATTTAGTCTTGTATCTTGCTTTTGAAGGCTGGCTGTTAAATCAGGATGTGACTTTATTATCACATTACCGTGGTCATATTCCTACTAGAACTTAACTTTGTTAGGATTGATTTTTCTTAGTAATGATGTGCAAACAACTGAAGCATTCCACCTCAGCAAGAGTTGCATGCCTATTTTTCTTTCCTGCATACAAGAACTCTTCTACTTTCCCAGAGGACAAAGTAGCTTCTCCTCACCCCACCCCTTGTTATTATACACACACACACAAAATGCAACTCATTTATATCAAACTTCTCACAACTAAATTTTCCCTGATCGTTTTCTGTCAAGCTAAAACATCTCTATGCAAGCTAAATCATCCACATGCAGATTAACACACGTTTTCAAGTCTAAAAGGTTTAAAGGACAGGAAAGCTATTTTTGCACCTCATGCTACAAACATAATCAAAAAATGCCATGTTCCTCCAACGCAGAACGCCGATTAAATTGCTCTGCTGCCTCTGAGAAGAAAAAAAAAAAATACCGAATCAACATTTCAGCTAAGTTACATTATTTTTGATGCTAGACAACACTTTTTCACTTTTGATTTGTTCTGGAACACCTCAGCTGAGCTGTTGCAGCAGAGCTTCAAAGAACCCAGAATGATTTAAAGACAATGCCACTACTACTTTCACTTCTCACTGCTATAAGGTAACCTAAGATTGATATGCTATCTCCACTTTAAAGGAGTATTTTGAACAGAATTAAGCCCAAGCTGACCCACACTGAAACTAAACCATAAGGAAGGACTGACTCAGAGAGCAAAGAGAAGAAAGAGAATTCAGGGAGGGGGAAAATCATTCTTTTCTTTCTCCTATTTCTGTTATGATTTTTAATTGTACTGTTGACAAAGAAAACCCACCTCCATTTCACATCTTCTGTCTTTTTTTAATTCACACTATATAATGGAAAAAAATTAGGTCACATAAACAGCTATAAGCATTCCTGTGTCACTTCCTATGCTACTTGTGCTGCACAATACACTGAATGCACGCACCAGTAGTTCAGGAATACAAGTTCTTTTGTGGCTTATCACTTAATTGGCAATTATAATCCTATAATTAACTACAGAAAAAAAGCCTCTGGCAAAAAGCAGCCAGGCAATTCAAACATGAGATATAAAATTACTCCTAAAACCAGTCAACAGACAGTCTATCTGCAAATACAAAAACATAAACAAAACCCACTAGAGAGTTAGTACTGTCAATTACTGTGCCCACTCAAGCCTCCAGTCATCAAGGGGCCACATCAGTTCAAAAGTGACAGGAGCAGCCATCAATCTGATACTGGACAGGACTGATTGTCAGCCATTCCTCAAGAAAAGGGAGAAGGCTGAAAAATCCTGACTCACCTTGTTGCTGTAAACATCCTGATATAATCTAGTTGACAATCACTTATAGAAGTAGTGGTGCAATAAATGAGCTCATGAAAGTGTAACTTACAATGAGATGTCAGCAAACCTAAAAAGCCAAGCCTGACTGGCATCCTTCCTACTGCACTTGAGAAAGTTCTTCACATCACACTGCAATGTTAATTATAGGAACACACGCATCTACAGCAAACCTATTCTTTTTAAGGGAGTAGCAGATGGGCCAAAACAGTGAGTGACAGAAAATAAAATCTAATGAGATTTACCTCATCTTCCTTTTCTGACATTCAACATTTCCTCACCTCATCTCCTCAACTTCTAAACCCACCACTAAATTACTTCTCTAACTAGATGATAGCATAGTGGATCTTGCCATGTGCTGCAAATTCCTTCACACAGCATAACTCAGCCCAGTCAGCCTCTTATCAGGCCACTCAAAAAGCATTTAACATGAGATTGCTTAAGTAATGAAATTCTCTTATTGTTCGTTTTACAATATTTGTAATTGTACGCAGTGAACAGCTAATTCAGCAGTCTCAGAGAAACTTCAGCTACTGCAGCTAGCTCCAGAAAGACACCAACGCTTACATATCAATTCCCACTGACTTAAAAGATAAACAAAGTAAACCACACAGCTCCTTCTCTAAAGGGCAGTTTGTGGTATTTGTGACCTCAAGTCTTTCACTTCTTAATTTTTAAACCCAAGACTATATACAAACAAACAACTCAAAGCATAATATATACAATTGTGAAACATCAATAAAGATAGATTGACACAAGTATTTTGCTTACAAGTTTAAAAAAAAATACACATTTCTACTTTGCATTTATAACATTAAATAAGAAAGGTCCAAGTTCCAGCTCAGCAAAAACATAGTATGGGTCTTACCAACTTTATTGCTTTTCTGTTTTCTCAATTAAACAGAAAATAATAGATTTGGATTTTGGTCACATATCATTCATTACTGAATGAAACTTTGCTTCAGACATTTCCAAGGAAAAGAAAAGAAATGAGGAGAGGATACGTGGTGGTATCAGGGCTCTGCCTTCTCCCTTCATCGACCCAAGTCAATTTGCATCTGAAGTACAGACCTGCTCAGGGAGCAAGTCAAGCTGTCCAGTGGTATGAGCTGGGAGTCCACACCCTCAAATTTTGACATCATTGCTTGATGCATAAGTAGTTTTTCATTGGACTGGAATCCAAGTATCTCTTAAATTAGTACCCCTGCTAAAGGCTCCAGGCTTATTTCTGCCCTCTCGCTCTATTTCTCAAATACTAGAAAAAGTAGAAGCATCTCCAAACACATTCTGGTGCTTAAGGCTCTTATAATTAGGATAAACAGTCTAAAACCCTTCAAAAATTAAAGCATGCGTCTCCCTCATGTGGACATGGCAGCTGTTCATGGGAGTACAGTAAGACATGCTGCAGCACCTCCAGCAGCTCTTTGGCTTCCTCCTGGAGCAGTATGTCTAAAATTACCCATGTAATTTATCTCCACTTGCAAACAGTCTCAAGACTAAATTCAACAAAACATGTACTTTCTGTTACCATGGCCAAAAAAATTTTTGTCCAATATTATTTGTCTCCTATGTCTTTCAAATACTAATTCACAAAGCTGCTAATATAAGAGTTTTGTTCTCATAAATACACTGTAACATGCTGAAAAGATAGAGTTTTGATAACTAGGATTTTACTGATATATATAGTGCTGGTATTTAGTCCTAATATTTCTTCATCTTTTTCTTTTCAAAAGCCTTTACTCTGTATGATGAACTTTTAAATGTTGCGCAGGACTCTACCTGCTCAGTTTTGTAATGCTAGCACATGGATGCATGGAGTTAAGTGAAAGACAACAGGGGTTTCAAGAGACCTCAACAGAAGTAATAAGCAATGACACAAACAATGTCCCATGTCCACAGCTTCAACGCAGGTAAGCTAACAGTAACTGGCTCCATCCAGAACAAAATAAAGTACTTTTTCTAAGACCAACCCCACAACCAGAGAGAAAAATCTTGGAAAACGTGGAAGTTTAGGTAAGCTGAGAGAGGTTTCCAGGGTTTGTCAGCATAAAACTAACATGCTGGGAAGACACAAAAGACAAGTGACTTACTGCAATGGACAGTGAACTTACTTTAAGTTTCTGTCAAGTCACAGGTTGAATAAAGTGTACCCAATTCTATGAACTTCTGCCCTACAGTAAGACAATATTCAGGTTTCTATTTACGGACTACTGTAGGTCAGGAACATTTAGCTGAAACTAGAGTGACGGAAGCAAGATAGATATCTTAGTCAAACAAATCAAAGTATCTGTAAAAAAAAGCCATCAAGTGTTTAACTTAATTTTACTTCGGAAGAAAATTAAAATTGACCTTTTCAACAGTGTTAGGCACCCGTTTAGAAACTACCTGTATAGATGCTATATAAAAACATTTTCTCAGGCTAAGAAAATAATTTTTTTCATTTTTTCCTGAAAATGTAAGCTTTAGATCCATCTAAAAGATTTTTAAAGCCTTTTAATTAGAAATTTTTAAAATGCGTTGATTCTGTTTTCTTTTAGAATATAAAACATGTTTAAAAGAATATCTACTTCCTACCCAGCTCTACAATTTTCCCTGGATTTAGTCCTTCTCACAGCATTCATCACCTTGCAGTCTCCTCACATGCCACACCACTGATCAACTAGGTTAAAAAAAAAAAATGTACTCTTCCACTTTCTCAAAAGCCCAAAATACCACCTGTGTAATATCACCAGCTCCCAAGAGGCAAGAGAGTTATGCGGGACTGCCAGTAAATTCCTGGGGAAAATTCCAGCTCACTGCAGTGAGAACAACTCATGTACGACTGAAGAAATCAGATATTTGTCATAGAGGACAGCATATCTAACAATAAAATGTAGGGGGTTGTGGTTTAGATTGGGGTGGGGTTTTTTAATCCATAGCAACTTGGTCATAAAGCCTGCCATCTCCCCAACAGCATCCAAAGATACGAATCCCTTAAATTTCAAATGCAGATTACCTAGGTGTGTTTGAAGTTCAGATAAATTGCTGTCTCTCTCTCTGTAATACAGTCCAAATTCTGTTCCACATTGGATCAGCACACACACAGTGATGCATTCATTTCACCGGTGTCCTGCCAGAATCACACAGGTATAACAGAGAGAAGCTTGGCTCTGTCTAAATAGGTTTCTTCATTGTTCTTTTTACAGTATTCTAGTTTATTAAGAGGATATTCAGTTCTGCTTCACTGTGATGACCTTAGTGGCATAAATCATCTCTTCTAATTCAGTTTTCTCTTTGAATACAGCAGCCAGTGTGAATGCAAAGACCAAAATGAATTCGTTTGTTTTGACATGTGAAGATGCAGAGCGCACCTCTCAATCCATCACTCAGGAGGATGCATTACTGATGGCAGGAGAGGTCGCCAAGGCAGCCGCCTCTCTGGCAACAGAAAAAGCAGCATCTGGAGTTAACTGAGCTAAGGTGCTGTCATTTTCTCATCCCATAATATGAAACCAGATCAGCTCACAATGCCAACAAACTCATTTTGTGTGCTTTTGAATACTCTGCAAAGCAACGGTATGTTCCTCAAAACTGGATAATTTAGTAGGTCCATCTGAGGACTTATGCACTTACCGTTTCAGCCTGCTAGCTAAACAAAAGCTAGACCACAGGCAGCCTCAAGGAGAGAAATAACATGGGAGTCTCATCCAACTGATGCCCTCGCCATTTGCCATGTCTGGGAAGTATCCTCAGCTGGAGTCAAGCAAGATATAAATACCAAGCACAACTGGAAGGAGAGGCTTACACTGAGGAAGACTCAGCTTTCTTTGCCCTCCTTGGGAAATGTAAATCACAGAAATGCTTGAAAATTGGGAGAGCACTTGGGAAAGCACCATACACGCCTTCTTCAGTATCAGGTGGGGCCACTGTCAGGGACACATCAACAGATTTGATGAAACCTTGGTCTGACCCAGTACAGCCACATTCATGCCCCTATATCTCACAAAAGCTGTCTGAGCAACTGAGAGCAGCTGTTCTCCCCCATCTTGAATGCCTTCAAATTCATGTACTATTTGGTCAGGAGGAAGATAGGTAACATAGGGGATTTTTATTGTCTAGCTATTAAGGTAGTAGTCTATAGCAGGGAAGAGACCTGGATTTCAGTTCCCATTTCAGTGACTACTTAAAACTACTATGAGAGAAACAGTCTTCCCTGAGCACTGAGGATTTACCTGTGACATGATGCCTTGGATATCCGGCATGTCATGATATCCACGTGGGACTAGGGGAGGAGGACTGTACAGAAATTAAGTGACCATTTCCTTGCACTCTATTTCTACTTAATCTACCCCAAAGGCAAGGATTCTGCTGGTTAGCTGCAGAGAAAGGAAGGGTTCCCACTGCTCTCAGTGTATAATTAGACTTTTAAGAGGAGTTGAAAAGGGAGGATTTTATTTTTCTCCAAGGCACTGGCAATCAATCATGGCAGTAAAAATCACATCTCAAATCTTCTTTCTTTAGGTGAAAAACTATACTTGTAACTATAAAAATCTATTCTAATGTAATGTTTGGTTCTTCTTTCCATCACAGAATGCAGAACTTTTCCACCAAGCACCGGAGACCAGAAGCTACAACAAATCGGTTCAAGCAGTCTGAAATATGTATTCTTGAAATGTTTTAAATTAAAAAAAAAAAAAAAAAAAACCAAAAACACACCCACAAACAAAAAACCACCACAAAACAAAACCAAACAAATGAAAAACCAACCCACCAGTGGAATAAAGTTTTTTGAGAAGCAAAGTAAATATTATTACCACCTTCACTTCAGGAAGCTTTAGACTATGCTCATGTAGTTCAGTCACACCATACCATGTCTTCAAAGGAGCTCCAGCCATGGTTGCCACTTTGTTGATATGATTCCTGGACATCACTTTTTCCCCCATCACCATATTATGCAGCAGCCTTTCTTTCACCGCATGACATACAGCAGCTGCTAATCATGTCTTATCCACATCTTCTCCACCATTTCCATCATAAAGTTGATGGAAGAAACTGAAGCACATTCCTCTATCTTTTAGGCCTCACCTTTAACTCCTGAAGCTACCCCTGCATCTTTCAGGACAAGTGTGGGTCAAACACACTTGAACTCTAGCCAAGGACAGATGTATTTTATGGCATGAGCTAACTAGCATATTCACAGTGACACACTAATGAGACTTCTAGGAAAGCTCCAGACAAAAGGGGACAGAAATCCCACCTCCTTTTTCTGAAGGACAGATTAGTCTAACTGCAATCGGGCAAGAGGGACCTTCTCAGCTCTCTACATCTGCAAGGCAGTTTGTCTCACCTTGCAGCAGTCTCTTTCAATTTAAGGCACAATGAGTTTGTGCAGATACTTAAAAATTAATGACATTGCAGGACACTTCAAACACAAAAGTGTCCTCCACTTCAATGGAAGACCAGATGCCCTAGGTAGAGAAAGGCAGATACTGAAAATGAGCCTCTACACTCACAGGTGTCAGTTTTTGTCAGTGGCACCCAGGACTTAGATTTTTGGATTAGAGCTGGTAGGTAAATGAATAACTAACTCTGTCAGTAAACCTGGGCTTTGGGGTTCTATTCTGCCTATTTCAGAAAGCATTTACTTCCTCCCTTCAAAGCGAGGTAAACTATACCAGGGGATAACAGGATACGGTTAGGTCTTGATTTAACCACCAACGTCACATAATTTTAAAAAAGGTTCAATGTTTACTTCGGTGCACAAGGCGTTGACCAGCATATAACCTCGCTTTTTCTTCCAGAGCTTTCCTCACATCTACAGAAAAGCTCTGCTCCTATTCTGCCCAGTAACCTTTTCCTTTACACATTTTCACCACCTGAGTAGTTCACAAAATGAAGTGTAATGACTAGCACCTCAGCAGCAACCTGCAAGGGGCACCGAAACAAATCAAGTACAGCAGTGCTCACTGGTTGACAGCTGTAATGAATTAAATTGCCTATCCCACTTCAATTCATTATGCCTTCCATGAAAAAAGACTTAGATGTAAAATGAGCTATTCAAAAACCATTCTGCATTTCTATTAATCTAACAGAGTGAATTGTTTTCTATACTGTAAAGCTAACAACCCTCATCTGCACAGCACTGCATCACAGCACAAAGCTATAGCACCCACCCAGTGAGAAGCTACAAAAGAAGCAACATAGGGATCAAGATGTCACCTTCTAAGGCTGACTTAGAAGCTACTAGTCTGTGAAAAATGTGTTTCATTTGTTTAGATGCCTTCATGTACCGGCTACATCTGTGTCATTTAGTTCCTAAACAGATGCAGTATCCTTTCAGTTTCAGCAATGGAGATTATTCTTCGCTTTTGCAGTGTTTAGATTTCAGGCTGTTGCTCACTGCCACCTGCTGGTGTTTGGGGAATTTTATTTTGGGGGGGGAGGGGGGCGGGGAAAGAAACAACAGTGGGCATTGCAGTGGGGTTTTGTGCATGCTTTTATTTACCAGATCCATCAAGATTATGTCTTGCTACTGTTACAAAAGTTGAACTATTTTCATGCATGTTTTACCATTCACTTTTACATAAAAGTTTTTAGCTCTCTTGCCCTAAGAATATCATTACCTGCAGAAGCTAGATGAAGGTAACAGAAGGCAGAACGTGGTCATTTTAACCATACTGTAGTTGTGAGCAGGTATTCATAAATATAAGAGAGACAAAAATAACAAAAGGTAATTTAACATTAGTTCCATTTTCTGAGATAAGCAGCAAAGTAATTCTACTTTTAATATCACTGTGTATTTAAGAGAATCTAAAGATAGCTGCTTTTTATTATTGTGTCTGTTTAAGTCCAGTTTAGAATGGGCAGTATGCAACACGCTCAGTCCCTGAGCTTAAATTTATTTATAACAGTCAAACTTTTAATTAATGCAGCAACTAAGAAGAGAAAGATATCTAGAAGTGTGATGACCAACACACAAAACAGGACATTACTTGCCTGGTATCATAGAAATACTCCCACAGGTAGGAAAGTATATTAGACCAGAAAAAGACTGTCCACATCTTAGAAGCAGTATAGCTACCTCAGGTAGGAAAGTAAATTAGACCAGAAAAAGACTGTCCACATCTTAGAAGCAGTATAGCTACCTCTAGTGTGGCATTCTGTCTAGGCTGTTTAACCCTCTTGCCAACTCTGGTATCCAAAAACTACTGCTAGCAGACCCCAAGGGTCATGAAACCAACTATTTAGAACTGTATAACGGCCTTCTTGGGAGATTTCAGGAAGTCTTTCAGCTTCTCTGTCTTTTCCCTTGCTGAACATAGTGTTATTTGGAGGTACCTGTTAAGGTTTTCTAGTACTTTGAGCATTATTTTTTTTGAAAGTACTATAGAAACATTCTTGATCTGCATAATAAAGGATTGTTTCAGAATCCACTTACAAATAGTTGCTGAGCACTGTAAAGTCACTGCAGCAGTGAAGCGCAAGCCTTTTGTGTTACCTGCTTAGTTACATATGGTTCAGCATATGGATGTTTTCAACACTGGGGATGCTCACAATAGCCTGAATGAGATGGATAAGATCCGACAGCCAAAAATTCATCCAGACAGAAAGTCTTACCAGCTTATGAGGAAGACCTAGGCCTCAATACATCAGAGAGGTTTGGCTTGTACATGTATGTATGCTTATTGGCTTTACAGCTTTATCACATTGTCAGGATGCAGCTGAGCCAATGAAAGGGCCTTTACTGTCTGGCAGCATGTCAAAACCTCAGCCAGTCTTGCATATCAAATCAACTGGATGTACAGCTATTTGTTTCCAACAGCACTTAGTTCTAGTCCTCTTTTCCCACTGCCTGTGAGGAAAGCAGCATTTGTCCTTACTGTAAAAGAGAAGCTGAGGTACCATGAGGTGAAGTATTTTGCTCCCGTTATAGAGTAGGGCAGCAGCAGGACAACGGTTTTCTCAATACCAGTGATTTCCACTGCATCACACTGTTTCTAACAAAGATAATACTTCTTCAGAATAATACATATCTCACAGCAGTGTCCAGGAGCCATGGCGAAACACCCATTGCTCTAGGTGTTGCTGCACAGACCGGGAGACTGACCTATGTCTGCTTCTAGCAGATTCCCACAACATACATCTATTTCTTAGAGTTAACTGCCATTCCACTGCAAGGCAGCAGGCACATTACAAAGTCTGCTTTTATTCCAGCATACAGTAACAGGAGATACCATGGTTTCACAGATTTCCAAAACTGTGACCTTGTGACCTCAAAAACACTTTCTAGAACCTAAAAATCACCGAAGCGGAAATAGAAAAACGGAACCTTTCTGCTGCCTGTCCCTCTAAATTGTTAGCACACAAGTACAGCGAAGTACTTGAAATGAGAGATGATAAATAATGAATAAATAAGCTAATAATTATATTTAAGTTAACTGTATATTGTTGTGATAGTGCCCAGAGATCAATGGAGAATAGTCTTGTGATGCCCAGAACTGTACAAACATAAAATAAAGTGACAGCTACAGGCCTGATGAGCTCATGGGCTAAACAAAATCTTACAAGGTTAAAAAGATTATTTCCATTGACTTCGCTAAGCTTTTAGCTGGGCTGTAGGGCATCTGTGATGAGACAGCCACAACAGCCTCCCTGAGCACGCACTCCAGTAGCTTCCAGTGCTTCCACCTTTAAAGATAGGAACAGAACAGAGCTAACCAGGCATTTCAAACCCTGATTGTAAAGGCATTCAGACACTTTAAGAAACAAAAATGCCTGGATCCAAGTTTCAGTGGTGCACAAGCCCCACTGAAAGAAAGAAACCAGTCCCACAGAAACTTCAATACTCAAATACCTTTAAAAACTGGCATTACAGTTTGAAAAAAAAAAAAAAAACCAAAAAACCACCAAAGCACAACCAACCAGCTTTCTCTGTAAGTACAGTAGTTGACATCAGCATTGCAAAACAAGAGTTCTTTCTTCACTGCTTAAGAATGGCAAGGGGTACAGTTCTCACAATAATTCACTTTCCTTTTGAAAACATTGAGAACGAACACCTATCATCACACTACAGCTCTTCCCACTGAAATGCAGAAGATCCTATGCCAAGATTAGTGACTTTTTTCCCATGCCACGGAGCCCAGTTAAATTAACATTCATCCCAGCGAACGTCTTCATAGCATAAACAAAACATGACAATTTTTTCTTTGATATTTTCAGAAAAAGCAGGAATTTTTTTGCTTCTGGCCTAATAAACCAAAGGACTAAACACACAGTACTGAAAACTTTCACAAGTGGGATTCCAAACTATAGAAGGCAGAGTTGGTAAATCAATTTCCATTGAACAAACTTCTTTTTGAACCCTGATTCTTGTTCCCCTTTTCAATTAATAGCATTGCTTTCAGGAGAGGATTGGGGTGTGAGTTTTTCCCCCTCCAAGTAAGTACAGCTTGTAATTTTTCTCCACTTTGAAAAACAAGTCAGGCATTCTGTAGGTCACACAAATATAATCCAGCATTTCCAGGATCTATTCTTCTGCACCCCTGATGTGGGGACATACTGCTATCAATGACGGTTGCGTGTTTGTCTCAAGCAGAAAATACATCCCTCACAAGTTTATGCCCTGTGAAGAAACTGTAACGTTACATTCAATTTGAATAACATCAAGCATAAAGATCCAATGAGTGATATTTTCCATGAGAAAACAATTCTTCCAGAACATATTATGTTTATGTATGAATCTAACATGAGATTCACAAAGTCATTGTTTGCATATGCTGCATGACTATTATAAACACATATGTGTAGAAGGTTAACCAGAACTGGGAGCAGATATTTAAATATTTAAATCTATGAAGCTTGACAGCTTCTTCCACATTAGTAAGCTGCTTCTGTCTTCACAGTACACACTTCTCCCACCTTGGAGCAACATCCCACTTCCTTTAAGTAGTGCTGCTGCCAAGAGATATAGCTGGGAAAACTGAAGGAAGAAATGTCTCCCAGTTGAGATCCTCACTTTCATTCTCCCAGTTGTTTTGCTTATTTATTTTTCACATCAGAAGCCCAGCTCCCCTCTTAAGACCCTGTTCACTGCTCTCCCCAACAATACCTCAGAACCAAAAATCCCTAGTAGACGACAGCTTTTTCTTCTTCCAGGTTTTCCAACAGCCCACTGCTCTGATAATTCCTCCGCAGTATCCCCAGACGCACCAGAGCAACTGAGTGTACTGTGGGTACTGACTGGAATACAAATATCATGTGCCATTACCACTGTAAACACATTATAAGATGCGCCCACCCAGAATAAAGGTGACAAGAATATTTAATGAAACCCTGAAAAGAAAAATCCTTTAAGTATTTTATGATTTCTATCTTACTTTATGGACAAGGGACTGGTACAGACCCTGGCAGGCTCTTTAAGTATTGACTATTATAAAACAAAAGCTAAAAGCCTCTCAGTAATCACAGCATGGTAGCAATCTGCTTCAGCTGTTACTCTCACTAAAAATAATTTAATGTCATGTCACACAGTGATATATCCGATTGTGTGCAAAACTGCAAATACATTTAAAATGCTGGCACTGGGTTCAGTGCAAATTCTTTTTTTTAAATGCAAATGTAAGTGTCCACAGGTAAGGAAAGAGAGATTACAAAAACCTCTCCCACACAGGCTAAAAGTGTGTGTAAATGAGTACTTAAAGAGGTTTACCAGCTTTTATTTCTTTCTTACAGCTGTTAGACTTGTAAAAAGCAGTCACTCATTCTTTACTGTTTGCTGTCTGTGAGCATTTGTGGTCTGGCCAAGAAGAATAGATTGTGCAGTGACTGCGAGAACATGTTTAATAAACACTACCAAAAACTTACATTGAGGAAACATTAAAGTTTAGAATCAGTAGCAAGAGTGCAGAAACAGAATTAAAACTAGTGCTCCATTTCAACTCCAAAGGCTGACTACCCTTACCTACATGCAGGTCACACTTAATAGTCCTGGTCCTGCAACCTTTGTTTACACCAGTAACCCTTTTTCTTGGTAAACATCCCCTTGGACTTAGCTCTGAAGTGTTTATTCACATAAACCTCCCAGTGAGCTGACCTGAATGTACAGATTTTTCTCAGGAAAAGAGCATTCCCCAGCATTAGAATTATAGCATATGACTCAATATTTTTACAAATACCTGACATTTAAATTAAGGATGGGACTGAAAACATGCACTTAGACTCCTTTGCTTTAGACAGATTAAGCTGTATGCCCTAAACAACAGCTGAAGTACTTTGCCTTCATTATAACTGCTTATATTAAAGCTGAGGTTCGAGGCTCCAGTTGAAGTTACAGCTAATAAAATAAGCTGTGTATCTGATAAACAAAAGGAAGCGAGGAAGGAAATAATGTAATGCACATTTTACAGGTGAGAAACAAACTTGGAATAATTAGGACTCCCCAAGTGTACTGTAGAGTTCACCACTAACACCAGATCCCTTGAGTCTTAGAGCAAGGCTTTAAATCCAAAGAAATCTTTAGTTGCCATTTTCCCCTCACGTAATAAATTTGCTTATTCATTTCTAATTAGATTTTCAAAAAAAAAAAGTACTGCTTAGTGAAGTGAGAGGGGTAACCCTAATAGTCTGAAATTAAAATAGTGCAGAAAAGTTTCCATCTCTGTATACCCACAGAGCTGTAAAATGCACTTCTGCTCTTGTCAGTGTACATTGATTAGAACATGAGAATGGCCACTGTGGATCAGAATAGAAATTCATTTAGTCATATCTCCTCTACAACAGCAGCCAACAACACACATCCAGAAAAAGCATAAAAATGGAGTAAATGTGCAGTGATACTGCCCCTGAACACTCTCTCAACTTCCAACAATCTGTGGTTCTGGGACTTCAATGCCGAGTATCTTGCAATAGGCAGCTTCAACTGTGTTGAGTCGTGACACTGATTATGTGACATGAAAAAAATAAGCCTGTAAACTTGTTGCAACTTTAAAAGTCACAAATCCAGCTCTAAGGTAGTAGCAGACTATTTCCTTTTTTCCCTTGCATAGCTTCCATTTTACATGTTTATTTTATATATTAGTATGGCAATCCAAAGCTAAAAGGTCCTATTAGTACTGAAAGGCATTACCACCAAGTTGTGTGTTTCCAAAAGTGTTTATACACTAGTAAAGATGTGTCACAAATATTTAGTACAGGGAATATACAACTTTCCAGCTATAAATGAAAATAAATGGTGTAATTACTAGCTCAGTAGAAATGCAAAGTATTGTTAGTGTTTACAGGGAAACTAAAGCTCAGGACAGCAAGGAATGCAAAGGTCTAATGGCAAGAGAGGAAGTGTGACAAGACAGACAACAGGTTGTAGCATCCGCGAATGAGTCGTGGAATTTTGGCATAAAAAGACAACAGTCAATAATAAGCAATTAAGCATAACTTTTGGCCATCATAATGGCCTAACTAAACTTTACATGATATTCTTTAATCCCACTATATATCAACTAGATTATTGTATATTAATTCAGAAACACAAACTTTGTGTGACAGATCATAATAAGATATGACTCCAGAGTTCAAAAAGATAAACTCGAAACAGCTGTAGGTAAGAACTGCAAATTACATTATTGTATTAGAAGCATACTCCAATCCTACCTAAATCATTGCTAGGACTGAGAGACTAATGGTTAATCCTGTAGGTCATTCCATAAAGCTCTGCTTCAAACCAAAGAGAAAAGCAAGGCAATTTTTTTTTTTTTCCCTGAGGAAACAGAATGTTAAATTTGTATTTGAATTCTGCTTTGAATTGTTAATAATGTTTTTGCAGCATAAGTAATGCAGTAAATGACAATTCTCTAAAATAACTCCTTATGGTCTTCCAAATCTCCCCAAACAGCCATTTGCCATGATATCCATCTAAAACCTGACCAACACACAGGCAGCTGTTGCGCTCTGATCCTCCTGATGCCGACCGCTCTTGTCTCATTGTTCTGTTTTCCCACGTCTGCTGTACCCACCTGCTGCCTGTTTATACACAGATTATAAAGTCTTTGGGACAGGGATCACATCTTTGTTCTATATTTGTACAACATCTGCCACCTAGTAACTGACTACAAACTGAATTGAATTACTTCTTACTGAAGAAAAAAGTATGCAGACATTATTGTCTAAAGAGAAGTGAGATTTGTTTCTTATTTTTTCTTTCATGGTCAGACACATTCTATAAAAATATTTTTCACGTAGATTCATTAATTAGTTCATTTTCCCAGCCACCATGAGGCAGTTGAGAAGGCCATTGTTCCACATGGTAAGAAACAAGACTCCTCAAATTACTATAATTATTTTGCACTGCAATGCTTAGAATTCAAAGAGCTTGTAATGAAAAATAGCATGAACTGGAGTACCATTTTAACATGAAAATGGTTCTTGCAGCAATGCGAGATGAATACTGGCTGCAGTTTCAAATTCATCATGCATCACAAATTAGAAAAAGCAGGAAGATATCTCTGCACTTGGCACTCCTGAAAAAAAAACAAACCAGACTTCAAGTATGTGATACTGGACGCTCAGAAATCAAAACATCTAAACTGCTTCTGAACGTCAGTCGTTGACACTAACTTTTTATAAAATTACCTAAATTTACAGGGAATGTAGTAGGATTGAATTATTTTATTATCAGTGTATTATTCGCCATCCTATTCAAGAACATGCCATCCAGAACAAGCGGGTCAAATCCAATATGTGGATTTGAGCATACTAATTGAAGACAAATTATGCCTGCCTCTGTAACAATCTCCTATGCTCACAGATCCTGCACTGCTGTTCCACTTTGTATTTTTACTTTGGTATTGATAGATTTTCCAGAAAGTCCCTAATAGGATGATGAGAGTATTACTTATGAGTATATTATGTTTCATATACCCTTAAAGTCTTTGCCTTTAGAATGGGCAAGATACACTTATGTACCAAGGTAACAAATGAAGGATAGTTGCATATGTAAGTCAAAGAATTTAATCTTATGTAACTCAAGGTTTAGGCTGCATGCCTTGTTTACTACAAGTAGACTCTTCCTGTACACATATGTAGCTTCTATTTCTGTATAATCTCCAACTCTCTGCTATTTACTTATTGGCACCCTCCTTTATTGGTCACTATAAACTACTACACAGCACCAGTGTGCCATTGTTTAAGTCCACCTTTCAACTTGTTATTTTACATTAGAACATAGTGTGAAGGACTAGAAAAAGTCATGATACAGAAATCAAGTGGGAGTCACCTCTATGTCTCTACTTCAGCATATTGCCAATTTTTCCCAAAGATCTCAGTGCCATAATACCTTTGTACCATGTTCCTTTCTCTACTTTATTTCTAGAGAAGTTCTTCTAATATATTGTTTGACCTTAGAAAAAATTACCATGTCTGAGAGTGGAGATGAGGACTGCTTAGGCCGATGCAAGATTGCTAGGAAAGCAGTATACAGTGACCATAAAACAAGCAGTGAATCATAATAACTTTTATTGCTTCAATTAGTGTTACATGTCTCATGTGACATACTCAGGTCCTTTTCTTCAATTATATAAAACCAAAAAATTTTACTTCAAACCTCTCACCACAGAGCATCAACGTAAGCTTTTCACATTGTTTTTAGTCTATCTTTTCTTGTTTTATTGGTTATCTGCGTAAGCTGAGACAATGAAGAAAGTGAAAGAAGTTACTAAACAAACATTATGTTGTCCTCAACGTACCTGCCTCGGCAATCATACCTGAAAAGGTCATCATACTCCGAAACATCATCCTTGGTGAAGTCTGAGTTAGTAGTTCAATTCTTCCAAGGCAACTACCATTAATATTTCTTAAAATACTTGCATATACCAGAAGAGAAACAGCTTAGCAAGAGATAAACACATATTTGATACACTTTGTGTAATGAAATAGTTTCTTCCTTCACCTTTGTCTTCCTTGGTGCACCAGTAACTACTACATTTAACTTCACAACCTCTTCTACACAAGCATGCCTGAGCATCAGACTGGCTACTGCAGACTGGAAAAACACAGACATATTTCCCTGTATGGCATATATTACCAGAAATTCCCTTTCTTTTATATTTCAGGGAACCTAGACTCTGGGGATCTCAGCTGAGGTAGTATCTCAGAGGAAAGAAATGGTTTCTTCAGCAGGCAGAGACCATACCTTTTTGGCTTAAGGCACCCTGGTACAGCAACAATGCATTTTCAACATTGTTTGGATTTTCTGACAGGCACTACTAAATCAGATCTATCAAGTCCAGTCTTTATCATAGACTCATAAGGATGCTTTTGAAGATGCTTATTCCTTCAGAAGGTGCTAAATGGACTGAGTTCCCATTGGAAGTTCCTTAACAATTGCATGGTTTTGTCACAGACTGGGAATATAGCCATCCTATATTCCCCAGCTACATCTTACCTGCCTTGCATTAAGGTGTATTTTTTTCTAAGAATAAAAATAAGTCACTCTGCAGCTAGATGCATTCTTTATACCCAATACAGACAGAATGACACAGTACCATGGGGGATGCATTTTCCCGGGGGCCTTATTATCAACACACATCTCCACACCCATAAGTCTGGTAGTTAACGCCTTAGCTGTGATGGATCCCAGCGCTTTACATCATACAAGTTTGCAATGACCCTGTGAAATTACTTTCCATCCATCTAAAGTTTCAGTGGCAAGAAATATTTCTGACACATAACCAAGGGCCTGGCAGCAGGTCTAATAATACAGTGCTACGTTTAAAATGCTGCAGTTATCAGTCAGTCACACTACAGAGCAGGTCATGCATAGCAAAGAGCTGCTTTATTAGCTTGATGGAATACGCAGCATGTATGAAATGACAGAATGCAGCTACAGAGTAAAAGTCAAAGCTGATGCAAAGTACACCATCATGGCCCAGATAATGTGCACCATTCACAATACTACTAGAGATCCATTCTGACCACTGCATGTTAGTTAACAGTAAATGCTTGAGACATGACAGTTAGGAAGCCATCCAGACTCAAAACCTAATTTTGTCTTCTTTCTTGGAGTGAAAAGAGGAAATGCAACTAGGAGGAAATTAATATCCTTTGCAGCTTGCAGGAAAATACAACAGATGCATAATATAAAGATGAACTTTTCCGAGACCATTTTTCACACAAAATTAGTAAGCATACCAGTGATTTGCTGCCCACCCCACTCCCTAGGCTCTCTTGCCCTTTTCCAAACAGACTGAAGTACTCTTGACATCACCAGCCAAGTAGCAAGCCTTTTATTATTCAAAAGGCATAAAACAGTTATTAAGAAAGTGAAAGGAATGCAGCCTATTTAGGGATATAATAGAGAATGACTAGAAGCAAGGGGCCTCCTTTCCCAGCAAGCAATGAACAACTGCAATTTACTGTTGTTAAGCTACTTCGTGCAAACCAGATAGCTTATTAAAATGCATTGTATACAATGATATGCATTTATGAGGTGATCTGCCTCTATAGACAGTCATGGGACTTACTAAGTCTTCTTGGCACTTTCCTACAGATTTCTATTAATCCTGTTACAGCAACGATTGTAAGTGTTAGATGCTGGTTTTTCTCCTCTGGTTTGTTGCAAGAAAAACAAAGGAAAGTACTCAAATAGCTACATAAGGTTCACACACAAACAAACCAAAACATCAATAAGACTTGAAGTTCTGTCTCCCTTGATATATACCTGATCCAGCAATGCCAGTTTGTGATTCCTCAAGTGTGACCTAAATGGTGGACAACATCTTTTACTATCAAGGTATTACCAAAATATCAAGGAAATATAAAAAAACCCACACACATTATCTTGTCTTCAGGATAGCCTACATTCAAAGGTATCCATAATACAAATTTATTTTCCTCTTGCTTAATTTAAAAATATTGTTTCAAGTTCTGATGCGATTTAGAATTTTTTTTCATCAGTTGCAATACAAGATGATAATTTTTGTACCCTGCTCCTCCCTGCATCAGCACACCTGAATCACTGGGTTCAGTGTATATATAAATAAAAAAGACTGCAGCAGTACAGAGATAGGGAGCAATCTTCCAAACCAAAACTAGGGTCATCACAGAAGTGATGTTAACTGTCATCAGGAAATGCATCAGCACCAAGGGTAGAATCAAAGAATATTATCTGCAGTATCCGACGATTTTTTTTTCTTCTTCTCTGGCAGACAAAATTATCTAAATGATAGATCTGATGCACTGTGCCTCTCAATGCTTTATCAGTGTACTTGGAGAAAAGACACCATTTATAACTGAAGAACACACCAGAGCAAAATAACTACAATTTGCAATCACTAGCTACATCACTAAAAGCTGCAGTAAAAAAAAAAATTCTACTACATTGTCACCAGAAATTATACAGATGAATACTGGTGACAAATGATACAAGTTATTATTGATATTTTAAACTAAAATTATCTGTTATATTTTCTTCACTAGAGGGACATTTTTAAATGATCTGTGTAAAAGGTGTATTATGGGATGAGTCAACATGTTATTATAGATGTTCAAGATCACATTAGGTCTTCAAACAAATTTATACAAGCAACTTTATATTCAATTTGGCACTGTTGTGGCCAGTGTGCCAATATCTGAAAAGACAGCTGCAGAGACCAATAGTAACATGGAGATCTACATCTGTGAAGATCTACAGAAGCACTATAATTACTACCAAGCAACCTTAAGAATGGTCTTTAAACACTTGCATTTGTTGTGACATGTTAGTAGTGCACAGATTTCATGTCACCACATATTCAGAGTGCACACAGCACACAAACAACATCAGTACAATTTGTAAATGTGGAACAAAAGAAGGATTTAACAGCAGGAGTTGGTTACCCACAGCAATGCCACCAAGTCAGGAGACAATTTCCAGCCTTATTTCTTTCCACATTGCCTTGAAATTGATCACAGCTACTACTTCTTTTTATATTCTTGTGAATAAATGACTTGCTCAGCCCTCAAATTTTAATCATTTTCTGTTTGTTGGCAGTTTCATAAGCCTTCTCTTCACAGGCCTCAACTCTGTTCCCCTCACCAGTCATTACAGCAACCTGAAATCTGTGTCACTCAATTCTCTTCTCAGCCTCTTGCTGTTGTCTGAGATGCCAGCTTCAGACAGTCTCACTGAACACCCTGCTCTTACTCAATCACACTAACTGATGATTTGTCATACAAGTGACCCCGCCAGAACACTCAAGGGAGTACTCACTGTTAAGTACTCACTCAACAATCAGGACATATGAAGCTAGAAATAAATTACAGCAGCATTTACTCTGTCTGATAACTTCAACTTGGTGTTCTGCTTGCACAGGAAGGCTGGATCTAACAGAAGTAGGGCTGTCAAGAAGAATAAGTTAATTTACTGATTAGGTGATGGGGGACATAAGTACAGATCCTAGAGGTAAGGACTTCTTTCTGATGCTTTTATTTGACCTGCATATCTTTACGCCACCTTTGCGGTTCACAGGCCTAGAATTGGCTCCACCACATGCAGTCACAGAGCATCTTAGAACACACTACAGCTTGCTTTGTGCAGTTGTGGAAACCAGCTCCATGGGGCTGTCACAGCAGCTGGGGACTTTCATTATCAAGTGCTGCCTAAACCACATTCTCAGGAATCAGTGCCACAAAGAAACAGCTTAGAGTGCTTAGAAGATTCTTCACTGCCACCGAGTCTCTTCATGCAGAAAGGTCCATTAGAAGTTGTGGGCCATACTCTGAAACTATGACCTTATCTATAAATACCCAGTAGAAGAGTAAAAAAGTATTTATATTTAATAGGCAAGATCAATATTTTCAAGTGTAGGTTGTAAAGCTAGGCATCTCCAGTTGCACTGAAGATTTGAAATAAACAGCCTAAATTTCTCAAGTGCTGAGAACCATCTGCTCTTATTGGCCTCAGTAGTTTTTGAAAAATGAACTGTTTAATTAGATGCTTTGTCACGGACCTGGTTGGCTAACTTTTGACACTAGAAGTTTAAAAAAAAAAACATCTAGAGTGGAATGATCTCATCTAAAGAAAATATTGCTTCCACTCACAATTTGGCTTTCACGTCCTTCATTCAGCTCTGGAGTAACTATAAAAAGTCTCAATTATTCTTTTTTCCTTCAATTTTAAAATATCAATAAAAGTTCACATGTTAAAATGATAACTAAGAGTGTTTTCCTTCAGGCAGGAAGCAACATCAAAATATGAAATTTCACAGTGCTCCTTGCTAGAACTATCTGCATCATGGACTGAAATACATGCAGCTAAAGTAATACCTCAGACTACCATATTTTGCCAGGCATGTCCGTATCTTAAACTGAAGAGCAATGCAGAGATATCTAAACTACCAGAAGCACTAGTTGGGACATATATTTTGTGTAGTGAGGCATCATAAAGTCTTATACTACTCTACTGCAACCAGGCTAAGCTCTGCCATCAATCCAGGTTTACTGGCTTTGGTACTGTCTCATTCTGTTATGACCATGCTGATTATATTATGCTTTGTCGCAGTGACTACGTCTTTGATTCTCCTGGAGGGAATTAGCTCAGACTTGCAGAGAAACCAATAAAATAAGAATGAAACTTCAAATGTCAGAAAAGAGAACAATTTTAAACATACAGTGAAGTATTGTTCCTAATGCTTTTGTGTAGTACTATACCTTTTGTATGCACATAACCACACACAGGTAAAAAGCATGTGGTTTTGTTTGGGTGGGTTCATTTGTTTTAAATGCTACTGCAATTTTGAAGAAGCTTGAGCTCTGATTTGGAGCTGCTACCTGGAAAGGTCAGAGCTTGAACTATTGGCTATGTACAGCCAACTCTATCTGCTAAATGTATGAAGCCCTAATCCCCAAACACCAATACAAGCTGCCTCAACAGAAACAGTTGATAGGGTGACAGAGATGTTTGCGAATCTATGAGCTTAATAAAATGCATTTAAGTGGTCTCATATGATAAGCTGTCTCTATGCTATAAACCTGTAAGCTCTGAGGTACTTCCCTCATTTCCCTTCATCTTCCAGCTCAAATGCTTGGGTTCCTTTCCAAAGGAAAGAAGTGTTGGCTGGGAGATGTGACACCATCTGACAGGAGTTAGGATGTGACATCAGAAACAAGACACAGCAGGACACAGGAGAGTGCATTTGCCCTCCACCACAGATACAGCCGTTCTATTATTTGGCCGTGTATAAGGCAAAATCTTTATTTTACACTTGATAACACTGAGCCTCGAACAGGCATAATGCGTTATTACTTTTGGATATATGGCAAGCACATGACAGAGCTCAGAATGAGACCCAAATTTCCCATGTCCATATCCAGAGCTCTTATACTTTTTTTACATAACAAGCAGGTCGGTTGTAATTAAACATCTAGAAGGGAATATTCCTATTAATATTAAAAACCTTCTAGTTTCATGTCAGAAATAGAAATAGCAACACAGAAGCACAGCATTCCGAGTTCAAATACAAGAAAATAAGCATTAGTGTTAATCCTAAATATAAAGAAAAACACCCAAAAAAAGCATGGCTTGCAAATGCAAGGAGAGAAATTTAAAAAACACTTCAAGGCTTAATTTACAGAGAAGACAGATTTCTAAAGAGTTAACAGAGGGTGGCATTCCTCCAAAGAGCGGTCTACCAGTCTCCTAGAACTCCTAAGTCTGTCTTAGCCATACACAGTAAGGACTAAGGAATAACTCATGTTTTTATGTTTTAAAAGCAAATCCCCTATAGAACTGGAACAACAATTTATTGATTTGCTTTGTTTGGGAACTTCTGTCAAACTACAAAACATGTATAGTCTTCTCCCAAAGTAGCATTAACCAAAAAAAAAAAAATAGGTTGAGGCGATCTGTGAGACAAGACACACTGAACAAGATACCACTTACTCCAGGTGGACCTTGTCCCTGGAATACACAGCCCGGTGCAGTTGTGAGAAGAGGGGTTGTGGTTACAGGAAAGGTCAAGCACTACACATAGCCTCCACACAATATGGTTCACTGCTGGAACCCAAGGGTATGGATAATGCCAGAAGATTTGAGGGTGATACAACAGGATGCTTAGTGTATAACATATCATACGCTTCCTATTCAGACCTTACTGCTGCTGCCAAGCAGCCGTACAAGGGCTCCAACTCATGAGATGACAAGAACCTTCCTTAACCCAAACAGAAGGAACTGAAAGCAGTCATCACCATCTGATCCAGACTGTGCAGTGCCTATGTACTGCCTCAGGCATACAATAATGCTGGGATCACTCAAAGCAATCCTCTGTTCCAGTTCAAGTTGTGCAAGTGCTTGTATGGCACAGCTGATGAGATGATAGGGAAGAAACCCACAGCCATCCTGTGACCCTTTTCTGATGTCCTGGGCACCTGGACATTTGTCTTTGGGGAAAAATGTTATTCAAGCAGACAGCTATTCTCTTTGGCAACCAAACTAGACACAAAAGATCTGTGGGAGAGGCGCACTCACTCTCTCTCCCCTCCAAAATACAGTTAGTCCTAATAGAGCAGTTTGCTCTTGGCATTAGCAAGCTAGAATTGATACATTTCTCAGCATGAAATCTGGACTGCCAAAAATCAAAATGACTGAATATTCAATGAAATAGCACTACACAGATGTAAAAACAATGTACCTGTATCCAGCAGTACCCTAGTTTATGTTCCAAACATGTAGGATGGCAATTTCTAAACTACGGTTATCATAAGAGGATTTCTAGATGTGTATTGAAAGGTTGAAAATCAATTTCCTCTTATCAAGGACATGTACTTCAAAATTAATATAAAATTGCTATTTTAGGTTAATATGCACTTGCTCAATAAAATACGCATTCATCTTCCACTGCAAACACTGAATACATTTTTTTTTCCTCAAAAAAAAAACCTACCCTTTCCATCCACAGCTTGTCCTCCTGCACTCCCCTTCAAGACAGGATTCATTCATATTAGACCTAAAACTGTAAGGAATAGTTTGAGTATTGCTTTTCCAGTCGAAGCATCAGCATAAACAATCCCTTACATCTTATCACTTATTTCCACCCTAGTCCTGCCTCATTCATGGAGGTACAACTGTTTGTGAGAGTATATTGCAAACCATACAAGGAAACAATTGCTTAGTTGCCTAACTCAATTCACTAAATATTTTCTTGAATAATTACAATGACAGAAGTGGTAAGGTGAGAGGAGGGGGGATGGAATGGGAAGAGGACTGTACTAGATTTGCCCGGGATATAGTTAATTTTCCTGCCAAGAAGCTGGTATGGTGCTATGTTTTGGATTTGTGAACAAAACAGTGTTGTACAAATTGAAAACTTTCTGGAAACTTGTATTTGTTTCTACAATATTCCAGAACATCTGACACAGGAATCATTGCTTTCTAATGCTTTTTCTCTATTAATTGACATGCCAGCAAAAAGGAGTAATTCTACAGGATCATGGCCTCAGCATGGATTTATTTGCAGGTAGTGAGCTGTATCCCTGCCCCTTCAAAGTTGGACTTCCCAGGTTTTATAGCGTGATTCAAAGCAAGCATACAGGTTGAAGATTATACAATGCTCCGTCCATGGAAAAATCATGTGTCTAAATGGCTTTAAGTTCTTTGGTACCAGCTGTATTCTTACCAAATTTGTGTCACACTTGTGATACTCAATCTCTTGCTCTCAAGGATGCTTTGCTGCAGTTCTCTTCAATAGGGAATATCAGAGAGGTCCCATCTTAGTCTTGTTTCCATGCCCTTCCAAGCATGGCATCTTCTAGTTTTCCCAAAGGAAAAAAGTATAAATCAATTTTATTGCAGAGTTTGGTCTATTTCCTTTTTTGAAAGCAGATTTTTTTTTTTTAACCTTTCTGGTCACTCAGTTATTACAAAAGCTCATGTTTAGCAAAGTATAAGATTACAGACAAGCAGTTTCAAGATCTCTGCTCCCTAAACCTGCAGCAAGAGGTACACCCTAGACTAGAAAACACCTCACTGATATCGTTGCTATGGCAAAGCTTAATAAGAGCTTAGAGACTGGGCACGCAGCCAAGAAGAAAATGGGGAGGGCTGACACATGACATTTCCCCCTTTGTACTTTTCATACAATTTGCTTTCTGCAGCTCTTCTCAAGAGCACAAGAAATGTTTCAGCTTCAATTATCTCCACAGGAGCTTCATTTTTTCTCCCTTTTCTTTTTTTGCTCTAAGACAACAGTCAGACCTATTGTGACTTAGATTTTTTCTTTCTATTACCCATGAATTACATACGTGTTCACAGTAAATAATTTGTACAAAGATTGTTATCACCTGTGCTGTTGATTTCCTTTTAATAAAAAGAAACAAGACAGGAAGTTGGGGACACAAACATAATGGCTTCCTTTCAACTCCAGTTTAAGTTGATAGCCAACAAGGATGGCATTTTCTGAAAAAAGGCACCAGTTTATTGTAAAAAGCAGATTTTTTGTTCACCATTGTAAACAGAACTTACAAAACCCATCACTTACTGCATCACTGCTTATGTCCCATCATCTTCATCCAGTGTTGGGCAAGGTTGGTATAATCTGATACTATAACTGCATCCAGTAAACTTTAACAAACTGTATGATCAAATTCAAATATCTTTTTAAACACAAGAGACGGCTGCTTGTAGAAAATATTGTTGTAAGCCTATACAGATGTATTTTGCTATAGAATAGCATAGTGGAATACAAAACCCAGTACAGGCTGACATATATACTTCAAATAAAGGCAAAGGAAGATGTAAAAGGACATTAAAAAGATCTTTGAAATGCTTTGAGGAGACTAGAAGAGACTAGAAGACTTTATTTTCTATAGCTTCCCAAGCATTGGTATTGTTGTAATTGCAAGGTTAAGCTGGTTTTATGCACTGTGTTAGGAGAACCACGAGACCACTGCAACAAGTGTGCCACATCCTAGCTACAGAAATTAGTTGTAATTAATACTATTTACTTAAGAAATTAGATGCTGAAGAGATAGGTTACCTACACATCTACATGAACATGCCTTTGAAGGAATTAGAGGCAATACTATCCAAAACAACAAAAGGAAAATAACACTAAGGAGGAACTGAGTAAAATGGGAATTACAAGGTCCAGGGACAACCAGCCTCCTTCAGGCGCCAAAGGTATTGGCTCTGGAACCTAGATCATGACAAGGAGAGGGACACTAAGTTCTTCACTCCGCACCATGCTCTCACAGGGAGATATATCACTGACACTCTTTGAATGGGCTTGTTGAAGTTCAAAATACAAGATACCACAACCCTTACATGACCACCAGTGCAACACACTGATTTTTAGCAAATGAGATGTTGGTCTTCCTCTGTTTGCCTGACCCACAAGTGGACCAGGATGCCCAAATACAACATGTGAGTTCAGGCATTGCATAGATGGAAAGCCCAGGGTGGTGTATGGAAACCTCTTCTTATACAGGGGTCTATGGCCTCCAAGACATCTAATCCAGCAGACTGTGAGCTTGGTGAAAGCCATCACTCCAAAGCTGTACTCTGGCAGGCACAAGGAGTACATGACCACTGCCAGCACAGTTACAGAGCAGCCCTGGTCTACAGATGTTGAGGGATATTAGTTGTTTAGCATAAATAAGTACATTTGAAATAGAATAAATTATTTAGGATTATAATCTGGTGTCATTTGTGCTGCTTGTTTAGCTCTACTTTGCACAAGTAGCTAGATTTGCTGAAACCTTTAGGCTGTAAGAAATCTATTCTTCTCAGCACTCTTCCTAGCAGATGATACAATGTTTAATGTTTTAGCATGGGAAAGTACTGGTTATCAGTAGTGTTTCTCTTGAGTCCAAGACTTTTCAGTCCCCCATGTTCTGCCAACAAGGACAGGTGCACAAGGAATGTAAACCAGAAGATACAGAGGCTCCAACCCTTGACATAAACTGCAAATCAACAAGATAACAGCCTGCCTGCCTGGACACAGAGAAAGAATCCAATTAGATATGAGAAGACCCCAGACCAAGAAAATCACCATTGGACTAAAAGACACACGGACAGCACATGAAGGGCAGGTATATGGATCACACCTGAAGGACAAAGCATGCCCAGGAGTAAGTGTGTGTGTGTGACACCATGAATGGTGTGTGGATGCTCAGGCAACAGGTAGGGACAGAGGCTGTATTCCTTCACTGCTGCTGAACACTTGATACAGTCCTGCTGTGCTGTCTGCTCTGTGTGCTACAGCTGAGGCTTGGTTCCTTTTCCACCTTCTAGCCCCAGGGCATCCCAGATGAGCTCTAGCAGTCACTTGAACACAGCCTGCAGAATTTTACACTTTGAGTGCCTGACTCCTGTTGTCATTATGCCACAATTAAAGAAAGCTTCCCTACCTCTGATAGCAGTGATGCTCAAGGTTAAACACATCTAAAGTCAAAGTCTCAGTCTGCTACAACAAAGTGCAAACCAAACTTAATGCCTAGCAACTAGAACCCTATCACACATCTTTATTAGTCCAAAACAAGCAATTCCAGAAATTCCATTCTTTCAGAGATACTGAGGTTTCCATTTTTTTCAGATGCCAAAAAGAAATTTAAAGTATCTTCTACAGCAATGAAATGTTGTCTCCCAATTGATTTTAAGAAAGCCATTACAAAAGAAATAACTTCATGGGGAAAAAAAGGAAAGGTTTGAGCTGTTCTACTGTATTCTGTGCCCTCACAGTAATCAGTTGTGAGCCTAGACTTGAAAACTCTTCCATAAAAAGTCTATCAGGCACTCCTCTTACCAGCATTTGTAGCAAGCAAGTAAACCATTTAAGTGTCCTATAACTCTGAAATACTTTAAACTCATACCCTGAACAAAATAAGATCAGGATGAAGAAGAATAATCAGTAGACTAGTGCACAGTAAATAAACTCCTAAAGCAGGTGTAAGGTGGACAATCCTTCAAACCAATGAGAGCTATCAATGGCAATATTAATTTAGGAAGATATGAAATAGAAACATGAGGTACTTACTCATGAACTTCAGCTTATACACGAGGACTGACAGTCACTATCCTTAGTTAGGAGAGCCATTTTCCTTGTCTCATGAAAGTAACTAACCACTCAGGAGCCAAAGCACCTGTGAGGATGCTATAAATGAGGAGTAACTCACACACAAGCATGCATTTCTGACTAGTTCAGAGGCTCTTCAAGATTTAATAATATTTTCATACAAATGGCAACAGTGCTCTGCTGAAATGTCTGAGTGTGGACTGCTTTCAAAACAGCACCATATAATTTGATGGCTTTATGATGAACATAATGAAAACACCACATAGCAGTACAGAAGGGTTTACAATTGCTGCAATCCATTTAGTCCTCTGCCCAGCAAAAGGTCAATGTAATTAACAGTTTAAAGACACACATGAGGAAAAGTAGAGACCAGACTTTATATAAAAAAAGAGGACGTAAATCAAGAAAAATAAGTACTTTGATTCCAGACATAGTACCATTAATTTCTTCCTGAAAGACATATCTGTTTCCGTAACAAAACACTGTAGCAACCAGTTGTTATGCCCCTTGAAACAGATGTTTCAGCCATATTAAAGACACCAAGGATGTCAAGCTTTAAGACCTAGTTCTGGGACATTAGGCCATATTAAGAAGCTTACAGACACACACAAAACCACATTTGATCAGACACCAAAACCCATTCAAGCAGGGACTCTAAGAAGTCAACTCTTCCATCCTTTCAGCCCCTTTTCTAGGTTGCCAACGTGAAAATATCACTTGTATTTTTACTATATGATTACATTGCCTAGAATTAGGAAAGCACAAAGAAGGTGATCACAAGAAATGCTGAAAAAATAAGCAGCATTTAAAGGATACATTTATAAGAAAATGTATTAGGAATGGCTAAAGGCTAAAAAAAGATAATTGTTTGGGTTAGAAACTCACACAGCTGAAACTGCAAGGAAATGTCTGAGGTTTCCAAGCCAGCAGTGGTCTGTGGAGAGCTGCTCAGGCTCATGGTGTCAATTCCTCTGCTTTTGCTATCTGCAGTAAATTCCTGCTCCCCAATACCTGACAGGCGTTCTGCCTGGGACAGATCTTAAGTAATGTGCGTTTATAGGAAACCTGCACATGGCCTTCTGGACGTGGCTATCAAGCACAGCTCAACACATCAAGTGCAGTAGCACACGAGGACTGCTACTGGTTTAAAAATCCCAGCATTACCACCGTATATATGCTGAAAGCATCCAAACAGTTAGAGCCCCAGACATCTGGAAACTCTAAGCAAATCTATGCCATCTTCAAGATCTACCAAGTAGAAAAAGCACTCACATCCAAGAAAACCCAGGTGTACATCAGCCCTAAGTTAAATAAAAATGCATGTACTAGATTATATTTCCATATTAGCAGTTGCTAAAGGCATGTTTCCTGAGATCTGTTAAGCTTAAATCTCATGGTACCAAAACAATGTGGGCGCATACAACTTGCAGCAGCTGCACAGTGTTCAGCACAGGCACCACTCTGATTTGCACTGCTGGGCACTGCTGTCCACATCCTCAGGGACAAAGCGGTGTCACCAACCCAGCAGAGAAGGGTCATAAATGTCTTTTGGAAGGATTGCATCTGTCACAAATTTAGGAAGGTGGCAGCTTGAGTGAAAACAATTCTCAAGCTTCTGATAAGCGTGGGAGAGAGCAAGTTCCAGCCAAAGAAAAAACATTCAGACTGCTGAGTGATTACAAGAACTAATATCCAGTAGGGATTTTCTTAAAAAAACCTAAAGCTATTGAAAAGATTAGGCTACCTAAATTTAATCTTTACTTGGTACAAATCTATATAGCTTCACTGAACTCAATACAAGTACTCTGATTTTTCACTGACTGAAGATCTAAATGTAGCTTGGACGCAAGCAGGCAAGTTTGTGAAATTTCATAGGAATTAGCCACATAGACTTCTACAGAAATTCATCTACAAACCCCTAGAGATGGAGAATGACTAAGAATCTTTACATAGGATTTTTGATCTACCCTCAGGCAGAAAGAGTTTTCCAAATGCCCTACTGTTACATATAAGAAAAAAAGGGGGGG
>NW_009648332.1:17893323-17926734 GCF_000708025.1 Charadrius vociferus | reverse complement strand
GGGGGGGGAGCTACAAAGTCAGTCCTGCTTCATAAAAAGGTTTTAGCAACCCCACGAGGCAAGTAGGAATAACCTATATTCCACTGGGCTGGATCCATACACTCTACTTTGCTACTTACACAAGAAAAAAGAACTCAAAATGCAGCTAGGTGAATTAACACAGCCTTCTCACATAAGTGTGCAGTTGGTGTTTAGATCTATTCAATATATCACAAACAACAAAAATTATCGTTTTATGATGATGGATCCTATCCCTTTCCTACTTCCAAAATGCTGACGGAAGTGTTACTCAACTGCTATAACATCATAATATTAACAATTGTACAACTAAGTTGTACAACGGAGCTTTATCCCATTATTAATGCAGAAAGGCTTAACAGTTCTGTTAAAGCGCTCACATTCACACTAGTGGAAAGTAATGGAAAGACATACTTTACCAGAACAGAACTGTATCAGAAGGTTTTGTTTCTAAACAACTTCCTGAATTGGCGTAAACTGTAGTTTAGTGACTGCTTGTGTCAATTATTTATTTGAATACCTATTACTAACAGATGCTCTATGAGAAGTCAAGTTTTCAAGAGGTCTTCGGAAGCAGAAAACATAATAAAAATTTTCACAGTGCAGAAACCACAATTTTCATTGAGCAACAGGGGAATCTTTTTCTAAGACTACTTGTCACAGTTTTAAAGAATATTACCACAGGAAATACATTTAAGCCTACCTAGCTTATCATCCTAGTGGCTACCAACTACTGCTCCCTATTTATTTATGGGACTCCATTCTACAAAACTCAAATTAGTGATCCTACCATCTACTAAGAAGCTTTCCTGACTTCAGATATTGAAAACAGGATTCAGTTGTCTAGATACAAGCATGTAGCATCATTTTGGACAAAGTCATCTCAGACAGTTATTTTTGCATTACTACCCACTCAGTGAAGCATGCCATGGAACTCAAGGCAGAGTCTCTGAAAAATATAGTTTATCACTGTTTTTCTGCTTTTTGGCACAGAGAAATAAATAAATGAAAGGACTTTGAGCCATGAAGAAAGGTACCGTTACCGAATGTGCATTAATCACTTCTACAATCCACTGCAGATTTCACAGGAAAGATCCACTCTATTGTCAGATCTAACCTCCCTTATCAGAGACTTGGATCTAAGCAGTGGTGAAGACTGAACTACAGTCAAAACTGACACACAAGTACAAAGATTTTAAGGATTCTATAGGTCAAATTCTTATTGAGAAATACATGGGTCTCCATATCCTGCAGCTACTGATGATGATTAAATATCTGCCAGCTGCTATAATCAAGGAAACAGTAACTCAACTAGTTAAAATACCACAGTAAAAGAATGATTGTCTGCTAAAGCATATTTAGCTTCAGGTAGTATCTCTCTAATTGACAAAATAGACATCCATTTCAAAGGTAATCCTCAAATTATAATTTTCTCACCTACTGGATTTATGTGATTTAACATGCAGTTATTTTCTCATTAAGACTTAAATATACAGTACTCAAAGAAGCGATTGCTGTGTTTAAACCATAATCGAGCATTTCTTCCCTGGTAATGGTTTGCTTTTAAATGCCGACACACTGTAGGTATCAACCACCCTCAAATTACTTCCCGCATCCAGCTGTTGTAGGTTACAGCTACCCACTAGGGCCTTGGGCAAGGAGTAAGCCATTAAGCTTTTCTACAACTTCCTTAACAGCAAGGCAAGCAAGCCCACTGCAGATAGCCCATCTAAACCTTTTAAAACCTTTACCTTCAAACCTTCCCCTCATTCACAGCAAAACAAGATACAGTATTTCAGTGCTGTTCTCAACAGGCAGTCATTGCTACTGCACCAAATAGACAACATACACTTTCACATTTAGAGAAAGGCTATTAATGGACAAATAATGGAGAGACTTCTTGACATCAGTAACTAAGAAAACAGCCAGTCTTTGGTTTGTCATTTGCTTCCTTTTTTTTTTTTTTTTGACCTATTCAGTATTTGTGAAGACACCCTAAAAGTTTCAATAAGAGTTCCCAAGTTGTTCAAGGATTTAGCATTTTTATTCTATCTCACTTTATTTTTTTCAGTAATTTATATCCCTTAATTAAAAGGTATGGCTTTACAGTGCAAGAAAAGCTTATCCTTGCGGTCACAGAACCAACGTACCTAGCAAACGTGACTGCAGGTTATAGGAAATGTCAGCAAAAATGCTGCACAAGTGTTGTGAACAGCATGTAATGGATGCTGGAAACAGGAAAGTTGTTTGTGGGTTGGTTTTTGGGTTTTTTCCATGAAATTATCTTAGTGACAAAAATTCTCTGTTGAAAATGAACAGTTAAGAAGTCAATAGTCACACCGTCAAAGCAGCATAAATCCTCTAGCTTATGGTATTACCATGGCCTTGGAAACAGCCAACCCGCTGACTCTACAATAAAATGAGTAAGCTATTGTTATTGGGTCTTGTCTGAAATTACTTGAGGCACTGCTTATTATTTTTTAGCAAGAGGAGCCCCTGTGCAAGGCACTTGTTTCTTTACAGCTTCCACAGAAATCAGCCTCCCACATAAAGGTTGCATAGATGAGATTTTTGAAAAAAAAAAAAAAAAAATCACAAGCAATGTCTCCTTACAAAATGCGTCCTTCTACTTGTGCAAACGATCCAAGCAAGCATAATATCCTCTCTGAGAAAGATGAAACCAGAAGGAACCTGCATGCCCCTCCTCCTTTACAACACATGCAAGAACCAACACAATCCCTTTTGAGACTACTTCAATGTCAACAGCATACATCGAAGCCACATCAAAGAGACAAAATACATCTCTTCTACGAATTGCGTAGTAGATCTTCTGCATGCTGCACCCAATTGTAGAAACACAAAAACAAGGGTCACTTTTAGCATCACCGCTGACTTAACTATGATTCAAAGATCTTACTGAGGTCAAAGGGGGAGCGTCTGCATAAATCTCAATGTAATTCCAATGAATTGTGTAAATGCAATTCTTCAGGCAGATTATCTACCACAATATTGGCTCTCAAATTCCTCTCAGAGTATACTAAACTCTCTGCTTATAAAATTTCCAGAGACTATCAGCTATGATGGCTTAGTCCCACATTGCACTCCACATTCTACTACAACTAACTTCAGTGTGTATGTACCTCTGGGCTGTCTGCTGCTCTGTAGTCACGTTGACACAGACAGGAGAAATCCACCTGTAATTGCTCACACCCACAGTCATCATCACAACACTGCAGCACTCATGTTCAGTTGGGAGTCAGACTGAAACACAGCCTTCCTTACCCTGTGGGATTAAAAAGAGAAGCCTTTCAGAAAAATACCAGCACAAGGACACATACCAAGCTACTGGTAATGGAGTGGCTGAAAGGGGTCACAGAAAGGAGGTCCTGCAGATCAAAGACACTTGCAAGACAGCCAAGAACAAATCAAAACAAGACAGACTTCTGGCAGTGATGAAGCTACTTGCCAATATTACAAGGCACAGATAGAATCCTCTCCCAGCAGAGAGGCACAGTACATAGGTCACTGAGGATACAGAGACTCCCAAACTGATAAGGGGTGGGGAGGAAGATCTCAACCGCTACTCTAGTTCTCAGATCAACACAAGAGCCAGAGGCAGCCTAAACTCTAAGAAACATTTTAAGTGCATTTTGTTGAGACAGGTTTCACTACACACTGGGGATGGGGAGTATTTCATAGCACTGCACCCTACTTCACTGTGAAACACAGGCCATAGCGCTTCATTCCAGCATTTTAACAAGTGTATTTCATAGCATTTTAACAGGATATTTCAGGTTGCACAACATTAACAGGCAGGAGAAATTCTTTGGGGAGAACATGATACAGTAGTGATTTACATTCACATGAGAATTCACAAAAGCAGAGAGATATCAGCATGGCAGGAACAACAGGCTGAGAACACTTACCCTCTCTTGTTCCAAGCATTTCTTGCAGAACTGTATTGTGGCTTATTTGCCAAAGACATAAAATGGCATTTTAAGAAGTGGTATTTTGTAATGGTGGTAACATTACAAGGCAGAACTGCCCTGCCATTTGCTCTAGACTAGACAGCTATGCTCTCCTGTACCTCAGGGGAACTAGTCTGGCAAATTATTTCATTCTGTTTCTTTTTGTGTTCTTTTTTGACATCTAAACAGACATCCTTCCAGCTTCCCTGGCACAAAAAAAAGGTAATAAACCCTTCAAGATAGGTACCTACACTATTATCAACCCTGTCAACACAGACTACTGAGTCCTTCCCACCCTTGTGCTCCCACCTAACAAGCCCCCCACAGCCCTGCTACCATCTCAATGCCAGACTCCCCTGCACAGCCACACACAAGCATACGTGTGCACACCATATGAAGACACAAGGGGTAAATTTTATTTCAAATACAAGTTGCAATAGAAGGGGTATTAAAAAATGAGATCTCCAGTCACAACACTGGGAAAAGTCCATAAGGATAGTAGTTCAAATACAAGAAATTTTTTCCTAATCTGTGATGGAAATTGGAAAGACTAACAACCATCTGCTACTTTCAGCTCTCTTGTGGACCCTGTATTGAATGATGCAATGTTTTGCCTTCCAGAGCTTCAAAAACTGCGCGAGGATCTGCAGGGAAAGCTGAGAGGGGGAGGGAAGAAATGAAACTGAAGATGGCCCAAAAGTCTGAGGGCCAGACAGCTCAGCATGGGATAGCGCTTGGACATGCCAAGAAAGCAGCTAAGTGACTCAGCAGGACTCCACTGCAGCCACACAGCTATCAGCCTGACTGCTCCACAGCTCACTGCAGAGAGCTTTACTATGAGCCAGGACTCGATGGAAAATAACAGCAAGAAGGAGCTCACGAACAAAAAAGACCACTTGGCTTGAGACCACGCTCCAGGCAGAGGGACTCTGCTTCTCCAAGAGCAGTGTGCTGCAGCCCCTCAGCACTGGAAGCAGCTGGCCAATATGAGTTTCTGCCTCCTGCAAGCCTGAGCCCCTGGCACCAGAGGTGCTTTGAGCGGTGCCTCGAGCCACATGTTGGTTCTTACTGCCACAGCTGTCCTAGATTCTCTGCAGAGGGACAAGCTGAAAGCCAGTTACACCATGGCAACTTCAAGACCAAAGGTAAATGCATATTTTTTTTCCAAGCAGCAGCATATTCCTGAACTGTGTAACTAAATGTGAACCCCTGTACTATTTATTTCCAACTTCTGTCACTTCAGCTGTTGTTGACTGCACCTAAACCTTTACACTTTTATCCCAAAGCTTTCACAAAAGTTGCAATAATTCCATTCAATAAAACTAAAGAACAACTACTAATAACTTTCAGCTGAGCCCCTCAGCCAAGGCCGTGGTGCCTCTGTGAAAAAAAAAAACCAAAAACTTAAGAGCAAAACACTGCCTGGCAGCGAGGCAAAACACGAGAAGCAGCCCTGCAACCACCAAGATCAGAGAAGGAGGTGCTCCAGGCACCAGAGCACGTATTCCCCCACAGCCTGTGGAGGACCCCATGCTGGAGCAGGTGGAGTTGTCCTGAATGAAACCCAAGCCCGTAAGAGCCCATGCAGGAGCAGGGAGAAGAGTGAGGAGGAAGGAGCAGCAGAGTGGTTATGGACTGACTGTAAACCCCAATTCCCGCCACAGTGAGTCAATCAAAAAGACAGAGCTATTGCTCAGGGGATAACAAAGGAGAAATCATACCAATTTGAGACAGCAGCATATGCAAATACAACAGCTTGCAAGTGGCTTTTACTGGATATGGGGGGAATTGCATAACCCACAAAGATCAGGAGAAGGATAGGACACCATGGGATGGCAATTAAGAATACCAAGCACTTAACACAGGAAGCCTTACTATCTGAAAAGAAACACTGACTGTAGTAGGGCTGGGGTTTGTTTGTTTGTTTCTGGGCACATGTATTGTCATCTGTCTGCACAAGCCTGTACGAAACAGGCTGCCAAGTTCCAGCAGCTTTGGAAGCCCACACTTCTCTTTCCTCATGCATGGACACTGCATAGAGCTGCGCTCAGGGTGCTGAGACAAATTTAGCGTTTAAGGGGACAGTTCTAGCTGAAATGACTTATCAAGTTAGATTGTTATATAAGCCAACAAAACAAGGCTTCTTAAAAAATTAAAAATTGAATACGAAAAACTCGAACTTCAAATGTATCTAAAAGCAGTGTTGGAAGTGGACTTCAAGAAATATTCAACTATACATACATCATTCCTGACAAATACCTGCCTAACCCAGTCTAAAAAAACCTACAGGAAAGCAGCTCCACCACCTTTTCACAGATAAGTTTCCTCTGTGCTTGGAGAAAAACAGTTCTCTGGACAAAAGTGAGAGCCAATTAAAAAAATGATAAAACAAGACAAACAGTGAACACATGTAAATACTCATTGTTCAAATAAAGAAAGGCAATTATAAACGAGTGATCACTGAAAAGCCCTCACACAGGGGAAATTATCCCGACACAAAGATGCTTTACTAGTCAGTTCAACTAAGCTTTGAACCCAAATTGTACTTGCACTTGTTCCTGTGGTATTTATTCATATTCTGCACACTGACCCTTTCTTAAACTTTAATCTTTCCTTGAAAGTACTAGTAAGTCACGTTCAACCCAGTTATCTCCACCTCAGCCACGGGCAGAGACAGCTTGCTTCACTTGAAGTCATTCACATTTATCTTTTAACTCCCATCAGCCCTCAGAGAGGCTCGCGGAGCAGCCCCTGGCAAATTGTTCAATCTTTCCTCTTCCCTATGCCAACATTTTAAAGGTTCCCTTTGATCTTAGCTGCGAGTCTAGGGCGACTAAACTTCACCAGACTAGCAGAAGCTACAAAAATAAATCACAAATTTTTTCATTGCTTCATTGTCCTTCAAGGACTCTTGGCATTTTCTGGAGTGTATCTTCTCATAGCCACACTTTCAGCTCTAGTTAGTTTTTAGTTCCAGCCCTATTCAGTACAAGCCCGAATTCTGGCAGGAGGTCACATGGGTAAACATAAGTACACTTGTTTAAAAAAATTAAATATTTATACACACAGAACTCACTCGCATACTTTAGTCACAAATAATATGTCTTTCCTGACTAACACATCTTTCCACATCTTTATAATAAACTAAATTAAAGCCCTGCACCCAAGTACCTTCCAATTTTATAGCCAAATCCTATTTCTGTTGTGGATGCTTTGCTTAGATAAAGTTGTCTTAAATTTAGCTTGTACTACAGTTATGAAGTCATGCAGTGGTTTTTTTCTTATGCTTCACTAGGTATTAAATCAAGGAGACTAGATGGATAAAGGCATATTTCAGCCTTTAGTGATTTGATTTATATTTGGATACATTATTATTTTTAGCCATACAGAGTCATGAGTTATAAGTATTCTGAAAATCAAATTAGAAACACATACTAGGTTTTGGAGAAACTAGAAGAAACTTTTTGCTCCAATATGAGAAATAAAATACCCTAAATCCAACACAGCTACCAAACTGACATAAGCTTTAAAACAATTGGATTTATAGACCTTTTTTTACTGCTAAGTTTTTTACAGTTTTAAAATGCAGAAAAATTTCTTTCTTGTTGATATCCCACAGCTGTCTTTTGCGGTTTACACATGCTAAACACTTCTTTGTGCTCCTGAATTAACAAGACATTAAGAACTACTTTTGTGAGGTCTTGATTTCTAATACACATGTTTTTATATGCATATGACCTAGTTAAGTAGTGAGAGATACTAGGTCTACAGACAAAGGTGGGAGCCCAAACTAGCTAGAGCAGGGAACTGGGGGTTACAGCAGGGCCCATCCTACAGTACCTGACAATGAGAGCAGGGCAGCTCCGGAGACAACAGCCAGCTTTAACCATGATGCGCATCCATCAAGTACCTTCACGGTGATGCAGCAGGTCTGAGACCAAGCTTGGTGGTCAATGCACAGGTCAGGATCAGACACAGCCTAGATATTGCCAGACAGACTTGTAGTGATGGAACAGGTCTGCCACCAAGCCAGGAAGCCCAAGCATGGGCCACAACAGCAGGGTCCGAGTCCAGGTCCAGGGACAAGCAAAACTGTAGCTAAGCTGGAGACCAGCACCCCCACAGCATTACTCAAAAAGACACTGAGCTTAAGGCTGAGCTTAAATAGTGCTGCTGGGCCCATGAGTGGGGCTGAAAGGCCCCAGGTGAGGCTCACTAGGGCCTTTAACATCTATCAGTGCTTCAAGGCACCTGACAGGAGGTTCCTTGAAATTACTGGGATGCTGTCTTGTTGAAGCTCACTGTCTGAAGCAGCACACCATTCACCCTGGAGAATGACAGCCAGTGAGGAATAAATCTTAATCTATTATCAGTGCTCCCATTCATTGTGGTATCATTAAAGGAAATCAGAAAAGTAATCTTTGGTGAAAATGGGGCAAATGAAGTTGCTCATATCTCTCAGTCTGCCTAAAATCTTTCTCCAATTTAGTAGTTCTGTTAATATTTAGGGTTTTTTTTTCCTCCAGTATTTGTGTGGAAAGAATGTTGCTCAAGGACAGCACAGCTCTCAGTAGAAAAGTAAAAGTAAAATAATTGGCTCTTTCTAACAGGACAAGTTTCCATTGAACTCATTCTACACAACTACTCAATGTGTTGTACAAATTAGACAGGTGATCTTCTTATCTCCGAGACATTCAGAATACAGCCAAGATTGTGCTCACCTATAAATGGAAAAAAGAAAAAAACCTGCAAGTCATCTCCACCAAAGGAGAATCAGTCTCTTCCAGAATCAGTTAGGTCTCTGAAAAGGCAATTGCTTTACAGCAACCAGAAATCCAATAAAAATCAGAGAAAGTTCCTACTGGCAGATATCTCTAATAAACACACCTCTCATGTATGTTCAGATGCCTCAGGTTCTTTATTCTACCTTCCATCCAAGCAATTTCTCCATTACTGTGGTTTTCCTTGTACTTGTTCCCTTGGCTGTCAGCAGAGGTTTTTTTCAACTGGTTTAAAAATAAAACTAAAAATTAAAAAAAATACAAATGTAACATGGCTGCTATTCAATACACAGTGATTCCTGCCCTCTTTTTAGCTAAGCATACATTTGTAACACTGACCTGAGCTGTCTCACTGGGGCCAGAAAATAAACGTCACTTTCTTTGTTAAGGGTTTTGTGTGTTTTCTGAACCCTGCTGTTGGAGCCATTTGGAGAGACTGCAAATGGTGAGCTACCACAGCAAAGAAGAAAGGAGGAATAATTTCAAAACCTAGTCCAAAAGTCTCTTAGCACAAAAAGCCTATCCTTAATCCCTTGCATAATTTGATTCGATTTGAGCATAAGATAGTTTGGCCTTTCAAATACCTTTTAAAATTAATTTTCTTCCTCTTTCCTACTTTTTCATCTCCACAGCAGATAAACTTTTTGAACATTAGGAGGGAGCAGTCTAACCTATACAAGCATTAGCACTACTCAGCATTTTAAATCTGTGGAGTCTGGAGCAATTACTCAGAGTAACAGTTTATTTCACAGTGTTTTGGAAATGACGCAGTGTGCAGACATTTTCACAGCTCATCAGTTTTAGAACATTTTATAAACAAGTGCTTGTAATTTACGATCAATTACGATCTGACTCATATATGATTTTCTAATGAAGTCAAATGATGAAATAATCATTTAAATGGTATTTTTAATTCCCAGTTAGGAAACCAGTAGTAAATCTGAAAACTCTAACACATTTCCAACAGTTCTTCTTTCTTTAGTGCTTTTGGCTTATTACTGAAGGCAGATTTTTATTTATCTGCAAAACACTGTTGTGTCTGAAACGGTGTCACAAATGGAAGAATGTTCATTTTGGTTGTATGTTTAAATCAGTTTTCTGCAAATTTATAGTATTTGGTGAACATATTTTTAAATTCTGCATAGCACTTTTTAATAGGCAGTATTTATTACCAGCACACTTTGGATTGAAACTAGCATTTATTTCTTTTTTAATTTCACCCATATTATTAGCCAGTTGTATTTTTGCCTGATGATATTCATATCTTGAGTTAGCACAAAGCAACCAAAATGTCTGCGTGCAAAATTCA
This sequence comes from Charadrius vociferus, assembly GCF_000708025.1. NCBI lineage: Eukaryota > Metazoa > Chordata > Aves > Charadriiformes > Charadriidae > Charadrius > Charadrius vociferus. The sequence goes on along the minus strand of NW_009648332.1, from coordinate 17,916,658 downwards.
GTGCAATGTTTTCCCAGTTTTAACACAGATATAACACAGACAGATATAACAAATGACTCAAGGATATTCTGAGTAGTGGCAAACAGAAGATAACTGCTAGTGCATGAACAAAGCCATTACTTCCCTGTCCCTATAATTTGATTTAAAAATTAAAATAGGATAATTACTATATGACTCTTTTGTCAATGTCAGAATTAAAAGTGTTAAGACAATAGTAAGCATTTCTCCAAAACCATGCTAGGACTATTTTTTTCTTGTCAGTTTATGTTCAAAACAACTGTATACTCAAATTCTCACTTCTGGAGTTTACGAATATCTTCTACTGTCAGTCAACAGTGCTTGTTTACATGGACAAAGGGCCCATAAAGACTATATCTGTATCTTTTAGAGCATTCCCTGCAAACTGGTGATCCCGTTTAACACCCATGCATGAAGAGATATTGACCCTCTGCTACAAATGGGTTCCTCAACAATGCAGACCTGTGATAGGGCTTAAACAGCCACATCTGTTGGAGGGATTAAAATCACCCTGCAGCAGCAGCAATTACACAATATTTGGCTGTGAAATGCTGAGTAACATCAAGAGAAAGTCTCTGAGATATTGAAAAATGGAATGGCAGTGCTTGGGAGGCAGCCAAGATTGTCGGAGCTCTTTGTGTGACCTTCTAGCACGCCAAGTAGAACAAAAGAATAGATGTAAAGAAAATACGAAAAGGCTAAAAATCAACTGTTCAATGACGCAATATAAGTTTAAAAAAAAAAATTAAAAAACCCCACATTTGAGGGCCATAGATAAGAATGAGAGCCTTTGCCCCTAAGGCTTATGTCTCCAGACTAACATAACAGCGTTGGTGAAGAAAAGTTATAAGGAAAAGATGTGTTAATAGGCATAGCCCTACAAGAATTATGAACAATGAAATCCCACATGTAATTTACCAAGTGTGGAGGATTCCCCTGGGACATTATCTAGGGTTCACAAACTTTCCAAGAGACTGGAGTATCCATTCCAATGGACTGTTACTTCAGTCCTGTGGAATGAACTAGCTATGTATAGCTCTTCACCTTTTAAAAAGATACCCTTTCAAACCGGGCATTCCTTCTGCTATTTGCCTCTTTGCTGCTGCTAGTGTCATAAAAAGTGAGGGCTGTCAACATGGAAGAGAACGCCAGCTTTGGTTCATTTGTCTTCATTGCTTTGTCCCATTTGTAGAAAGGGTTGCTATGCTATTGTGTAAGCATAATTGATTAGATTTTTGACAAGATGCAATCTCATGGAGAGAGAAGCTTAAAATTCAATTATAGTTAAAGTTTAGCTTGCTTTCAGAACCCCTGAAGTTTACATCAGTCCTAAACAATACCTCTAAAAGCAGTTGATGGAGAAACTGTGCCATGTATCTTTCTATTCTCATCAAAGCTTAAAGCCAAGGCAGGAAGAAAGAAGACTTTGCTCCAAAGCTCCACATAGTAAAAGAGCACCTAAAACTATATAAAAGTCTTTTGTTCTTTATGTAGCCAGTGCAAAACCAACATGATTCTGCTTCCTAAAAATAACTCACATTGACACTGTGATGTGGTCAGAAAGAGACGAACTCATCAATCAAAAGAGAAAGCAATGGTTTACACAATCACTGAAATTTTCACTTTGTTGAGTATTCATCCATATTTTTAAAGAATCAGTGCTCTGTTTATCTGTATCAATGCACACTTTATAGGCCTTCACCATTGGAAACAAGACCCCCGTTCCCTATTCTTGCTGCTGATGAAATTCTGTCTCAAAAGACTCACACTAACAAGAAAACAAGGACTTTGTTATGAAGATAACCTTACCATCTGTATGATGCAGCTGAAGAGCTTTATACCTAATGACAGGATCTGCTAAGCCATGATGAGCTCTGAGTATAGGAAGTCCTCAGGTTGCAAAACCCACTTGCCACATACTGCAAAAGAACTAGGGGAAGCTGACGTGTTTCACTTGCAAAACAGTACCCATGCAATAGTAAAGCAAGATGGAAGAAGTTTCAGAACTCATACAATAATTTTGTTGCAGAGCTTCGCAGTAGTATTCTAAGAGTAAAATTCCTGCAGACAGGAATGAGACATGAGATGGGGACTGAGACCCCTGTCACAATGAAATCCCAGCTTTTTCCCTGGGTGAGTGTTTTGGGGAACAGATGCTTATGGTGTTTCTAACCTGCCTGCAGACTGATGGCTAACCTCCACGCAGACCTAAGGTAGAGAAGGTAATGGCTACTGCTCCTTATAAAAACATGCTTTTGGTCTGGGTCACGTTTAGCCAAATGCCACAAACTTCACAATGAGGAAAGTCGCATCACCTCCTGTAGCACTGCGGGTTCAGTAGAGGTCCTTTAGGGGCAGCCGTACATTTCAAGCACAGCTTTTGTCTCAAATTTACTTATGAGCACAAAACTAAATATACCATAGGGTATATACTGAGGGTGTACAGCTCAATGGCTGTCCATCAGGCTTACAGTGCAGCTAAGTCTTGCTTTAATCTGTGTCGTATCACAGCAGGCTCCAAGGGACCAAGTACCATTCAAGCACAGACAGACTGAATGAGTGGGCTACAGACTTGTCCGTGCCCTTCCTTATCTCTCTGACCACGAGCTGAGCTGCGAACTCCAAAGTCATTCCCAGAATATGGCAGCGACTTTAACAGACTGGCTCAAATCCTAATCTGTCAGTTCAGATCTCACTTGCTCATTATTAATTTATTAAGTAACAAAGAGTATGTCAGAAGTGTAAGTGGGTGCTGAAGCAGGCAGCCATATCATGCTGTTACTTACTAACACCACCTGTGGCAGAGAGAAACTGCAACAAGATCTGCTGGCCAAGTCTCAGGCAGGCACTGCTGGGTCGCAGCATTTGCCCTATTCCCGCAGACACTGGCTTGCTGAATATTTAAGTGTCATGTGCTGGTCACTAGCAGGAAATAATTTTTAAAGAGAAGTTGAACTACTTTTATATAAGACAACAACAACTCACATTTTCTCTCTCTGCTAGTAATTTGGATTAGGAAAAAACAGCCGACCCTTTTACTGCTTGCATAATTAAAGAATCACGCTGTTCTTCCTGCGGCTTTTCTTGCTTATGATCTTCCATTGTAATCCATTAAGTGCTATGGTATTAGCAGGGATTTAACATGCCAGATGTAATCAACAATACTTCTCATATACCAGCATTTGTGCTCAGAGAACTGTACATTAATAGTGTTTTTAGTGAATTGTCTGACCTTTCTTTCTCAAGTCTGCATCTCCTAATTACAGCTTTCCTTGTTTTGGTATAAAATATTGGCAAGGTCAAACCCTGCCACAGCACTTGCAAATTTCCTCAAGAGGCTCACAGAAATGGCCTATCTGCTTGTACAAACCGTGACTGCAAATGTGTTCGGATTATCTACATATTTTGTATTCATGAGGTTTACAGTTCTAGCTTGCAGCCAGGAAAATTGCTTTGATTTTTTGTAAGTCTCTGAGCAGAAGGGAAATAAAAAAATATAATATGCTTAGTACCACACACAGTTCTTTAAAATCCTGCTACATTTCCTCTGACAATTCCTTTTCTGTCAATCCTCCTGTCCTGGAATATCTCCCTGAAATTTGCTGACGTGGCAGCCAAGAACATCTTGTTGACATCTTTTAAAAGAACCTACTAAAGAACATTTATTCCTTCTCTTGTACCTAAAAGCAACTCGACTTCATTCCCGGGTCAGAGAGAAATAAACAACATGAATAAACGGTCTTCATCTTCAACACAAAATTATTTTGTGACACAATGGGTAAGTTTATCTAACTGTAACCTTGAAGTCTATGTCTTGAGCCCAGCTCTCATGTCACAGTCACCAGGCTAGTAGGAGCTGACCAAATGCACTGTTATTGACAAACAATATATTCCTCCAGTTAAATCAATACAGGCTCAAATCGATACAGTAGAGCTTCATGGAGTATGCATCATGGATCTATTTCCACAAAAACATAACAAAAAACATGGCCTAAAAAATGAGCCACAAATAGCTGAGCAGTTAGGGCATTCAAACAGACCATGGAATACCTCCAAGTGCCCATCCCATTCTGGAACAATTGGAGACTATATGTAAGGTCTGTAACATTGCTGGTTTGCTCCTGGAATTTGAGCATGACTGACGTCTGTGGAAACACTTCCAGTCCTACCAGTGGATCTGGACCAGTCTTCAAGAGTGCAACCCACCACTAGCAGCCCCAGCATGCATAAATGCTGTTTGTCCCCTTCTATGAAAATTAGGTGAAAGGCAGAGATAAAAAAAGCAAACTCCAGTCTCACTGGCTGGTGCTTTACTCACTGCACCTTATGTCTGTGTCACACCCCTGCCTCACCTGCCCTCCACATCCCCCGGCTATGACCACACACTCCTCTCCGGGCCTTTCGTCAGGAAAACAGCAATATTGGCATTGGAGGTTTTGAAATTTTTCCTTCCACTACGATTCGGCTTCTCTCATCTCATCCAGGTAGTTCAATTTTGGCTGGGCAAAGTTTTTTCAAACATAAAGTCTACTTCAGGAGCCTGTAACACTATTTTTCTTCCTAAAAAACTGCGTAGACAGTTTCATCTAGGAGAAGATTCATCTACTTTGATTAAGAATACTGAAATCCCCATCCTTCTCCTTCATTTTGTGTCTTCATTTCATATTCTAGCTCTAAATACCTGACCTGAATTTCAGTAGGATGCTAGCATTACTCTGGGGCTCCCTGAGGAACAAGGGGGTATTTCAATCCTGGACCATCATTACTTCTGGAATACTAATATTTTTTGATGTGTGTATTCCGGTCCATTTGATAATTATATCCACCATTATGAGGTGCAAAATCGAGGACATAATGCGGAGTACAGTTGGCACATTTGCACTTAAGAAAATATCATAGATAGTAGAGTCAAACGCACACCCTGCTGGAATTTTACTGGCTTTTCCTCCATGAAAAGCCTTCAATAGCATTATGCTATTGGTTCTTTTTGTCCCTCCATGACTTGCACCAGTGAAGTAATCACGTTTTAATAAAAGAGAGTGCTTGTTTTAAGACAGTAAAGGGAAGCTGTTTTCTTGATTTAGTTTACAATTTGGAAGGGCTCCAATAAATACAGTACACCAAGTGCTGAAACAAAATAGATTAAAAAAAAGGCCTTCTTTCTATGAAACACAGAATGACATTTACAGGTGTGTGTCCACAGCACACAGTACTAACAACTGGGTAAGGACAACAGTCTGTTCAGCATCATCTTTGATACAATTTGATCCCTTTGAAGTTTAAAATCTCAATGGACGATGCACAAGGAAAGATTGTCTCCTGCTGCCAACTACTCGTATTTTGTCCCAGCCAGGCAGCAAAGCTGTAAGAACAGGCGCGTGAGAAGTGTGTTTGTCCTGGATGCAGAGTGAAAAATGAAGGTAAATGTAGCTATGTTCACTGACTGCTGCCGTTGCCACCGGAGAAGGCAAGCTGCAAGCTGCCTGTCTTCTCTCCTCTAAACAGTTGCAAGGAGCCTGGCATCTATAAACAGTCACAAAGGGCTACCACTCTGGCAACTCCATGAACTAGATTTAGAGGAGGTGCCTGAAGGGCAGAAAGCCCACGCTATCGGCACACAGCAGCACTACCGCCTAGCCCCCTGCCAGCCGGTGCAAAGGACAGCCAAGAACTCCCCACAAACTGCAGTCACAGCTTTGGTATTCAGAGCAGACACAGAGAGAGAAGATGCTGAGAAATAGGCTCGAGGGATAACCAAAAATGCTGACTTTTGAAACATGAGGAAGAAAGAAATAATGAGGATTGAGGGTAGCAGAGAAGGTGTTGGAAGGATAAGACAACCTGGAACTTGACCATTAAAAAAACAATTGTTAAAAACAGTGAAGTGCAAATTTGGTGAAGTGAGACTGAAAAAGAAATTTTCAGTGGAGATTCAGGAAGAACAGAGGAATGGGCTGTATAAAGCATTCCCAGAAACATGGAAGCAAAAGCATGGGAAGATATGAGAAAAATGTGAATATTTCTTCCTTGTCTGAATTAATTTCTTTTAGTGTGATACCTAAGCATGTTGAATGCTGACAGGAAGGAGATAATCAAACAGGTTTTTTCTTTAAGAAAAACTCCCTTCTGTACTACAGCTTCCTTGCAACTCGGTGGGAAGCATTTGAACAAGACAAACCAATGCACATAAGTCACTTCTCAGCAGAGCAAATGAACTCACAGTTCCTTATGCACTGGGTAGATTGCTGTCTGTACCTGAGCTACCTACCCTGAAGCTCATTTAGGCATCCCCACGTGGCACTGCAGTCAGTTTGTTACTACAGCATTAGCATAACCAAAGTCTGAGAAATATGAGCCTTTACAGATACCTGTACACCTTCAAATCCAGAAGGCTTGCGATCTTCCCACTAATCTGTTGTACAGGCTACTGTACTTCATCGACGTTATTTGGGGGAGATGAAAAAGCAATTTGTTGTCATAGAAACAGTAGGACTTTGTGCTACCATGCAGGCTGATATGTGAGGATATTATTGTTTGGCCTTTTTCCAGGCATCCAGATTGAGAAACGCTAAAAACCTTTTAAAAAAGCCCCTGAAATTTTGCCAGTCAATCAGATCTACAATTTCCACAAACACATTCAAATATTTACCAATTGTTGTGGATAAATTTGAGAAGCCCCAGGTATGGGAAACACTGTTGAAAAAAATATATTCTTGACCCTAAAAAAACCAAACAAGCAATGGACGTCTTGTAAGGCTACTGGAAATGTCCAAAAATCTGTAATCAGTTATGAAGAGGCAATTAAAACAACAACCAGTTGTCTTCAGTTCCCACCAGTTAGCTGAAGCTAATATTTTAAAAGCCTATAGTTAGCACGGTAACTAAGGTTAATACCGTAAAAGCAGATATCCCAAGGGCTTAACAGCTGCCAAAAAGCATGACTGAGAGGAAGGTAAGGTGTTTATGACTTTTCCTTTACTTTACATTCTTTGTAAGTGGAGAATAATAGTGTCAGTAAATCGTTAAAGAGAATGCGTAGTACTGACCAAACCTCCTAACACTCCAGGTAAACAGCTGTGTTCCCCGAATAGTTCCAGAGGCAGACAGGTTTACACCTGAGTTACAGTTCATAGGCCACAGAAATAGAGGGCAATTGGAAGTGTTTTAGATCATCTCATTTATTTTGGACAAAAGAAGTTTTCTTTTACCAGAACATCTTTTTTCCCCCTTATAATTTTTCCTAAAATACCTTCATCCTCCACTTGCAGAGCGGTATTTCTTGGTTATGCCAGAGTGGAAAGATAATTCTGAAGGTGTTACTAGCTCATAGGAAAAGGTAGATTTTTTAACTATTTGATTTGGCAAAAGAGTGACTATGACTGGGACAGATTATGGAAAAGTTTAGCTGTACGCTGGGCACAGGTGAGGGAAAAAAAGCAGTTTAGACTATAAAGGTGACCTCATAATCCATCTGCATTGAAACTTCCCATTCTTATCACAACAGTCCAATTTTCTCTCCATCTGTTCCAAATAGTTCAAAACCCTGTCCCATTTAGCATAGAAATCACCGCTCCCTTGCTGGAAGCCAGACAAAATGATCCAAACAGCCTTACATGTCCTGCGTGGAGAAAAAAAAAAAAAAACAGCCCTGTGGCTTGCAAACAGCCTGTCTCTGTCATGCAGGCATGACATTATCTGGCATCTATGAGTTAATGTCCAACTGTTCTATTGCCCCATAAAAATATTCTCCGTTTTTCTTACTGAAGGAATCTGCTTCTATTACAGAATACATCTTACTCTTCTCCCATCTCCACAGAAACAGTCAGAATGCCTTAGGAATTGTAAACATGCAATTATTCAACTTTCAGCAGTCTCATGCCATGAAAGTGGATGGACGTGACACTAAACTGAGCCATGAGGAAAGTAAAGAAAAACTGCTGAGGAGCAGTTTGGGTAGGAGTGCTTTTCTTACGTTTAATGTCTAATTTCTCCTTGGACAGCAGCCTCGGGCTGCAGCCAGCCAAACAGCCACCTCCTACACCAGATCCAGCATCCATCCTCTATTCCAGCTTCCTTCTGTGCGTTTAGGCCCTTCATATTCAACTAAATTGCCAGCTCCGGGAGCAATCTAATGCGATGCAGGAGGGCATAAGCCATTGGGAAAAAAATAGCATGTGACAGACAAAATTGTCACTAAAGGGCTAGTAATTTACACTGTAATTGTTTTTGTATTATGTGTATAATTACATGAAACGGAACAACAGGGCAAGTAAAAAAAGCTGGATTCTCCTTACTTCATTGACTATTCAGACTGATGCCACTTGTTAGAGCTCAACAAAAGAGGGGAACTGAGAAGCCCACGGTGATACTATTTCTGACCTAACTGTAGAGTACAATCACACAGTGACTTTTAGCCTGTGCTCTCTTTCAATAGCAATCCTGTGTGACCACCGGCTGTGGAAAATCCAGCCCGAGCCCTTTTCCTTTCCCTCCATATGCTGAATAAGTACTTTTTAAAGACAAAGAGAGTTTGATTGCATATGCCACTTTTTCCCAAGAGAGGAGAAGTCATGACTTTCAAAGCCCATGAGTTTGGGCTATATACATAATCAGAAAAATAATACACATGTTGTCAAAGACTCTGATTATCCAAGTAGAGTAGCGTTGGATGCTCTGCTACATCTGTAGTCATTCATTGACTTAGATGGTAGTTCTTCACTGGACTGCACCTAGACAGATGCCTGTCACTGGAATTTGTAGACATTATGATGATCTAAATAAATAGTGACATCATCAAGCAGACAAACATGGCAAAGTCCAGCTGGTTTTGGAATTATCCCTCATTTATCACTATTATAACAACAGCTATTAACCAACGTGAGGCGCTTTTACTTCGCAGAAAGTCACAGAATTATTTTAATGTGATAAAATACAGTTTGATCTGGAGTCCCTGGACACTACTTGGAGATGTGGAATGCAGTGCAAATACAACCGTATTGCATCTAGACATTTAAAGAGCTGTAAGTCAAGTATCTTTCTTCTTTTTGTGACATACTTGTCTTTGTTAGCTAAAATCTAACAGGAAATTCAGGTCTACTTCAAATACACAAAATAATCACATGGGCATTCTTATACTGACTAAAGTCACAGAAATTATGGGACACGTCCACTTCAGGACACCTGAAGCAAACTGCAATGCCATAGTAAGAAATCACAGTGCTCACACCGTATGCATTTGTGCCACACCTGAATATGAGAAAATGGCAAATTTATTCAGGTGAGCACTTCTTCAGACTATTTTCTCAAAGCCAAAAGCAAATTCTGGAAGGCTGCATGGTCTTCTCATTAGATGATGGGAAAATGAAGGTGATCTGTATACAAAAGGCAAGGAGTCAGACTGAGACAGAAGCAGCAGGTATCACTGGGCTGAAGTGAACCTCTGAAATTTCCCTGCATGACAATTGCAAGCTTGTGAAATTCCTGTAGCTACAAATTTTTGTTCTGTCATGTCCTGAAGAGGGGTTTTCCCTGGCTGGGGAATCAGTTTTCTGCAGGAAGCAAATCCATTTCATTGCAAGACTGACATCCTCCCACTCTCCCAGAAGCCACAGATTCTATGTTGGAAGACAACAGGACCTATTACGCGGTCAGTCTACTGAGATATTGAAAAGACAGGTTAGACAAATTGCTTATAACTAATCAAACTGAAATTCTCAGATCCAGACATTACTCAGATTTTGCTTCAGGAAAGAAGTAATGGATGTCCAAGGGAGAAGCATATGCTGTGCCTGGGTCATGCGATGAGTGCTGCAGTACCAGCTGGAAGAAATCTGGCAAGAAACTTGCGGATAACCAGAATATGCAGCTACGGAAAAATAAAGAGTAGACCTTGCACAACAGAGAACGTTGACAGTAGATATAATTTCCCCCCTCCTCCCCCCTTATGTATCATTTATATAATGCTAGAAAATTACAGTACTAACCAAAGAGGGAAAACTGGAAAGAAAACAGCTGATGTCATGGCTTAATATATCAAGAGAGTAAGGATAAAAAAGGACGATGCTAAAGCACCAACTGAAAAGCTGATGTTGCAAATTTTGGCTCTTGTTTGACTTTGCTTTTATATGAAAAGCTTGTTTTGATTTTATTTCTTTTTACAGATTCATAATTTATTGCTGCAATATATAAAACTTGCTGCTCATGTTTTTACAGTGGAACTTTCCTTTACAAATATTACAGAGGTTGGAAAAGGTGTATTTATCTGCCCTCTGCTGGAAACACACAGCAAAAATACAGCACTGTCAGCACTGTGAAAATGGTTCCCCCTCCACATTCAAAAGACCAACTTCATCATGGACTCAGCTGTTACAGGCGGGTTGGTTTTTGTTTAAAGTACCTAGTCAAAATAAACTTTTGTCTTATATGTCCAGTATTGACTTCACTCTACTATATAAATGCTGGGGTCCACTCCACTTAAACTGGAGTAAATAAAAAGTATTTCTGTGGAAATCAAGGGAATTATACTATTACAAAACTGTTGAAAGGAAAGCTGAATAATACTGTTAGAAATGCACCTGGTAAAATATGGATTGCACTCAGAGATAGAGGCACTTTACATATACTATTTCCATATCTGTGGAAATGCAGTACTGATCCAAGTGGATGAAATCCTAAATCACTAGAAATAAATAAAAAAAAAAACGTTGCTAGAAATCTGATTATTATTCATCAGAATTTTTTTAAAAACTTCCTATAGACACGGTGTGTGTCTGAGCCCAACCAGCTTGTTAACAAGAACTTGCCATGTACATATTACAGGATTATTAGGAATGACTGATTTAAAGATGAAATGAAGATCACAAGAAGAGAGAGGACTCAACAACACCACATTCAGAAAGGAACTGACACTACCAATCAAAACTAGGGGTAGACAGGCCTATGCCAGCTACCCCTAGGACAGTGAGGAAGCAAAGGACCTGCCAAAACGATAAACACATCCAGCCCCATTACCACATTTACCATTCTTCTGAAGTCATTCCTCCCCATAATCAACGTTATCAGAAAATTTGGGGTTTTTTCTTTAAGCATTTGCTTCTATTTTCTTGACTTCCAACAGTTGCTTTAGCTTTCTAGCTTTCTTTCCTTTTTTTTTCTTTTTTTTTTTTTTTTGTGAGGGAAGACTCTTACAGGAATTCAAGCATCTGAGTGAAACATGAATTTTTCCAGCAGTTCTGCAATAACTTATTAGTGATGGCAGTCACAAGACAGAAGATTTTCTTGCAGTACTACTGTTTTTAACTCAGATCCCACTGTCGTATCTGTTAGACCATCATCCTAACCCAGAATTCTAGCCAACGTATAGGAAAAAGCAGGGTTAGTTAAAACTGACAGAAACAACCCACTAATTAGCATACAGATTGCATTCTAAAAATCACACTGCTTCCTTTGCCTGCTCTGCATTTAGCTCGTCTTCTCTTATAAGCTGATTGAGACCAGCAAAACCCAGATGTTTTTCCAAAGACAACCTTTAGGACTATAAGGCACATATTCTTTGTGCTTCATTATATATATTCATTTTACATCAACTCAGTTAATCCATATGTGGTAGCAGATCTTCAGCATTCAGAGGGTGTATATTATCATAATGAAAAATGCATAAATACTGCACTGGCCACCATGCAGCACTTTTTCTGGGCTTGGCTTGGCTTCACCTAGTGAAAGGCTTCACTCTTTGTGGTTTTTTCTTACCAATGGAAAATGACATCATATTCAAAACCAACAGAACTGTCTCCTAATTTGATTGCTTTACATGATGCTTTGATCCTGCTAGTCTTATATCTATAAAAGGGGGGGAGAGAGGGGGTGTAACTGCTTTCCTCAAAGAAACATTTCACCCCCTGTGGAGGCTCTGACTGAATTGCATCCTATGGTCTCCGCTTTCATAACAGAACTTACACTAGAGAAACGTAGGATGGTAAAGCCACTTAAATAAAACATTAGTCTGTCCTATTCTACCTTTCACGCTGTTATTGTAAATTAATTTTTAATCAGTTCCTACCCCAGATACATTCCTCCTTTAAACATACACTTATCATGTACTGTTAAAAGCATTTCTAAAAGGGCAATTTAAACGCAGTGCCAAAGCTGCTCCTTAGAAGCCCTCTAATTCACATTTATCTCTGGTATCAGCTTCAACCACAATACTTTTCCTTTTTACAAGCTTCTAGATGTGTATTCGAGCTGTGCTTTGGCTTACAATCCATTTCTGCCTTCTGGGCTTGCTGAAAGGGATTCAGTATTAAACAGGAGGCTTTCAAAGCTGCAAAGAGCAGTTATGAATCCATCTACCACACGCGTTTAGAAACTTCCTTATTTCTTTTAAAACATACAAGTATAAAAAACCCCAGCTAGCTATGCTGCTATGAAGTCTGGTCCTGTTCTATAAGACTGAAGCTTTCTGTTACAAAAAACAGAGAGGATGAGGTCCATGATTCATAATACATAAGTGAAAAATTACAAAATATACAGCCAACACTGCTTAGGAATTGTCTTTTCATTGTAAACTCTCCTGTTGTTTCTCATTTGCCAAACTTTAAGCATTCTGCCTTCATTTACCACAAGGTTGTCTGCATCACACTAAGACAGTGGGGGATGACAAAGAAAAAACCCAAACAAACAAACTCAAAATCATCTGTTTCTCATCATTGCAAATTTATCACCTTCACTGGGAAGTTCTAACATGTCTACCTTTGATGTGGGTCTAGCTGAGAAATATACTTTTGTTACGTTTGTCACCACCAAGATCCTCCCAGAATCTTAACCAATGCTAGTTCAGTAAAAACTTAATGGCCTTTGGGAGCTGAATGATATGAGGAATCTCTACCACTGAGCACATTCCAACACTCCATACCGGGCAATGAAAATATAAACACACCAGTCTATAGACAAGACTGCAACCCTTGGGGTGGGACTTCCCAGGAGTCAGTTGTCAAAGTCAAGGGTCCCCTGCGGTGCCAGGGGTACTCTGGGCTTTCTGACGTCTTGGAGTGTTTGGCTTTACAACTTTATCGTAACATCCGGGTAACCTTTATTATGTAATTGCGCAACATGTGATATCAGTATAAGATGCATGAAAACATACATGTATTTTGCAAAAGCCTTCCATACTATCACTACTTTCACTACTAGGTCAACTTTGAGTGTAAAGCTTTAAAACCTTGCCATAAGAATGAACACTAACAAAATTAAACATTGCAGGTTAACAAGTGTTTCAGAGCAGCAAAACCCTCTACTGAATCTTTTGATACTGCAGGCTGCACAATACACAAAGCAGCAGCACACATGCGCGTCTGTCTGTGCACGTTAATGCTACAGACACACACAAATTTCGCACAGAAGGAACACTGCGCACAAGTGACAACCTGCAGCACAGCTCCACGCCTTTGGGAAATTTTTGCTCTTTTTTTAGTTTATAACAGTGTAAACATAGTAACCATTAGGAGTGAATGCAAACCCTGTCTTTTTCTCTGCAGCCAGGCAGGACATGACTGGTGGGTGAGGCTCAGCAGAAGACTTGGGGTCTAGTGAGGATTTATTCCATTAGGACAACGCTGTGAATACTTGATAAGAGTGTTTATTATAAGATTACATTTCTAAGCTATTGCCAAGGTTGTCTGGGTCAATCAAATTATATAAATAAATCACAACAGGCATCCAACCTATGACTTGACAATTTTGAACCAAAGTGAGTATATGAGTTTTACAGGCTGATTGTGTCCAGGAGGGGAAGGAAGGAGAATTTTCTTTTCAGTAATAGTGACTGAGGCAGAAGTCGTATCCTTTCAATTCATGATCAGCTGATGAAAACTGATGGCACAGCATACAACCAAGCATCATTAATTCCAGCCAGTTACTTATCTCCAGTGTATGCCCTGTACTTTAACCGTTATTGCTGTTCTAAAAGGAAAATTAAATAAAACCCAGAGGGATATGGATTTTTGTAAATGGCTTATACATCTTCAGTTGACACAAGCCCTGTGCAGGATATTCTAGAGACTTAACATCTTACAGACAAAACCATAGATGTTAGGGATGGTTGATAACTGCTGAGCCATCTGTTCTATTTCATCGCCAAGGCAAAACTGTTCCTACTGCATATTTATTTGACTTTTACATTAGTTTTAAACACTCCGGCGGATGGAGCTTCCACTATTCCCCTGGGGAGGTTGGAGTCACTACAGAATACTTTTCACTGGCAAGATATTTTTCCTAGTGTTCAGCTTAAACTTCTCCTTTTTAATTTCATCCAATGACATTCATCATCCTCTATTTGTGCATGTACAAGTTTCCATGTTTCAGCACATAGGGAAGAGAAGCTGTACACATCAAGGACTGTTAAGTAAATAGGTTTTAAAAGAGTAAAGAGTGCATACACAGAGGGTCTCAGAGAAAAGAGCATCAACTCTCCTCCTAGAGAACGTCAGAACAGTGTCTTATGTTTCTCAGGTACGCGCTGTAATTATTGCAGTGTTATCCAAAATTTCTAGTGGGAGGGGAGAGACAACAGTTTCAGGACACCAACCGTTTCTTTCATCCATACAAAAGCACCAGCAGCAACTTGTTTCTAGGCCAGAAGCTCTGCAGAGGCACAGTAGGCAACGTACCTCCAGTTCTCCTCTGTTTGTGGAGGATGGAGCCAGAAAGGCTGCAGAGATGCAGAAGACCTGGATGCAGTCTCCCCAGTCATCAGCCAGCCTTGACCTAGCACAGACTAACACTCACCCAGGGTCCCACTTTCCACCTGATGCTCAGACAGGTTCAGAATCACCCAGCAAGCCTAGCAAAATTGCGAGTCTGTGTGAAACTCTCAGGCTAACATTTTAGTGTATCCTTTTTGTTTTCAATTGTTACATATCAATATTCCTTGAATTTGGAGTGTTGGTAGAAGGATACTGTGTATAGGATTTTGCACTGATGTATATCTGCACTGCCTACATTTTGCTCTCCTCAAAACTGATTAAGATTTGACATCTTTAATGCTTTCCCTTATAGTTTGCCTTTTGCGTTTTTCTCTATGCATAGGTTATTCTCCAATGTAAAAGACTTTGTTCTGTAATTAGGTTAACAACAAGGGGATTTTTTTTCCACATAATAGCCTCCTACGCCTTTACTAATTTGGAGATTAGGTCAATTGAAGTTAATCAAAGTTAATCCATTACAAAATTCAATGTCTATTTTTGCCCTGTTTTTAATAAGAGTAGAAGAACCCTTCCATGTAGTTAAAACTCATTGAACTTGTATATCTAAGTAACATTTAAAAGCAACTTGTTCATAATTGATCGCTTTTCTACATAGCTTAAGGTTGGTGGTTTTGTGGGTTGTTGTTTTTTTCCCAGCAGATGAAGCTGACAAATTTAATTTCAGACAATTTCACTGCAAATTGCTCCTTTCACTATTTCTCTCTGTTTCCAATGGGAACATTACTTGTTTTCAAGGAAGACAGCGGCCCACAGCAATACTGAGAAATATCATTAGCAGAGGCATAAAGTTGATATATATATTTTTAACAGTTTACTACTGCATCTAGGTACTATATACAGAGTCTCCATAAAAATCCTAGGAATCTGGGACAATTATTGTCTCTCATGAGATGCCACAAGATTCAGTGGCACATTCTGGCTAATCTAGAAATAGATTTTCAGTCACAGCCCCACAACCGATTTATAAAAAACATTGTCTCAACTTTTCTATTGCCTTTACAAACAAAAATTTGGTAACAGCATCCTCTCTTCTGTTCACATCTCCCTCTTTTCCTGACTAGCTCAGAATAGTCAGAATACCAGAAACATTAAATACCGTTAGTCCAAGAACAGAAGCCTGAACGCTTCCCCTGTAAACAATGACATTTTATGACCTAGTAATTATTTTAAATCATTTCATTGTATACATTTAATTTTGTATCACACTGCTGCCTTTAGCAAAACAACACACAGGTCCAAGTGATTGCGCTACATAATTCCTTGCCTGTAGCATTAACAGTAGTCGATTACAGGAATCAGGAGACGGAAAAGTTCAGAACTCCCGTGTCCAACAATTAGTTTAGCAATTACCCACCTATGGAAGCGCAGCAGCCCCGCGCAAGGCCGCCCCCGGTGCTCCCCCCGCCAGCCGGGCAGGCAGCCGCTAGATGGCCGTCGCGTCCCGCCGGCAGCGAAGCCCCGGACCGGGAGCATCTTTCCGGTTGAACTTCCACGGCCTCGTAACAGGTCTGGAAGCTTGTTTAAAGACAAAGGGATTACCGCTGTCTCTCTCATATATAGCTGGAAGCTGGAAAGGTGTACTGAGAAGTATCCTGAAATACTTCTGCTCCCGCACAGTTCCCTTGACTCCAGCATCCGACTGGTCCAACAGCACAGGCTCTCTGGGATCACGCTGATGGGCGGCTGGAAGTTACGCTCTCTCTCTTCCCCCCGTCACTACTGTCATGGCAAGAGTTTGTTAGAGACACTATGTCTAAGATCTGTAAGTGATATTAACTTCGAAGTGAACTAATTAATCCAGTAATCACTTGCTACACACTACCTAATCACAGGCTCGATAATTAACTCTTCTTTTTGTCTGGGTGTATAAATTGGCCAGCTGGTATTTAAGTAAGGTGAAACTAAACACTGCATTCAGGCAGAACTCATGAAGTGTGGGAGGATAAACCAGAGATACAATAGAAATGGGACAAGAACCACTGACAACTGTTTCAGGCTCACAGGAAAATGAACTTTTGGGGTAGGACCATTTTCCCCTCTCCAGGATGGCAATGCACTTCCCTTCTATTTTCCCCCCAAATCAATGCTGTAAGCATCCCTACCTGGCAGCTTTCTTCTGCCATACGAAGCAAGGACTTTTTAATGGAAAATGAGAAGCAGAACAGACTAGAAGAAGTAGAGGGGTGAGCGTAGGCAGGGGGTGAAGGTGGGAGGAAGGCCCTGAAGCTGTGGGGTTTTCCAGGTCTGTCACTATTGCTGAATCCTGGAGGAGCCCCCTCCCTAACCTGGTTGCTGTGGGGACACTGAGATGTCAGGGAGGCTGTAATAAAGATGAGGGTAGCCAAAATGATTGCATTGGGCAGGCACAAAGTACACATCCATAGGAAAACACATTCCATTGCCCTCAGCAGTCAGAGAGGAATGTGCTTTTAAATTAGGTATTGGGGCATAAAACAAGAAGACAGGAAAAGTTCCATAAGCTGAGCTGATTGAACAAATTCTCTGCAATCTTTATACAGGTGACAGGCTGCAAGCAAAGTACCAAACAAGAGCAACGATTCACTTATACTAGCACAGAACTTCCTAAGTTTTCACTAGCACGAATCCAAACGCAGTCAGGAACATTTCTTCTGCTTTTATTAGAAAACTGTCCCCGTTAAGTAACCAGTGTTTCTTATTCATCTGAACTGACACTTCTAACAGTTTTTGATAAGCTAATGAAAAAGTCTGCAACATTTGGAACAACCCTGAATATTCTCATCACTATTGTTTGTTAAAAGGGGTCATACCATCATGGTTTAGCCCCAGCCAGCAGCTAGAACCACGCAGCCGCTCACTCACTCCCCCCAGTTTGAATGGGAGAGAGAATTGGAAGAGTAAAAGTGAAAAAAACTCATGGGTTGAGATAAAGACAGTTTAATAGCAGAACAAAAGCCTCGCATGCAAGCAAAGCAAAACAAGGAATTAATTCACTGCTTCCCATGGGCAGGCAGGTGTTCAGCCATCTCCAGGAAAGCAGGGCTCCATCATGTGTAATGGTTACTTGGGAAGACAAATGCCGTAACTCTGAATGTCCCCCCTTGCTGCTTCTTCCCCCAGCTTTATATACTGAGCATGACATCACATGGTATGGAACAGCCCTTTGGTCAGCTGTCCCCGCTGTCTCCCCTCCCAGACTCTTGTGCCCTGCCAGTCCACTCTCTGGCAGGGCGGTGTGAGGAGCAGAAAAGGCCTTGAGAGCTTAGCAACACCTGAAAACACCAATGCGCTATCAAAAGTATTTCTTATCCCAAATCCAAAACATAGCACTATACCAGCCACTAATAAAAAAGTTAACTCTATCCCAACTGAAACCAGAACACATACTTATTAATTTTTAAAGACAGTTCTAAAACTAGTAACATACTGTCTTCACATAAGACATTGTTATTTGGAGTGCACAATGCTATCTGTTCAAAGCTGTAAGAGAATTTTAGGAATTTTAGCGGTAAGGATAGCAAAGTGCTAGGATGGATGACCTGAAGAACTTGCCAGCCTTCACCCACAAAGATCTTTACAAACATGTTAAAAACATTTCTGGGATGACCTTACAAACTTATTATGATTGAAGGTACAACAATATACTAGATGACTTTTCTGTCATCTTTTCTGTTACGTGATTTTATGGAACACTAAGATATTTGTGATATTGCAAGTTTCATAAAATACAAGTCTGTAGATCCTGTTGACTGATCCCTAATGGAACACACAGCAGTGTTTCCCCTATGTCTAGTCATTCTATAACCCCATGGGAACACTCCTTTCTCATGGACTTTTGCCATTTCTCCTTCCATGCCTGGCAAAATCAAGAAAGCCAGAGGCGGGTTCCAAAAAAGTGAAAGAAAAACAGTACCCAAGATCCAGGAAACACCTATGTTTAAGAATGAGCAAAAACTCAACTGACTCAGAAGTGGTTCGTCTTCCCCAAAATCTGAATTTCAAACAATGATGCTAGCACACTCTTGGAGATTAAAGAAAACAAAAATGTATTTAAGTGGATATTCCCATCATTTGCATGACTTGAGACAGAAAAATTCCATCTGACACAGAAAGAGGGTGCAGATGTCCTGACCCACAGGAAAACCTTCAACTTCACCTCCTAAACTTCTATTAGGTTAAGTGTTTAATCTCCTACAAGGTGTGAGTTGTGAGCACCCTGAAGTCACCTTTTTTTTTTTTTTTCAAGTGCCTGGAAGGAACAGCACCCAGACCTTGGAAGGAACAGTACCCAGACCTTATTGGAAACCATGGTTTCATATGTAAACCACAATAATTTGTCTATTTAAAAAAATCCTGTAATTCTGCAGAGAAGTGCACTCTAGTTGTGTGGATAACACAAAAAGTTTACCTCAGAGCCCATCCTGACCAAGCAGCTCTCTCTTCTGATCTCCTGTAACTTTCAGCTCCCCAGCAGTCCCCCTGCCGCCCCCCCCACCACCACCTCACCCCCCTTTCTTCTGGTTATGATTTTGTGCGAGTTAACTGAGTTAGCAGAGACTGAGTTAGCTCAGGACTTAATTGTTAAGTACCAGTACTTTCAGAGAAAGCAGCACACCATTTGCAGTGCACATTCTGTACCACAAATTAGCACAAATGTTAGTTCACAAAATACCTATATGACTATGACATGAATTCCAGTTCACGGAGAGAAATAAACTCTCACACAGCCGCCATTCACTTGTATTGCACTAGTCTGGACTCTCAAGAATGAGTGAACAAAACAGTTTATTTTCTGCTGATGCAGACTTTCTGGGTTTGCTCAAATAAACATTCAACCGTACCTGGCAGGGTGGGGCTGAAGTTTGGTTTTTCTAAACATCTCATATTGTCATTCTGAAACTTACAGGCGTGATCAACTTTGCAGGATTTCCCTTTCATGCTGGGAGCAACAACTGAGCCACCATGCAAGGAGCAGCACAGGAAAAATTAAGAAGTGCAACAATCATTCAGTTTTCACCACAGTTCCAACACCACTCCCATGCAAAACGATGGTAAATCTTTCATTGACAGCAAGAGTTCAAGGTCTGGCCTAGAGCCAGCCTCAATATATTAGGCTGTGACCACCGAGAGAGTCAGATGCAGGTCTGGTATAAGGGGGCTGAACTTTTAACAACTTTGATAGAATTTCCACCACCTTTTGCCAGGAACAAAGCTGATCCGAGCATAGGATCTGCATTAAATGAGTATCATCCCTGTACAACTCTTGCAGGCTCCTTTCTGCTTTATGATGCTTTCCATTTATAGTCCCATTGCTAATTAACTGTTGTATAATAACAACGACTAAGCAAATGTGCCTTTTAGAAACCAACCAGCAGGATCCTGGGACAGACCACTGAACAACGAGTAATGAGGAATGACGCCTGACCTGCTTAAAAAAATAAATCAAAACAACAAAACATTTAAGAAAAGCAAGACAAAAAGCATGAATTTTTGTCCTCTTCCAGAGAAGACAAGTAAACAGTGTAATTTCAGCTTCCCCAGCACTTTACATATAAAAGCTCTCTTTTGAAATACAGACAGCAACCACAAACGGAACTGTAGTAATGTCTCTGCAATCAAAACAGTTCTGGGTACATCTGCATGCCTGGGGGCAGATAAATTAGAGTATCTAGGGCTGGCAGGATGCAAGACTGATCAAGTCCAGGCACCAGCTAGCCATGTTAGCACTGCTGAAACTAGTAAGCTGCACAAAATATGGTACATTAGCTTCGGCTGCTTGTGGTTACCCAGCTATACAGCTTTCAGGCTCGGATGACCAGGTCAAAGCACAGAGGAGATGTGTCTGCACTTGACATACCTTCCATGAGAAAGGTAAATTAAAATCAAACACAAACCTCCAGAAACATGTAGCTACAAATGGAAACAAGAAGGGCAGCCTGTTCTTCTGGTCTACTTTTGCTTTTCATCTCACTTTTCTTACAAACTTCACCTTTGCGAACTGTAATAAATTCACAGGATACTGTGGCAGCGTTTTAAAGATTGCTAGGATCAAGGCAGATGCAAGTCCAAGCCTTTTTCCTAAATCACTCTCCAGGTCACGCTCATTTAACTCAAATGCAAACGCACACACAGCCATTCAGAACTAGGAGTCAAAAGAAAACGATTGACAGTGTTTACATTATACTCTCATGTATCATCAGCGACAGAAACTGCTGTACCTCAACCACAACTAGTCAAACAGGCCAGACATTTCTTTGTAATGGGACACAGCAGTAACATACAACCTGGGTGAGTGTGACTAAAGCCCTGAGTATCATTCTGACAACATGGGAAATATGTTCATGAACCCCTTATGAATTATGTTTGTGCCCATCTCTGCTAGACCAAAACTTTATTTAAATTGTAGGGTTTGTCTGAGCCCTCCACTACCTCCACCTTCATCTAAAGTTCCAAGTCTAACAGCAGGGCTAACAGCAGAATATTACCAGCCTTTAGGGGCTGTCAATTTAAATAGAGTATTTGCAGGCCAGCATGCCAAGTGCCAAAGAGGGTCAGTGTCACAGACCAAAGCCAGCTCAGCAGCCAACTACCCCGGGACAGAACCAAGCGGAAACCTAAGACATGTTTGCTTCTGCCTTCATTTAAGGAGTTTGTATTTTGACATCCTTTCCACTACTACAGCACAACAAAATGTAAGGATTACAGTGTTACCTGAATCTGCAGGTTTTGCAAGCTTTTTAAATTGAATGCAAAGTATATATCAGACATAAAATGTCATCGGCTTCCCTCATTATTTCATCAAAACTCTGAACATGTTAAAGCCATCGTTGTACTACCTCCAAAACCCAGGCAGACATGGACCTGCTTGATGTAACCAGGCAATGCTCATAAGTGACAAGCTTTTTTCAGCTCCTTGGCTCTGAATAGGAGGTCTCATGCCTGCAATTTTATCAGTGAAAATCCTACTTCTGATTTGTGGGAACTCCTCCACTTTCAGTTTCATTAAATTATTGCCAGATTATGATCACAATGAGGAAACTCAGTTATGGCATTGCAGTTGATTGATGGACGGGGGGAGAACTCATGCTGGTGGTTAGACTGCCATTATTTTGTGGTTAATATTGTTTCTTTTCTGACTCATTGTATTATAACAATGACATTCATTTAGAAGGGAAGGAGAAGTTTTATTAGGTTGATTTCCCATAGCAGAAAGAGAGTAGAGGCCACACACAATGCTAAGGCTGCAAGTGACACATATCAAAATGCCTTTAAAACCAGCTAAAAACACTTTACCATTTGTTCCACTTTGCTCTGAAGATAAGTGTGGTTCAGAGCCATCATAACCTCATTCCATACAGGGACCCAGTCAAACAGGATGTCAAGCATGACCTCTAAGAATACTTATGCCTTCTCCAATGTACTTGAGCAAATTTCTTTGTTGGCAGTCCCTTCTATCCCTGCAAATAAACGCTTTGATGAAACAAACAAGTCCCCAGGAAACTGCTTCAGGAAGAAAGATCAAAACTCTGGTTATTTTATCAACAAAGTGTCTGCATAAGCCCACACAAGATCAACAGAGGCTGGTGTGAAGGCTGCTTGATAACCTGTGTGAGAAAGCTGGGTCCTCTGCCTGAATAAGCATTAATTCGTATCGTAATTCCCAAGGTGTTGAGCTGAGAGAGTACCAACCTGTTCCATGCCTTGTGTCTTTAATAACCTGTTCCCAAAAGGCAGCCCACAGGTGGATCACAGACAATACTGAGGTAAGTTTGGAGGACTACAGTAAAGGCAAGACTGAAATAAGCACTTTGTCTATGTTCTGTGCCACGGCTTTTGTGCTTCTGCTTAGTGGATTTTGTAATTAAACTCCAGCTACCAAGACTTTGTTAGTTTGGGCTTTTCTTTCACACAGCATAATCTACTCTCACCGCACTTCATCGGGGGAAGTATCTTGCAGCCACATGTACTCACACGAGCGCACAAACACACCACAGCTACTGTCGGTCTACAGCGTTCCCACAAAAACATCACGGCACCCCATACTGCCAGGGGAGAAACCAAGCTAGACCCAAGGTCCTCCTTGCCCTTAGACACAACACCCAAGGGACACGGGCCTGCCTCGCTCGGCTTCCCCGCGCGGGGCCTCAGCCCTACCCGCTCCCCCTCCCGACCACCTCAGGGGCGCGGGTTTCCCCGCTGGCTGCCCTGCGCCTCAGGCGGAGGCCGGGAGAAGCTGCCAGGTGGAGCTGGCAGTGTCCTGGGGCGGGAGGGGACACACGCTTTGGTGCCACCCGAGGAGCAGCGGGGTGGGTCGGGCCCGCCGGGGGCTGCGACTCGTGCTTTATGGTGGGTGATTTAGTGCTCCTGGTGAAATAATCAGCGGTAACTATAAGTGTTTTAAGTACTTGCCCGCAAAAAAACTGACTCCGTGAAGGCCTGGCCCACTTTACAAGCTGCTGCGCTTGAATTCTCACCTTTAAAGTTCAGGCTCAACACCATTAACCCAGCATTCACGGAGGCTGGGCGGCATTTCAAGCTTTCCGAGACGCTGGTTTAACCTTTCAACAGCTGCGAACGCC
>NW_009648332.1:17883231-17892801 GCF_000708025.1 Charadrius vociferus | reverse complement strand
CCCGAGAAGGGGTGGAGGGGACCCCGGAGCCCCCCTCTTCCCGGCGCCCCCCCGCCGCGGGCTAAACGGCCGGAGGGCGGCATGATGCTGTGAGGGGGGAGGTGATGGTGTGGGGCTTCGGGTGCTGTAGGAGAGACCCCGTGTTCACATACAGGAGTCGTGGTTCTTAAAAGAAATAATAATACAAAAAAAAAAAAAAATCTGAAATCCTGAGGTACTTTGAGTCTTCAAACCTCAAAAATCGGGTAAATCCTGATCTGAAACACTCTTACATGTTCTGACGGGCTGTGGTTTCTATAGGCAGGGCCTGCATTTTGTCTGGAGCTTTAAAAAAGTTTTCTTTCTGTATCACCCAGCACACTTCCATAGCAGTAGCTGCTGGGCCGAGTATTGTGTTTCCCCATTCTCGTCTCTCTGGTGGGAAAAGGCTTTGCTCACTGAGCCTTTTATGTTGGTTCATCCTATTAAAGCGCCTTGCTTTGTTGTCCTCTGAACCCTCTGTAATGCCTTTGCATTTTTCAGCAAGTTCAGTGAAAAGCAAAACTTCAGCCGGTATCATTGAAGAGTCCTGACTATAGCGGCTTCCACTGATGAACTGTTTCAAGTTAAAAGGTTCGGTATTCCTTCACTATCACCTCAATTGCGCAGACAAGCTCCTCTCCCTCATACCTATGTTATTTATTAAAAAAACAAAATACAACCACTTTCACATGGGAAATGGACAGCCTCTGAGATGAAAGTTAATCTTAAACATTTCTTCAAGCAACATTTGCAATATGACGTATAAAAACAGTAAAAGAGCTGATAAAATGCAAAATGTATTGAATTTCTAAGACCGGGAAAAAAAAGATAAAGTTGTAAACACATTTTGGAACAGAGTTGTAGGTTGCTTTGAAGTAATGTCTCTCTGCCAACGTAAAGGATTTGTTCAAAAAGGTGCATTGATCAAATAACCCTGATCAGAGACAGCAACTACACACCAGCTCCAAGCAATTTCTTATCTTGCGCCTAAACCAGCAGTAGAAGTGGGAGTTGTGATGGAAATAAAAAACATCCAAAAGTGCCTGGTGTTTGGGAAACAGCTCACATGTATTCCTTGTGCAACAGGCATCTCAATGGTCACCAGATTAGAAGAAATCGTTAGACCATAGTTGTGTCTTCCGTGAAAGCAGGAAAGATAATAATGCAGACTTAGGCGAGTTGTTTTTTGATAATAGCACCTCTTCAGAATGTGTTTTTCAGCCAAGATCTCGATCCTTCTTCCAACCACAGGGAGAGAGTTGCACATATTACTAGAATTATTTTTTTCTCCCACCTTACAGTAACTGTGATACAGCAGCACACAGTTTAGCAAGGCACAAGGAAATATTGCAACTAGCTGGGCAATAAATGACCTGGCAGACCACTAAAAAACTGGCCACAACACCCCTCCCCCCCCCCCCCCCATATTCAAAATGCCACAGATACCAGCTCTTTGAGTAGTACCACAAAAATGAAAATATTCACTTGTAAACATCCTTGTGTATATATTATATGTATATATTTGTGGGAAGGTGAGAATTCATGAGACCTTGCCCAGAGTTGCTCAGAAAAGAACTGCAGGTCTAAGGATAGAGTTCACAAGTGAAAATCTTCAGCTTTGTGTCTGTATTACCACAGAATATTCCTTCCCTTCATTTCAAGTGGAAAATATCAGACTGTAGTTCAACCCCTCCTCCCGGTCCCAAACTGTCCCTGAAACCTCTTCTTCCGTGCATTCTCAATCACAATCTTGTGTCAAATCCAATTTTCAGATTGTGAAATCACACTTTCTCTGGAACCATATAAATTCCATTTCTATTGCTTATAGCAATTCATGTCCCTACCTTCACATTATAGAACTGTAGGTGCTCCATATGGGCAAGAATTTGCCTGAGACAGCAATTTATACTAGTGTCCTGATAAGTCAAGAAGTCTTGGTTTATGCCAAGCGCATCTATGCTTAAGAGAGCAAAACTACCTTTAGCAGACAGCTCAGGTCAGCACCAGAAAGTGTCAGCTGTCAGCTATAACTCAAACCACAGATTTTTCCCAGGTGATGATACTGCTTTCATCAATGATTTTACAAAGCCTAACAGATAATTTTAACCTGGTATTAATTCAGTGATTTCCCTCTAGCCTATGTTTTCCAAATGTTCATTAGTTATCAAAAATTATGCAGTCTGTATCTTCAGCCCGCTTTCAGCTAAGAAGAGTGATTCTGAATAAACACTGCAAATGCTACATACACATGTTAATATTTAATGTGGCTTTGGTCACATGTGTTTCCAATGAGACATTTTGATGTATAGTTATTGTACCATGTATTTAAAAATGGATCTTCTCCAAGAAATAATTCACATAAGCTTAAAATAAATATTGACCTTTGTATCAGGTTTCCATTATAAGACTACTAAACCAGGCTTGGTGGAAGGTTCACAGAGGGTTGACAGAGCTTCGTCAGCTCTGCTTTATTAGGTCTTTTCCATGCCGGAGTGTTTCTGGGTGTGGCTGATGGGATTTCCTGCCTTTTTGTCCCATGAAGGTAGCACAGAGGGTCCCAGTGCAAGGAAATAGCTCCCATTTCACTCCCGTATAAGGTTTTTCGGTAGGGTAAGAGATCTGGCTGTGCAGACCGCTGCCAGGGAAAGGGTCCTTAGCATTGTAATTCTTTTCAGTGGATCACATAAGTCTACACTAATTACATTCCAAATTTAGAAAAACTCACAATTTTTTGGTTAGTAATATCTATTAGATGCTTGAGTTTCAGATCTCTCTGGGCACTTCTTATTTCAGCAGAAAACTTGTACTGGAACAAACTAGCTGTACCATGTGTTCTTATATCTAGCTCCTGTATGCAGAGTGAATTTGGTTACTGTAGATTATGATAGAAAATCCTGTGCATAGAGTAATAATTGAAGGGAGATTTCTTGACCCTATGCAATTCTTGCAGACTGTGTAAAAAGAAATAAGGTTTTGTCAGAATAAATCAGATGATAGTGAATAAGCAAACTCTTTCCATCTGTAAATGCAAAGATGGTGTTAGAAAAGTTTGTGAAAGCAGGTTATAGGAACTGAATTTAGATGGATTTTGTTTGGTTGGTTCTTAAATCCTTGAAGATTCAGTTGTAGTTGTATTCTTTTGTTTTCCAAGAAAAACAGTATGGGGAATTATTGAAATACAGTAGATGTTTTCCTGGGGAATTTCAGAACCCCATAAACGACAAAGCCTGTCCTTGGGGAATTTCCAGCATTTCCGAGCTGAGTAGGTTACGTAGCTCTGGTCTACATATCCACATTTTTGGATGCTTTGTCAATCTGACCCTTTTTACATCATCTGATAACGCCTCAGCCCATACAAAATGCAATCAGTATTGAGATCTTCCAGGCCAAATTAGGAATTACGGAATGTTAGTTTGGCAATCTCTGTATTTCTTAATTGACAGAGTGAGAAAAGGATGGATAAGAGTATCTTTACGGTTTTATGTCCCCTTGTTTTGGTCCTGGCTGCCTGCTTTGTACAGCAAGCCCCAGGTTTGTCCCTGCTGAGCTGTGTGCAGGGCATGCTTGGCTGCAGCCCCTCCATCACCCAACATACACCCTGCTGTACCAGGGTCTCACACAGGCGCACCTGGTCAGGGAGTTGCCAGGGGAGCAACAGACAGATTTTACAATCATTTTCCATCCCTGTCTATTCCTTACGCTGGAAGAACAGCTAGGAACAAGAATATAAATCAAAGGGCAAGGCTGCTCCGCATAATTCAGGCTATTTCATTTCACATAGACGTTTGGTATAATGCACCTTTTCAGTTCTCGGTTCATTTTCTCTGCCCGTTTGTCACATGGCCAACAACAGGACAAAGCTGCACACCCTTTCGGTGCGTACAGAAGGCAGTCTGGCGCCTGGGAAGGGTATTTCCTACATTGCACACTCCCAAACTGTGCACTGCACATCTGGCCTAACCTGCTGGTGTATGGTAATGCATGTCCGTGGCCAAGGAGCTGCAGAATTCCCCCATAGGAAATGAACAACTGTGTCTTTTATTTTTTTCCCAGTAGGAGCCCTTACTTTTATTATTGTTATTATTTTATTACAGTTATTGTTCCCTGTCTCAATCTTGTCTACATGCATAGATGTGGCCTGTCTATGGAGGAAACAGATTTCAGTCATCGTGATCAAGAGCATAGGAAATGCTTCCCATGGCCCAGTGCCACGCTCTGATGTTTGCATTTCTTTTATTGCGTGAATTACGTAGGGCTTTGAGTTCCCTACCAAAACTGGGCTCCTGTCACACAGTCACCTCCATGGGGAAAACAGTCATTTTCCGCAAAGGCCCGCAGCGCAATTAGACGAGATTGATAAGCGAGGGATACAGAAACAAAGGCAAAGCGGAGGGAAGTGACTCACCTGTGGGCTATCAGCTACGAATACAGAAAGGCTGGTGGTAGTCACAAGCGGTCAGTGACACAGCCACGCTGTGACACAGCTTGTCCCTTGTCACAGGATCTCAGACCCATGTGGAACAATGCCCGTAAGGCTTCAAGAGCAAAAGGGCCCTCATCCTTTGGATAAAACCATGCCTACAAATTCAGACGTCCCTACACATTGCCTCGTCCCCATACATTGCCTTTATTTACTCACTGGTAGCACGTTGAGGGCTTAACTTGGACTTTCATGGTTTATATGCTTTTGGTGCTCTGCACAGAAGTGACTTTATCCCTGGGACAAAGCAGCGCTTTCCCTCATGACTGTCAGCACCCGGCATAAACCATCCCTGCCCAAATGAAGGCCTGAGCCAAGAGACACTTTATCTTGTGCGCAAATACAGATTTGACATTTTTTCCAGCCCTGCTCAGGTCACTAATTAAAAGCCTAGGAAGTGAGCACACATGAAATCATTCCTTCCGTACAGGCAGACAGATGGAGAGAAATTCCAGCCCGTTTCCACTCTTTTGTCTTCAGGGCATTTTTGGAATTTCCTTCAGGAAGTGAGGTTGTGACCCAGAGCCTTCCTCGGTGAGTAGGCTTTCGTTTCCCACAGTAAACCTTGCACGGCGATGACATACAGTACGAGAAGGTGAGGTTTATCTTCACACTCCAACTGCATCCTGTACGAGCTCGGTGGAACTTTAAAGTAATACCAAGAGGGAATGGCCACAAGAGAGGAAATGGAAGTCAAGCCTTTGGAAGAAGTAACACAGTACCTATTCAGTTGCACTGCCGTGGTCTTTGCTGGTGGACCCAACGGAGCTGCAGCGCTTACATAGCTGAGGCCACCATTCTATGTTTCATAAATTTCCTTGCTGTTTGCAATAAGCTAAGAATTAGACTTACGAATTACATTAGTGATACAAGTGAATTATTTCACTTATTCTACTCTAGGCAATCATGGCAAAACTGGCAGGCATCTGGTTTTTCTTCTGTTTGTACTTCATTAGCTGTTGGAGAAAAATCGTTACTGTAGAGATTCTTTTAATAGCGTTTCATCGATACAGCATGTGCTGATGAAAAATTATATTCTATTTTTCATTTCGTATTTTACATGATCCTGTAAGTGGCATTATGCATCTTATGTCCCTGCAGAATTGGCTTAATCCCAGCACGTACTGAAATCAAGGAATTCTTTCACTGACTTCTGTCAACAAGAAACCACACCTGGCATGAACCCCCCACATTGCACAAAACTACTAGTAATCTGATAACAGAATATTTAAAAAAATCAGTTTATTAATGTTTAGAAGTCAATAAAGCTATGTGCAAATTGAAAAATAACAGTCAGAAACATTTTAAATACTATTTTTTTAAACCAGAAAAAAACGCATCAGTTTAATTGCACTGGAAATTTTACTACAAAGGCAATAAATTTTCTTTAAAAAATACCACTTCTAGGAATTGCCAATAACTGTAAATCAGTCAATAGCTCTTGGCTAGCCCAGATATACCACTTTAGTTATAGTAATACTCTAGGTGCATGAAGACACCTGCATCTTACTAACTTATTTACATTGTACACATTCAACCCCATTAGCACAGGTTAGAAAAATAGAGGAGTAAAAATGATGCTGTAAAACAAATACATTCAATTTAATGACAGGTACTTCTTCCATGAACTGATAAAATACAGACATCTTTGCTGAAATTATAGACATTAATAAAATGTGCCAGAATGTATTGCGTTTTGTTATGGAAGTGCATTTATCTATAGTTATTTCACTTCAACTTTCCTTTTATTTTTCTGAAACTCAAGATACTATCTTCAGATTTTCCGACTGACCTCTGGAAAGACTATGGACCTGACACTGAAATTCCCTTTCAGTTTTTCTTCTCTTCTTACTTCGGCAAAAATCCTGCTGCTGTCAATAGTATCTTGTACTATTAGATTTACCTTCGGTCATCTTAAAGAGAAATGACCTTTAGTTCTACCTTGCATTTGTCATGATAATACAGTTTATTTAATGCTATAGAATAACAAGGCAACCAACGTATGGGGCCAAATGCTGCTCTGAGCTACTCGATAAAATCTGACGCAACCAACGGAATGGTACAGGTGAAAGTAACTGCAGAGTCTGGCTCGTGGACTTCAAATGTAACATGGACCGACAGCAAAAATTCACAGCTATGATCTTGCTAAATATAACCCCAACAGCTTTGGACTCTGCAAATAAAACCTTACGATGTAACTAAAAACTAAAAACCAAATTATGGTTGTGCACTGTCTAAGTTATATTTGTGTGATCTCTTTCCGTGTTATGTGCTAAACAAACGTTTCTGACCTGCTATACCAGAGCCACCGCTAAACTCAGTACAGAAAGATCTTTGTGTCAGTGGTTTGCTGCAAGTAAAGGAGAAATAACTTCACGTTCTTCTCACAGGAAAAATAAAAAAAGAGATTCATTCTCCCTCTCCCTCCTCCCCCTCTCTCTTTCTCTCACACACCAGGCATCATTTCACCAAGGCATCAGTCTTTCAGAGTTACTAAGGAGATTTCAGGATATGAATGGGCCTGACAACCCTGAGCTGCCTCAGTGCAAAGACAAAACATGCTCCAGGGAAAAAGATTTTCAAGCCAGAACAGTCTGTCCCATTTCTTGAACTCCAGCCTCGCAAGTGCACCGTTTGCCTCATTAGAACTAATGCTACTTGCTCACTTAGCCCAACGCTGCCGCCGTGAGCAGCAGGCCTCTCAGCGCCCCAATTTCAGAGGAAGGCTCTGAAATACACCCCCATGGTTACTCCTAAGAAGATGAGGTAACATTGCCCGAAGACATGATGGTTTCAGGACGGTCGCCTTCCTCCTTCTGCGGGTGGGAGGAGTTGTCGGACTTACTCCGGCTGAACTCCATCCCTCCGATGATCGGCCTCTTGAATTTGGTCCCAGAATCTGCTGGGGGACATTTGCAGCAGCACAGAATCTTCATGAAAGCCCTCCGCATCTCTTTGTTTGTCAAGGTGTAGATGATGGGGTTCGTGGCTGAATTGAGCACGGCCAGTACTAAGAAATACTCTGCTTTATAGAGGATCGGGCAGGTCTTCACTTTACACCCCACATCCAGTAAGAGCAGGATGAACAAGGGAGCCCAGCAGGCAATGAAGGCACTCAGGACTATGATCACTGTCTTGAGCAAGGCTAGTGACTTTTCTGAGCTCCTAGTAGCTTTGGTAATGTTTTTCCGAAATGTCAGCCTGCGGCTCCTAGTCCTCACCATGGAGTAGATCCTGCAATAGAGGACGACAATAGATAGCAAAAGGCCAGTGAAAACGGTGGTGCAAAAGAGAATATAGTGCTTGTGGTAGAGAGGCAGCACGGTGGAACAGTTGTACAAGAGGCTGATGCAGTTCCAGCCCATGATCGGGAGTCCCCCGAGTATCACGGAGATAACCCAGCAAGCGCTGATCAGCAAGAAGGAGCGGAAGCTGTTGCTGCCATTGTGGAGTTTCATCTTCAACATGGTGATGTATCTCTCGATGGCAATGGCCAACAAACTGAACACAGAAGCTGACAAGGCAACAAACATGCTGCCTTCTCTTACAAACCACTGGGAGGGGGTGAGGCTATAGGTTTTGTGTCCAGATAGCAGGAGGTTGGCAGTGTAAGCCACACCAGCCAGCAAGTCTGAAAGAGCCAAGTTCCCAATGAAATAGTACATGGGTCTGTGAAACTTCTTGGTTTTCCAGATGGTGAGCAAGACAAAAATGTTCTCCAAGATTATAAAGCAGCAAATGATGATAAAAACCACCGACGACACTTTTATTCCACTGTCCGCATTCTCATTTAGCTTTCCCGTGTAATTATAATGCTCTTTGATGACATAGTTGACATCAGTGTTGGCGAGGTTGCTGACGACCTTCAGCGGGGCGGTGGTGCCGGAGCTCATGGTGCCTGGCTGAGTGCCGCTTCCCCAGCGGCCACTGGACGGTGACACCGAGCGCAAACCCGGTGGCTTCCCCGCAGCTCCTTGGCCCCGCAGCCTGCCCGGCACTGCCGCACGGCCTCAGAAACCACAGCCCTGAGAACAGGAGGCACAAAGCCCAGAGTTAAAAGAGGAAGGCAAACAATGTAACAAATGATAACCCAGTTAAGATAACCTGCTAGTTTAATTGTACATCAGACTCACAAATGTAATCACACAGGAATCAGTTTCATTCAGACGTTTTAGTATATTTAAAAGACGGTTAGGTGTATTCAATAGGTAAAGCTAGTCGGACAAAAAAGGGTCTGTCATGCAGAGAACTGAACAGGTAAGTCGGAGTCTGCAAGGACGGCATTACTGGACTTCTTCCAATGCAAAAGATCTCAAAGCTCCCCAGCAATAAGTTCTACTGTATCTTTTTCTTCAGTAGGAAACACACCTTGTAATACAATAGCAGAGATTTAGAAAGGGAAAGGCTTGATTTAACTGCAAGTGCATGAAAGCCCACACAGAAATTACTTGACGGGAGACCTGTATTCTCCTCCATTAATAAAGTCTGAACGTGTTTTGGAAGGGGGCAGTTATGCAATTTACTGATGCCATCTCGAACAGTGGTGAATTCACTGATGTATATATAAGCAAGAGATCATCTCAAAGCTGTAAACAGGAAAGGGGTGCCCTTGCTAAATAAAAGTAAGAACATGCTTTACAAAATCCGGAGCAGCAAAAACTTTAGAAAATCAAGAAAAACATGTAAATAAGCTAGATAGCAGGCCCATTCGTGGGTCTGAAACAAAGAATGGCAAAAAACAACCCCACAAACTTTGCATTTGAACAATTAGCATTGCAGGCTTTTGAAATGGGCATGATTAAGGAATGCAGATACGGAGGAAACTCCCTTTACGTATAAGCATTTTCTAGTGGGCATTTAAAGAGAATTAAAGACGTGAAATCACGCAAGGGAAGAAGAACAGGCAGAGTTGTTAAATTACAGCCTAAGCGGGGCAAAGCGGGAGGTGCGAGGTCAGCGGGGACGGCTCCCCGCGCTGCTCCCGGGCTCCAGCCCGCACCGCTCCCGTCCGTCCCGCACCGCTCCCCGGCGCCATCCCGCACCGCCTCCGCCGGACGCGGCAGCGCGGC
>NW_009648332.1:17877603-17882516 GCF_000708025.1 Charadrius vociferus | reverse complement strand
GGGGGGGCGGACACGGGACGGGACGGACACGGGACGGGACACACACACGACGGTGAGCATCTCCCCCGACACACACACCCCGTCTTTCTTCCCCCTCCGAGTAGGCAGAGCAGGGAAAAGGCCAAAGGAAACATCTTGTATGCCACCTCAGTTCTCACTCTTGGGGGGCAGTGTAAGCAATGTTTAAGGAAATACCTGGAAGAGGTATTCCCTTTTCCCACTTTACCAAGCCAGGGCCATGCAGAGGTGTAGTTTTGTCCTGGCAGTGGTGGGCTGTGGGAGTCACCGTGCAGGGTGTCACTGGCACTGGGGGGCTGCAGCCTCCCGTGGCGCGGGCTAAGGCATCAATGGCACCCCCGAGCACGCTGCAGCCCCACGGGGCAAGGACGGGTGCCAGGCGCCGGCCAGCACAGCGCGAAGGCCGAAGTCAGTGCTGGCCCATGGATGCCACTGTCAAACGTGACCCTGTGTTGGCATTTCCACATGCACAAAACATCTTTGACTGTTCAGAGGATGTTTTAAGATACCTACACGTTTGAAAAGTTGAAGAAAAGTTTTGAATTAATTTCTTAAAATAAAATTTGCAATGACAACTACTTACAGTGGTAATAGTGCTATTACACAGGGACTGAGAAAGAAGTAGTGAGTTTAGGTTTTGTAATTCCTTCTCTCTTCAAACTTTTAAAAGAAAAAAAACACCTCAGTATATATGAAATGCTAACTCTGTTGGTAATTCACTGTTGCGCTTACTGCAGAATTTTTCCTCTTCCTTGCTCTGTTCTCTTTAACTCCACTTCAAATTGAAATGCAAAAGAATATCGCAGTAGACCAGAGCTCAATATATTAGGTCTTTTAGTTCATAGCATCGCACCAGTAAATTGGCAGTAGCAGTTGTTACAGGGAAGCAGCTTTCCTCTGAAAGACAGCAAGAGTAACTCTACCCTCAGGAAGAGAGTCCCTCTCTTATTTATGCTAATAGTCATGCTTCAATTGCTCCACGCCTCTCCTAGAATGACTCAGATAAATTACTCTGGCAAACAGACATTTACTCTTCCACCACAAAGCTAGAAACTTGAAAAGATGTTTAGCCTCCTGAGAGCCTAGAGGAAAATACAGCCGTTAAATTACAACTGTCAGAAAAGGCATGTAAGATAAATCATGCTTGAGGTTGACATATGCATCCCCTGCAACTGCCTGACATACCCTAGATATTTCAAGCTTTCCCCCTTTATTTAGCTAATTTATCGAAAATACTAAATAAAAGTGCACGCATGAGGCATTTTCCTCTAGGAAATAACTCTCGCATAATTTTAAGCAAGAGGAACATATTAAAGGAACATGCTTTAATTAAAGGCTGGAATGACTCAGGGTTTCAGTAGTCAGATGTACAGGCTTTCATGTTTAGGTTATTGGTTAACCAACTGGGAGGGCTCCAACTCAGAGATGTGACATCCAACAAATTACTTGTCAGAGACCGTGTAAAATACCTGGGCAATTTCAGTTCCACTCCAAACAGCTGAGTATTTGTATCACAAAAAGCATCATTAAAATTAGATGACCACACACACTTACGGCCCCCTTGACATCTCAGCAGAGAGGAAACTGAAGTACAGCTTTATTCTTCTCAGGCGAACGAAGCCAGATCAGCTGGATTTGCACTGAAGGCTGCCTAAAACCTCAGAGATGATAGGTTAATGTGGCTCAGCTGCACAGGTTGTAGCCTGCTTACAAGGGCTGAAACACGGAGGTAAATTCAGGTTGGTCCAGCCAACTCTACCAAAAGCACACTGGTAAGTGTTTAGTCAGGTGATTTACACCAGAGCTATGCTCCATCCCCACCAACAGAATAAGAACTCTTTTCTCAGTACCTCCCCAACTGCCAGGTCCAGTGTTAAGGAAGCTTGTACTTCTGTGAAACATGCTACACAAGTCCAGAGAACTTGGAGAACTCGACTCCGGAATTGCCTACAGTCAAAAAAAGGAGCAAGGACAACGCCAAGTTATTCACGCACCATTTCAGAAATAACCAGAACACAGGTCTCAGCTGAATGCCAGCGGCAGAGCTGTGCACATCAGGACACCAAACTGATACGTAAGAGCCGCTTGATCTCGGTAAACTGGTTAAAAGGATGTGTCTGCAATATGTCCACAAGCATAAAGAGGCAGACACTTTTGTTCACAGGGATCCTGAATATCTATATGCTTTTAGGATAAGCAGAAACCCATGCTTTAGGGCATGGCAAGAGAAAAAAAAAAATTGACTGCCTGCAAAAACTAAAGTTCTTGTGGAACTTCCAGTAAGAACTTAGTGTGGTGGGGATTTCAGAAACCTGGCTAGTCACAGGGCAATTTCCTTGCAGGAAAATGCTTTGATCTTGTCAGAAAAGACTGGGTACTCCCAAAGCCTGAATACTAATAGACTGGTGGCCTCTGACACCACCGGAAGATCGTACTCTCTTAGTGCTAGCACTGCTGGACAACTCACAATTCCATCAGAGGAGTGCCTGAACATTATCCATCTTGAAAAGATAAAGAAAATCCCTGCAAGACAGATTAGCAAAGGATTTTTCTCCAACACATTACTCTTCTGCACCTTCAAAAATCTTCACCTATATAAGCAAAAAGTACCTTTATTCATTCTGACGCAACTTAGGCCAGAAACCAGAGCCATTCCTCCCTGACGTGCCAGGTCAAGACAGGAGATCCTTGAAACACTACCAACAGAACAGGTTTGCTCACCAAGAAAGTACCAAGAGTGGCCTGCAGAATCCCCCAAAATTCTCATGACTACAAGAAATACAGAAAAAACAGTGTAAAAAGTCAGATTCAGATTTTTGCTGCAATCCCAGAACAAATATTCCATATGTTGAATAATTTTTCAAGATTTGTATGCATTGTAGAATACACTTATCTATGCCTTTAAGTAACTAGTACTTTTCAAAATCTGTAAGGAAAAAAACCCAACCCAAGGTAATGTGTTCAAATGGGTAAAAATAACACCTTAAATGAAGTACATGCAGGCAGAAGAAACTTAATTATAGTATTGTGAGATAGCTCAACCCATACTGGGAGAATATGCCAGAAAGTTTCGAGAAAGCAGAGAAAATGCTGAAAGTACAGATTTCTGTATCTGTAAGAAAACAACAAAGAAAAGAGTAAATGAAAGGATTTTATTAATTTGTTAACATAACAGTAAATACAAGCCATTGATACCGACTTTTGATTAGTATTTATTAGGTACTCGTTGAGTACCCAAGAGAATGATTTAGATCAGTTCAGTTTAAAATGAATTATTGTTTCAGTTACATCACTTCTGCAGTACAGAACAATCCAGTTTTAAATTATCCTTTCCACAGTGGATAGGTTAGATGAATTAATTTTCTGTTGATATTCATAGCATTCAAAAATTCCATATCTTCTTCCTTCAGATTAAAATCAAAAACCTGGTTTGGAAAAAAAAAAAAAAAGTGGTGAATACAGCGCACATTTGTTTAGTATTAGCATTCTATAATTTAGGTGGTCTGTTTTATTTTATTTTTTATATTGATAATTAAAATTAATTAATGGTCTTTTTTGTTTTAAAAGGCTATCGTAAAAAGTCGCTATATTCATTTTTGTGAGAATTTGTACTTTATTTTTAGATCACTAAACTGAACATAACATTAGTCAAAGCTTAAATCCAAGTGGAAAGAACTGAAGTAGCTGAGAAAGTGACATGCAAAAGTTTTACTGGATATCATTGCACCCAAAGCCATAACACACTTTAATATATCTAATAATCATATATGTTTTTCTCATGTGTATCAAAATATAGCAGAAGTTCTACTGTAACGAAACTGCATAATGCATCATTATAAAACTTTTTGAAGGTTAATTTTTTATTCCAGTGATACAGATCAGTCAACTAAAGTCCTACTGTACATTTTCTGCTATGGTAAACTAAAGACATTAATGGGCATAACTGTACTTAACATGCTATTCTGAAGAAACAGAAGTCTTAGATGGAAAATCCGCAATTATTTGGCAGATTACAGATATTACTTATCTCTAATACCAGGGGGGAGAGGGAAGCAGTAAAATAGCCATTTCCTAAAAAAACCTAAACCACCTGTGATAGTTTTTCAGATTAATAGAACGTACTTATACCTGGTTTATAAGGCATTCATGATAATCATGCAAAAATCTCACAAACCATGTGATATAAAATAGCTGGTTCCTGTTTCATTAATATAAAGAGTCCATTAAATACATATTATTCATCAGGTAAGTGAATTTATAGCACAGTACATGTATGACCTTGACAGCTATGCTTCAGATTCATCTTCCACCACCTTTATACTGCACCCAAAGCAAGTAATTTACTGTAAATTCATCTTGGCAACATTATACTTATGGATATTCAATGGGATGGAGAACCATTAGGAAAAAATGAATGTATACCAAAAAGAAAAACAAAACATAAAAAAACAACCCAACAATCTCTGCTCTCCTTGTTACCAGGAAATTGTGAAAGTAATTGTACGCTCCACCCCCCCTCCAAATTTCACAGCCAAGTTATGAACTTAGGACTAGTTCAGTATACTGGAATTTGGAAGCCTCATCAAGAAAGTCCTGGAAATCTATTTTGCTGGAGAAAAAAAAATGGAGCCATCATTAATAGGATGATAGTACTGCTAACATACTCTTGAATTTCCGATTAGTAATTCAGCTACAGAATGGTTCTCAAAGGGCACTGGCTAGCAAAGCCACCATGAATATTCCTTGTGGGCACAGTGATTCAGATTGGTACAAGCGACCTGTACGAAGTTGCAAAGAGAAGGACATCCCCTAATGTTGGCCACGCCTACAATGTTTAGAGTGATACATGTTATATCACTGGAGAGTACTACCAGCCTCATTGATTTAAATTAATT
>NW_009648332.1:17842655-17877557 GCF_000708025.1 Charadrius vociferus | reverse complement strand
CCCAGTGGATAGGGGCAAGTTTTCAAGATAGTTCTCATACTCTGATCCCTTAGAAGTCATTACCATTCTATAATGTCCTGACAGTTGTAATTAGTCCTATGTGATGCTGCAGCTGGATAAGCAGCCATTCATAAAACCAAAGAGTAAGGCTGCATCATTTATATCATAAATATAATATCAGCTCACTAGAAAGCAGTGCAAATACATTGTCTTTCAAAAGGGCAGACATCTTAAAGGCAGCTGCAAAAAGTGCCAAAAAATTAAGTACAGAAAAAGACTCCCAGGACAGCAAGATGAAAAATTGCCAGAAGGTTGGCTTATCTGTTATTTTTACCCAGCGCACGATAGTCAGAGATGAGCTTCAAAGCTTTGGAAGGGGTGTGGCAATGTGGAAAGGAGTTAACTGCTTGGATTTAATTAGTGTCAGCAAGAGCTACTCCACCTTTGTCCCCATTTTCAAAAACATGGGGTTAACATCAGCTTTCCTGTCAGAACAGTTGAGTGCTGCTGTTTTAAAAAGATAATCAGCCGGTGTTAACCACAGTGCAAAAAGAGGGTTAATACTATGCAGTCTACTTGGCTTAGTGCATTTGTGAACTTACTAGTATTATAATTTCTTTATTACACATGCTAGTCAGCAAAATAAGGTCTTGAAAGTTACGTTGGGGGACAGGTGCAGTAAAAACACTTCTGTGGCCTGATTAAAAAAACAACTCCTGAAGTATGCACTTTACAAAACCATTCCCATTATTTTCCAATTAAATATTCTTAGGTGCCTTCACCTCCGGTAATATAAAAGATGAAATTCAGAAGTAGGCAAGAAAAAGGGGAGAGGGAGCCACTGGGAGTCAGACAGGAAGCTACTTGGCTGCACAGAAAATGGCCTCACCCTTTCCACTGACTTTCAGTTTATTTTTTCCTTTCCTTATTTGTTTCAAGAGAGTTCCCTTCCACTAAGGGCCACGGTGCTCCTGTGAAGGCAGCTGATTGCACTTGGGTAGATAACACTCATGAATTGTATCTTATTTTAAATAATGGTTCATCTCAACTAGAAAGGAGTGCCCCAATCAGTCACTACCATAAACAACCTACATAATATAGAAGAAAAAGTGCGTTCAATTTGAGGTGTATTCCCTATTCCTACTGGCAAGACGATGGGTTACGGTGATAAAATGGATGCGTTGCTGTATCTTAAAAACGGTCATTGTAAAAAGGTGAAAAAGTTTTCTCCCTAGAGAAAGCTTGTTTGACAGAAATATGGAGAGAAGGAATTTGAGCCCTGGGGAAGAATATGCATATCATTCCAAGAATTCGCTTGAGGGATGAATTCTGACTTTAAAACAAAACAAAACAAAAAACAACACAAAACCCCAAAAAACAAACTCAAAAATGAGCACCTCCAGGCTGACCAAAGGAGAAATATACAATGGAGTTAAACTTCCTGATTTTGTATGCTTAGCACTTTTATATCCTTTTGGTCTTCTCAGTAGTTCTGCTTCTATTACAGAACATCACTCCTCACTGCTACCCCTAAATCTCACTACTGTTCATTTTCCAATTTCTTATTAGTTGTCTTATTTCTTTATACTATGATCAAAGTTGTCAATACTTCAGAAATGTTCATTTAGATGAGGTGATGTGGACATATCTTCACTAGCCTTTGCTTAAAACCAAAACTGTCTACCACATCTGTAATGTCAATTTAATTGTAGAGAGGAGCATAAAATAGGAATCCACTGAGCCTGTCTTTCCCTCTGCAACCTGATCAAAAGTAGAAGAGGATTTGCTCAATGATTCTAAATTAACTAACATGGTATAAAACTTGTGAATGCCGTATTCGAAGGAAGAGGCTCCAGTGATACATCCCAAGTGCACAGGACATAACAGGTTCCAGTCTCTTGGGGCAATTACAGCTTTTAGCAGAAAACAATGGCTATTAGTGATGGCATAACATGCAAAACTGCACGCCACGCCTGGGAGAAAGACAGCACGGGTCAGCTGAGTCCTAGCACTTAAAACACTTCTATTGCCTCAAATTACACTTGACTTTGTACATAGTTAAAATTAAAACTCCTTCGTTCTAAAGCCACTACCTGTTAGCAAAGGAATTGCTAGGAAAGATTACCAAAAAACCCCAAACAAACCACCCAGAAAAGAGTCCTGAACTAACAATAACTAAGCCTGAAGGAAGTTAGGAAAGTATCAGATTAAAACTATAACTTGCCACGACTGCTCCTTAAGAAGAATGCTTTTTTAGTAATACTAGTTCTATCTGATTATTCCTTTCATTACTCATTTTTTTGCTTAAATACCATGATCTAGATCAGAGAAAATGGTGGCTTGATTTCCCACCAAAAGCAGATGCAGACACAAAAACCATGGTAAAATCTCTTTGACAGAGGAAACAATGAAATCTATCAATGAATTAGGAAGCCATCCTCACTGTAGCCTAAAGTCATCTATGTGGGGGATTAGCAAGAAAATCTGGTTTGGTTCTGTTTAGCTCAGAACAGGGAGGTGATCAGTCAGAAGTGCAGAAAAACCAGAGCTGTTCTGACCAACATGGGACTTGTAGCCACATAGCTCGTCCTAACTGGTATTGTCCCGGTAATACCGAAGTTGGAATTTGCTAGCATATATAAAGATTTGGTTCACTTTGTATGCATCATTTGTGTAGGAAATAGTATGTCGATGTGACATCTGTTTCTGTAGAAAGAACTAGAGGTAAAGCTCCAACTTCTCTTTTGCAGTTTCTGAGACAGTCTTCACCGCCAAAAAGCCACGTTGAGTGAATACTAGGCACATGATTCACTTCTAGTCCTCGTTTTATGAGTTCAGATACTCTGTGGAGCAAGGAGTCCCTTCAACAACACAGCAACAGGTTTTTTTCATATTATTCTATGAAGTGACTTTTCAAAAGCAGGAGTAGCTGATGACCACTGGTGGAAAGGTTTATTTCTGGGAATCTTTCCCATTTTCACTCAGTCAATGCCATCACTTTCTACAAAAGCTAAAAAAAGCCTAAAAATTACCTTAGTTTTATAAATAAGACTAACTTTTTTTAACTATTAAACCCCTCATCAGTTAAGCCAGGTGCATAGCTGTTCTTAAGATACCTGAGGTGGCATTCCCAGATACTGAAGCACCCCAAACTGCTGGCCACACTTGAAACTCTAGAAAATAACCTTACAGTGGAGATTGTGCATCTTTCTTGGAACAGTATGTTGTACAGGTATTAGTGAGCACAGCATTTCATACAATATCTTGTATTTTAAATTAATAAATAATACATTAATGATTCCAGAGAAAAATCTAGACAAATTCTTGCAGAAATGTTTACCAGGAAAAGCCAACCAATTATTCTGAAGAGCTGTTATCAAAAAGGTCTGTTTGTCTGTATTTTAGCCAAGCTGTATAGAAG
Source organism: Charadrius vociferus (assembly GCF_000708025.1). NCBI lineage: Eukaryota > Metazoa > Chordata > Aves > Charadriiformes > Charadriidae > Charadrius > Charadrius vociferus. The sequence goes on along the minus strand of NW_009648332.1, from coordinate 17,874,136 downwards.
CTCTACTTTGAGGACAAACAATGCAGGCTAGAATATATGATTGTTGTAAGTCACTTCTTGATAAAAAACTAAGGAGCTTTGTTTCACGATATGACTAAAGCAGAACAGCACTGGGAAAACTGCCTCAGGAAGTCCACACACAATATAAATCATAGTCAGGTTTTCCATACCTTTCTAGACACAGGAACTCCTAAAATACCAAACCAATGTGACTAGCAGTTGAATACACAGCCGATAAAAGACCTTGCAGACATTTCTCGAAACAGATCTGTGAACTGCATATATCTATATCTATCTCTTAATGTACATACATATTTTACAAGAAAATCTGAGGAACAGTATAGTCTCTTAATAAGATTTCCTATACGAATCCAAAATGAAAGCAAAACTAATTCTCACTAAAAGCTACACAAAACTCACAAGAGTATCCAGTAAGAGAAAAAGATCAGTAATAACAAAGACACCTCTTTGGCTCTTAGAGCCTGCTGCTCAACTTTTAGCCATGCAGATAGTTTATTTGTATATGGACTTCTCTGGAAAGATTTCTACTTTGTACTACCTACAGGCTAGTAAATAATATGCATAGAACTCTTTGGGTCAATCCCATTACACAATAGTATGCATAAAACTTTTTTTTGGTGATGATCAGCTATTGCTTATTACAGTGAGATTATATTTTTGACAGATATTTGCAGTATATTGGACTGTATAAATACTGTAATAATAATGGTATTACCATACCTTTTTCACCCAGCTTTTTCTTCTTCATACATTGTATCCCTCTAACAAAGTACTTGAAAAATTATGTCATACTTAACACCTTTATTGTACATTAGTAGTCAACATTTCTTCTTACATTTTTAAAGAAGGGATATCTCCTTATACTCCTTGATTAAATGGCCCGCTGCAGGGTCAATGGCATAGATAGGAGGCTTGCACGGGCTTCAATGAACTATGGATCAGGATTTGAGATGGAAATGTAAGATCTCTGTACAGAAGTGCTACCCTCAAAAATATATTTAGTCTGTTATCAATGTTAAGGATTTCAAATCAGTTATCATTAATAGCAGACATTAATCTTACAACTGTATTCTTATTGTAACCTTCCCTGAATTTAAATTACACGGTATGACTCACTGATCACTGACAAAGGAAAAAGCTCAAACCTTCATTCACACAATAAGGCTTGGGTCCCAGGAAACATGTCTCCCATCATGCATTCCATTCAGAATTTCAACATCATCTTCTGCTATTGTAAAATCAAACACCTATGGGAATGCATATACAGTTAACATCATGAACGGGGAGAATCAGGAGTGTTTCTGTTATTTAAACTGACCAAGGTTCACTTAAATGTGAGGCAGAAATTTTTTATTTTTTTCCTTCTAGAAATTCATCTTATATTTTGTCATAGACAAATATTCCATTAAGCTCACAGGCTCCACTGGGTTCTTTGCTCCTTTTGTGACTCATTTTCATTTGTGGACTGTGTTAAGATGGTTTTGTAGCACTCTGGCCTGAGGCAAGGGTCCAAGACAATGGTATCAAAGCTGGTTTTGACAGCACTCTGTATGATCACTGCCAGAGGTATATGAGTAACATGACTAATTCCTCTGGAAACCTGAGCTCCGTGTTTCACTTATATCCCAGCGTTCAGTTTAGAGTGTTACAGCTGTTTTCCTCAGAACTTTAGCCAAAGAGAATTATTAGAAGGTATCAGGACATTCACAAAGCTAGCAAACCAAAGGCTACATCTAAGTTTTCTGTGTGCACTTAGACAAAACATTCATGGATCAGCTAATAGGCAAACAAATACAGTGCTATAGTGCCTCAGCACTAACTCAAACTTGAAAGCAACCACCTGTCTTCATGCATAGGTTCTTACAGCCACTGACTTCTCCTGTGGTGAGACCTGCCACGTGAATGACGGTGTCAGTGTTTTCTTAGCAGGTGTCTTATTCAGACATCATCACTTCAGAACTAAGGTTGCTTTAAGTTGGTCTGTTGTCTTTGTCAGTGCTCCTCCATACTCAATAAAAAGATCCTGTGGAGCCTGGACTGCTGCCAAACGAGCTCCTCCCATCCTGCATTATCCAGCAATCCCCATCTGCTGGAATGACCCTTGTAGTCAAATTTCAATGCTCAAGTTTTTTAAGCCTAAACCAGGCACCAGTCACAGAACTAGAAATACTATGTATTCTATTATATACTGAGGTCTTAATGAGGTCCATGTTTTCACCAGCTTGACTAGAGGTGGTAGAGACTCAGGCCAACACACTGGCATGGGGGAAAGAAAAAAAAAAGGGAGATGTCAAACAATATCCGATAACCATGCCACTTCTCCCCTCCTCCTCTCCACCCTGTGTTTTAAGTTTTGCTGCAATGTATACCCTCAGTTGTGCGAAATGAATCGGTGGAGCCATAGAGTAAACTCTGTAAAATAAAGAATTAATCTGGATTTAAAATACCATTGGGGAAATAAAATAATTCTCTGATCTGTTTCACAATACAGTACCACAAACAGCTGTGCTTATACCACAGAAGGCAGTGTGCATGTCAGAATAAATAGTCAAGGCAGAAGCTATATGAAACCACACAGAGAGATTTAACTAGCAGACAGGTTTCCTATCTTCTTGCAAAGTTTCTTCCTGATTTGCCAAACAGTTCACACCCCCACAATATTTTTGGAAGTAACAATAAGATTGTTGTAGTTTCCCTTCCTCTCCCCCAAAGAAATCACACTTTCAGATTAGAGAAATGGAGAGAAAAATTAAGTAATGAATTAAAAATATTTGGTACGAAAAGGAAAAAAAAAAGGGCGGGGGGAATCATGCTGCCAATCCTCATTTGTTCCCCACTTATCTTTTTCCACCTCTTTCATGCTGGGACCTTCTCTGCAAGTCGAGTAGAAGGAAGGTGGTAGGGGAAGAGTCAGCTCTTGCAGGACTGTGATTTCCTTAGGTCTCTATCTGGGATATCCCCAAAAGAGTTTTACAGCTTTCATACAGTGTTATGCATCGTATACAAACTTCTTCCATGTGACCTATGTGCCTATCACAAAAAGGACCTAACCATAAACAGATTAGGATGTTCTACAATCAGCCAAGTAATAAATAAAAATATTAATAATAAAATGAACTATGAAAGGTCTTTCTATGGCTATCTTTTTTTATACACAGTCATTAACTCTCCAGTTGATTGCTAACATTTGTGAATTATTGTTTTCTACTACATTGCAGTAATTTTATGGTACTATAATTTGCCAATTTTAACTGAGTTGCCCCAATACAAAATTGTTATAGGAAAATGGGCAGGCAAACCAAAGTATTAAAAACAGTAATTTGGATGTTAGTCAGACTTGAGTGCATAACCAAATCTTACCTTGCAGTTTTCCTGTATCCTTTCTGCTTTTGTGGACTTTGGAATAGTGACAATCCCATTCTGAAAAACATAATGCTTGTCATCATTAATATTTACATAGTTTCAAAGAAAATAATCTCTCTTCAAAACATTTCAAGACTGAGGTTTTAATCTCATTTTTCAGAGGACACAGACATTTCTAGATGTTATTTTTAATTGCAGTTATCTACATTGCATTAAATTCGAACACAGATTATGTGGTTCATGTCAACTTAATACACTATTTCACTGCTTAGTACTTTGTGTTGAGTGACAGAAATGGAACGATACTCCATACTGCTTGTAACATTTAGTTTGAAAACATCTCTTTTATCGGTGATTCTTTTTATCCTCTACAATTAGGGTTTTTTCCTATTTAAAGTACCACCATGGTTTGTGTACTACATTCCAAATTTGCATTACAGCATAGTTCATGCAATATCAACATATTGAAGGCCAAAATACCTTCTGTATAAATTCTGGTTTGATGCACAAAACATGAACTATTTGCATATTTTTCCTGAGAGAGGAGACACGTTTTTATTCCCAGCCTTCATTACCTGTATACTCCAGCGTATGCAAATCTGTGCTGGAGTTCTGCCATATTTCTTTGCCAGCTGAATGATACTAGGATGAGTGAGTGCTTCACCTTTGGCTAAAGGACAGTAGCCTTCAAAAACAATATCTCTGCTCCTACAATAATCCACCAGCTCCTGAGGTCTTTGGAAAGGGTGGTATTCAACCTTAGATAAATAGAAATAAACTTTTAGTAAAAGCCTTGAGAGTACATTTAGTAGAATACATCACTGACAAATGAAAGTATTTTTTCTCGTTTTAAAAATACAACAGGAGTGAAATCACTGCTTTTGTGAGACAAATGTAAATTATCAGCTTTAGAAGACATGTGAAGGATATTAAGCCACAAGCATTTTGCCATTAATTGGCACAGTAGTTTACTATGTATTTTATGCTCTCCCCAGAAGCAAGGTGCATGGAGCAGTTGTCTGCCCTAACTGCAGCTGGACTTGCACTCTTGTTCTGTGCCGTGTTTGATAAACATATGCAAATGCATAGCGGAAGTCAGCATCAGGTCATTTTTACTGGCAATTTGAGACTACCTTCTCTATTTCCTTTCCTGTTTCTTTACTAATGGTCTTTGAGTCGCACAGGCAAGGGGAGGGCGCTGGGCAGGGTCTGGGTTTGCAAGAGACCAACCAGAACAATTTGCTTAGGATGAGGGCCTGACCTCGGAAGCAAAGCCTGTTGGCATGGTCTGTACATGGAAAATCCTGTGTGCTGTGTGCAGTCACCAGCGGCTTACGCAGGGAAGCAGTCATGCTGTGGAATGAAGTGTGAAGGAGACCCTTTGTAGGAAGGAAGATCACAAATTGCCAAGAAAGAGGAAAAGTAACAAGCTATAAAGACATATTTGTTGGAAGCAAGAGGAAACAAGTTATGGGAAAGTAAGGATCTTGGAAGAGCCACGTATTCTGGCACGTAACAAAAGCCAAAAGAGCACCCCTGTAATATTCCTTACCATTCTATTTAAATAAGTATTTCACCGTTTTTACATCGTAAGAAGCATGCCTGCCTCTGCATTCAGATGAAAATGGATAGTGTTTTCTTTCATGAAATACATAATCATGTGATGTATTTTTGTGACTGGCCGTCACCATTGTTCCAGTGATCTAACTCTTGCGCATTTTGAAGAAAAATACTCTTCTGAACAATTACCTCAACACATGGAATCTGGAAAATTTCTTCTGCCATGAAGAGGACAAATGAACGTTTCCTGTTTCTCATCTTTAGAACATGTTGTCTTTTCAGACAACAATAGCTGGGAACAATAGGCTGGCAGTCATTCAACATGCGCTGAGAAAAAAAACGGTGCCCCTCGAAGGCTGGGCTGAGTCAGCCTAAAGCTGCTATGATCCAAATTACTAGGTAGACTCGGGAACAAGGTTCAAGCAGCAGACGCATCCATGTCTTCAGCCTTTGATGTTTCTTGACCTTTGAGTAGCCTTTGTATTTCATGTTTATATGTGTAAGGCCAACGTTTAGGTCATACAGTTATTCACTTGTTTGCACCTGAGACTAGAAAATATTCTTATTGTTTTTACACAAAAATATGAGGGGGAAAAAAAAAAGAAAGAGCAAGCAGGGTGAATTACTGAATTATTGCAACAGTAATAAGCAATTTTAGTAGACACTCTTTACACTAAGTGTAACAAATAACATAGACTAGAAAATATTAAATACAGAATGATGCATTTAGGATCAAATGCTGAAAAATCTGCAGCACCCCTATGGCACCAGGTAACTTATTCAGCATTTATTGCTAATATAACTGCAAGCAGAGTCTACCTGCTCATCTAATAAGATTTCTAGGCAGCACAGTTCCAGGTTACACCAGAAATACTTAGAGCAAAAACCGCATGCTGAGATGTCACCTGCCTGCTTCCCAAGCAGAATACACAGCAACAACTTCCCACCCAGGAAAATTATACTTCGTGCCTTTCACTGAATCAAGAGAATCCCAAATTTTGTGAATTGAATCTTGGCATGTGCAGTTGTGTGTTGGTAGCAGCAAGTATTTTTCTTCTTAAATATATTGCTAAAATAATCAAATGCATAAAACAAAACAAGCACTTTTGCAATTATTTTTCTTGTGAAAACTTTCTGGAAGGTTCTAGCAGCATCTGAATGCAAGGGACTAGCATCCTGAGCAAGAAGAGGCATAGGGTGAGTGGCCAGCATGTGCTTCCCCTCAAAATAATAATACCTCCTTCCTGGCTTGCCCCACCCTCGCTATTTTAGTCACCAAGCTTTTCTCAGGCGAGGGCTGTCCGTCATGCGGTGGTAGAGGAAGATCTTGATCTTTTCTGGCCCTTTGCCCTGAGTGATTTGCGTGTAAAATCTGGCATTTGTTTAACTGAACATTTTGCAGTTCACTTTACAGAACTCTTCACAGCTGCTACTTGGTCAGTCACAGGGGAACTCTAAGTAAGCACAGTTTATTACAACAGCCACAGCGCAATGGGGAGAAGTTAAGCCTAATAACAATCCTGACACACGGACCTAGAAAGTCATACCTCGGACGATGGTATGCAAAAGCCTTCCTCATTCCACCCGGCTGTGGGTTCTTTTCACCTGGTAAAGTTTCCCTGCATTTGGACTTCAGTCAGTTCCTCAATGGGAATGCACAGTCTTACAATCATTTCTCTTTACAAAATTGAAATAAAGCCTTGGAATGTTTTTTTCTATATAGGAACAGTTCAGGTGAGTTTATGTACAAACGGGTTGTTTCCTAATGCCTCAAAATACTAAAATACATTTCTACCTTGTACAACTTTACATATTAGAGTTCAATATTAATAGCAATATTAACATTAATAAATCTCTCTGAGGTCATTACACAGTAATTTGCACTTCTATAAAAGTAGAAAAAATGTTGATGAACATGGACTTCACAGAGGAACAGTTTATATTTGGTTTCAGTATCGCTTTATTAAATGAAACATACATATTCATTAAATTCTTATAAAATGTAATTTTTTTCCCCTAATGACTGACAGGCATAAGAGCCTTCAAAGAAGCTTCAAAGACTTCCCTGAGCATAAACCCAAACTTACCACTGCCAAGTCAATTACAAACTCTGGAATACAAGCCTGTAACATCTAGGTTGTAGGTTTCATTCTACATGATGCTAAAATTAAAATATTTATCATCATTTTACACAGTGTTTAACAGTATTTTTCATAGTAGATAGTAATTTTAAAAGGTGCTTACTTACTACTAAATACCTTAACAATACGATATTCTTGAAAAGCCAGGCCTTTCCTACTTCTTCAAAAACCATGATGATACTATTTTTTTTCCAGGAACCATGAAGAGTTCTTGCAGTACTCACAACTTTGTTTGGAAAACAGAAAGCAGCATTGCTTACCGCCTGGTTTGCAAAGACTATAGAAGTCTAATAAAGAACCTCCTTTCTCCTGCCTTCCTACTTCCTCCTCTTGGCAGAAAAAATAACTTTCAATTTTAACATCATAAGAACTATTGGAATTGTAAGAACACCCTAAATTCTTTATGCAAATTTAATACAGCTAAGAGGGAATTGATTTTTTTTTTTACTTGTTTGTTAAATGTTTAGACTTTGTATACAATGATTGTCTGCAAACGTTTTGTATTTAGAGATAAGTTCATTGAAAGAGTACACTCTTATGCATAAATTTAGCAAAAATCTTTTGTATTATAAGTTCTGGACACTGAAATAAGAATTCAGTATAGCACTTCCATTCCCAATTTGAATTTAGGAATTTATTAGTCATTTCATAATGCTTAGGTAATCTCACCATCAGACTCAGCAACTCTCCAACACGAAGCAAGAAGCAGAATAAATACTCTTTCCAGGATAACGTTAACTATGGTTTATATGATTTCTGTAACTCTAAAAAGTTAAATTAATCCTATAACAAAACTGTTCAAAGTGGAGCAGTTTCCAGTGGCATGGATATTTCATTGTTGTTTTTTTTGTATTTAATTTGGAACAATGCAGTGCATCACCTTAAAGAACTTACGATCTGAATACAGCAAGGGCACTCCCTCAACCCCAGCATCACTATGGTCTCAACTTTTTGTTTCCTTTTTCAGCCACAGCAAAAGAGATGCCATCAAACAGTATCAAGAAACAACTTTTCTCCGTTAACACTACTGACACAACAAGACTGGTAAGATTTTGACATTGTGGGTAAGAGGAAATTTCAAAACAAATCCAAGATTACTTTTTTTTTTTCCTTGCAGTGATCTAGTAGGACACTGAAAGGTTATTCTCATTTAACAGACAGCAACAACTTACGCCAAACTCCAGTAAGACTTTGAACATGTATATTTCTGAAAAGGAGACACAATTAAACACTCTTAAACAGTCAGCAACCTGCCCATCTTAAGACATATTTCAATGGCTTACTTTGCATAACTGAACTTAAATGTTGTAGAGTAGGGTAGATGGTTGGACTCAATGATCCCAAGGGTCTCTTCCAACCTAGACAATTCTATGATTCTATATGGTTTTAGGTTATTTTAACATTACTCATAATTGTCCGTTAGTAACCTTTAGTCTAGTGGACAGCAAAAATCAGAGGTGTTAGGTTCTGATAGTCACATTCTGAGCAGCCTTTCTATGGCTGTTTATGACATTAAACCACAAACAGCTGCCAGAAATCCTCACCACCTGTACAAAGGGGAAAAACATGCGCCTGCACTTTGTCCATTCCAGTTCCCAGCTCTGTGTTAGCATAAGTACACTTTCACTGGCAGGAGGTGGTAGGAACAGGACCATGAACTTTCAGCACAGCTGCAGGCAGAAAACTACAACAAGTGAAAAACCAGTGTCGTGGAAACCTGCTGGTATGTAGGTGGCCAATTTTTATCCACCCGGGGACGCTAAAAAATTTTGCTAAGGCTCTCACAGCACCTTCCTAAATGAGAAGTTCACTGAATTTAATGTGATCTTGAAATATGAATATGAAATAAGGGGGGAGCAAGGGAAACAGCACCCTTGCATGGACATGTAATCACCTGAGGCTTTCAGTGTTCCTTAGAGGAGCTATAGATAGTATTTGAATACAGGCTTTCCAAAACCTTGTTCACTCTGGAGATGCTAAATGTTCAGTGCTCCTTGAATTTTATTTCTAACCTGTTTTATCAACAAAAACTGACACATGAACCATTTGTTTGTGCCTTAAGACCAACCACAAACAAGTAGCCTGGGAGAAACTGGAGAAAAGAAAGAAGGAAGGACTTCCCCCCACTCCCCTCCCCGATTATCTTCCTGAATGGTTTTCAATATGTATATAGAAATGAAAACGAAGAAATTGTATGACTAAGGCTAGTTTGGGGGTAGTCTTTCAGGCATAGGAGATTATTAACAAAAAAAACAAAGCAAAACCCCAAACCCAGATACTTTAAATATATTTATCCTCTCACCTGATTAACATGTGGAGTAACCACACAGTCTTCCTTTAGTTGCTCAAGATGACTGATAAGAAAGTTGCTTACACCGATTGATCTACATAAACCTAATGAGAAACAGAACAAGAAGTTGTTTTGGGACAATCCTAACTATTTGGGAGGATGACTTGAAAAATACCACTTTCAAGAGACAAAATGATTGTATGCATCATTTCTGTAGAACAAAATACTGCAAAGAAACACAGAAAAACAGCACTGAAATCTAGTTTGACACTATTATCTGAAAGCATGGTTCCGTCACAGTCACACTAGGAAATCATTTTATAATCTAAACACACTGGAAACTCCCCAGTGTATAAAAACTCCAGGCTAAATTCTGGGAAAGGCTAATGTAGTATAAGCAAAGAACAATTGGACTCCACCAGAATGAAAAGAAGGAAATGGTGTTCTGAGCAGCTTGCCAAAACTAAAGAAAAGTGGAACATTTACAGAAGACTAATAAGGTGTGAGCAATACAACGCAAGGACATGCAGCTCAAATGAACTATGTAACACTGCTTATATTTCTGCTAGATCATTATGAGATGTTACGTAAAACTCAGTATAAAAACTTTAATTAAGTCATCAATATCTAACAAGAATGAAGAACCTTAAAAGTGTAGCTAGATTTCTCAGCTCCTGTTGACATGCAAATAAAGTTACATGGCACGTAGGTGACATGAAGGTTATTTTTTTAAATAAGCCTTAAGCATGCATGCACATGTATATATTATGTGCTGACAGTCCTGAAATCAGATGTCTTCCTTCAAACCTCAGATACAATACAGCACAACTCCCAATACTGACCTGCCACCACACCTCAACCCGGACTCATCTTTGATAGTTTGGTCCTTATTCTGTGCTAAACACAGTAAACAGGGAAGCCAACTGTGGTCAGGCTAGTATTGGTCTCCTTGGGCTGTGGGTTCTGCGGACTATGAATCAGACTCATTTCTCCAGCATGTGAACTTTGTCTTGAGTGACTTGATCTGCATTTCAATCTGTAACTCTGCAGATGGAAAGTCTGTCTCAAGGTGTGTGAATGCGCAAGTCCAATCACTGTTGTTAATCCAGTATTTGTGCTGGCTAATATGATGTATATGCATGTTCTTATCTATATACATGCATACAAATATCTATAGCAAAAACCAAAGGAATTAAGCCAAAAGTTATACTGTGGGGTTTTTTTTTTTCAGAAAAAAAAAAGCCATTGGGCAATTTCAGACATTTGATGTCAAATAAATGATTTCTGGACTGAAATTGCCCTCATTCTACAGTTAAAATCGCCACCTTCTTGAAGTCAGCAGGGAACTAAGTGGAGCTGCCTTGATTTGAATCTGGAATATGGACACAGAAAAAGCACTTATTAATTCAACCGAGAGATGTGAACACATTAAAAAGAAAATTTCACTTGAAGCAAAAGCTAAACAAAAATGTTGGAGAAAAATGTACTAACCAAGTGCTTATTCCTAAAATGCATGTTTTATGTATAAAAAAACCCACCAAACCCATAAGTAGACTATAAACTGGCATCTAAAAATACGAGCTATAAGATTACAAATTATCTTGAATTTGCAGGTTAGATTTACCTGGACAAAACAAAGAAATAATTTTTTTCTAATCTTTATGAAATTCTGTAAGTGAAGTTACAGTTTATTGCTACTTATTATAAACAGATTGTTAAAGCCCTGAAAAAAATCAGTTTTGCATTAGAAAAGCCACTAACCATATAAATATAGACAATTTGACTGCTATGTTGCTTTCACGTATTTTAGCAGCACAAGCAGGTAAGATGCACAGCAGCAAAACCTGCACACATACTATCACTTTTTAATGTGGTTTGTTTTTTAAAATACAAAAAGGTGAAAAAATAAACCAGCAACTAAAATGTTAGAGAGCTTTCCCTTACAGAAATTATCATTGTTCAAGATGTATAACATTATTAGGTTATAACCCGCACTATAGCGATTTGCATAATTTGTATTTAATCTGCCAGAAGAAGCAAAACCTTAGCTCTTGAGTTACACTGACAAACAACCCTGGAGTGTCAACACTAATAAATCATTACGTCAAAGAAGTCAGAAAAACACTTGCAGTTTTCATACAATGGTGAACCAAATATTATGCTCTATTGTTGATAGCTAAGGAGTTACAAAAACCATGCTGTTATTGCCCTTGAAGAATAAAGCTTTTATTTCAGGCTGAAATAAAACAAAACTCAATCATAGACATGAAAGATGAAAGGGCTTATTAAACTTGTCCACTTCCACAGAAAGCTTTCATTTTTTCCCCTACAGTATACTTTTAAGATGCTTTGCTTCTAGCATAGTTCTCATAGGGGACTTTGAAGTCTGTTCCATAGTCCCATTGCATTCACTGGCAAGCTTTTTGTCAGATTTCCCATCAAGAAATTTCAGGTCAGTTATGTTTTGTCTTAAAAGTCATCTGAGTTGCTCCTAATAAAATCAATATTATGGCATACCTGTGTTTAGAGTGATGTTGCAGACAAAGCTAAATTCAAAATTGCCAGGAAAGTAAACATTTTCCCAGACAACAGAGAAACAACAATTAGAATTTCAATGTTTTTGTGGAATCAGCATTTCCTAAACACTTTTTTTTTTTAAGGGAATACAATTAAAACATTTAATTTTCATTAAATCCACATATTTAGTTTTGGTAAAGTTAGAACTCTTCATTTCAACTTCATTGCTTTGGGTTTAGTTAGTCTCATACATGATAGTTAAAGTGTTTTGACTTTTGAATTACATTACAATATAAAATACAATAAATATGAAAAAAAACGCACAGCCTGTCTGTATTAAAAAAATCTTATTTTAATACATGGTGGAAGCATGAATTCAAAACACTGAAATTTCCTGAAAAATAGAGCATCTAAATTTCAATGAACAATCAATGGACTCTACTCCAGAGCATTTGCTTCCATCTGCTTGATGGAAGAGTAACACAGTTGCCCCAGGTTGTCCAAACCTGGGAAAGACTGCCTTAAAGCAGGAGATTACACAGAATTATTTCCACATTTACACCTGCTGGATTATTTCCTAAGAATGAAGAATTAGAAGATGATGGACATGAAAATGAAGGTCTGGTTAGCTCCCAGGCCTTATCCAATGGACCAATATTTGTGACTATGTATGTCAAACAAGATCCCTTAAATGATCACATCAGCAGTAGAACTAAAAAATAATAAAAAATACCGAGAAACTTGCATAAAAGGCTCCTGACTCATTGCCTTGAAACAACTCGGGGGGTGAGGGTGGCACATTTGCTTTTATTTCCTCTCTTACAGAGCTCCAACAGAGGTAGGTTCCCCAGAGTTTGTGCCACGGTATCTCAAACCCACCACAATGCTCTTGAAAAGGGTGGTTATTTTCAATTTAATATGTGTTTAGTGTGCTTAAAAATCTCATCTCAGACAATTCAGGCACAGCTTGTGTCTTAGCTGTTGTGATAGCAGGTGGTTTTAAAGTTTACACTTCTTTTTTAACTTAACCAGTTTAATTAGTCCTGAAGTTCAGGTCTTCTGAAATAAAAGTTTGCAATGTGCTAGCTGCAATCCCTCTAGAAAGCATTCTTTTTTAAAAAATCTATTTATACTAACTTATTTACAAAGTCACAGAGCTTTGACTCAGGGAGAGAAAGCATCCTCCCTATCTGCTTGAGGAAATGAGTGGTTTGGCCCCTACGAAGAAGGTTTTGAGAAAGTGCCGGGTGCAATAAACAAAGAGTTTGCAATTCCCCATTAGCTCCCAAAGCTTATTGAGGCTTTGTCCTACTCCTTGCGACTCTGACTTCACAGGCTTGAAGGAAAACTTGGCAACAATGCTTCTTTTAGGCATGCTAAAAATTGACTGACCACAATGGTGGAACAGAAAATTTCATCCAGCTTTGAAAAACTATCGTGAAACTCTGCAAGACACATCAGAAAACATATTGGCAAAATAATGGTTGATTATAATGGGAAAAAAATTTATCATCTTTTCTATTCTACACAAAAAAATCTTGGCCTCCACCACATCGGTAATTTCACCACACTCTATTACTCCCAGCTGCTGTGAAGCAATACATCATGCTAATGGACTGGTTTGCAATGTAGTTGCGTATTAAGCTTAAAGGATTTTTTTATGGCAACCTAGAGAATGATTGGGTATTTTTTCCTTTACTTAGTATAACACCAAATTATACAGAGTTTGATGGGCATGGTTAGTCTTCCAACAAAAAAGCATAAATATACTCTCTTGGCACCACAACATTGTTCTAGTACAATAGTGAGCCTTATCTCTCTCTTGCACTACTATGGACTTTTATCAAACTTCTAAATACCCCCTGGAATATTAAATGTACGAAGTTCAGATCAAAAAGGTTTTTTAAATAACAAAACTGCATACTGGGTTTGTGGAGCCCATTTTCCTCCCCCTCCCTGCTGCTCTACATGAGTCACAGCAAGGGAGAATTCCCACGTCCAGTGAACAGTGCCCATTCTGTTATATCTTCTATTCAGGCCACAGAATAAAAACACAAATGGATCCACTTTTCACAAGAGGTCAACTGCAGTAACTGTATCTTTATTAAAGGAGGTTACACAGGTTGGAAAGGTCCACATTTTCTCTGATATGCACTTCTGTGTGGGTAAATGGTATTGCTCACAGAAACCATACAAGATTTGATTTCAGCACAGTTTACTAAATCAAAGCTGCAGGCTGAGTGTGCCCCACATTCAGATTGCAAGCCAAAGCCTTGATAAACAAAGCAGATGTCTCTTAGACAGAACCAATAAGGAATTAAGTTCTAAATCTATGAAATAACACTTGCTCCCATTGCAGAGACTAAAAACCATAGACACCAAAAGGCTAAGTGTCCTCTCTAAGTCACAAAGGAAGACTGGGACAAAAATGAAAACACAAAAATCATGCTTCCTCCCCCAAAGGCTTTCTTTTTATCCTATGCAGTACCACAGTATAGGTGCTGATCTGCCTTAAAATGACTTTCCTGCTACTACAATTCCTTGCTCACTACTCCTGCTACAGATCACCTATGAATCCTGATAAACTGTGAGGACAACAGGAGAGGGGGCACAAGCAGAAGTCAAATTGACAACTTCTGTGACTAAAAGCTCATTATAAACATTCAGCTTACACAACTGTTAAATGGCTAACTAAATAGCGTAATGCAGCAATACTAGCTTAACGTATTCTGTCTCTTTGACCCTGGCTGCTCATTCTCACTACTTCAGTGCAACACTACCTTAGTTATGTTGACTGTTCTGGGGTTTTTTTGAGTTGACATTACAAACCAGATTTCATTTTAGATTCTAAATAGTTGACCCCCCTGTAACTATGATGGCACAGTTTCCTTAACTGGGATACTCTTTCAACATCCATATCAGAAGGTATAATGATTCCCAACTGGTATGAATAACAGCAACCTGACTGATCTCAATAAAGCAATACCGATTTACAATAGCTAAGAATCTAGGGCTTAAATTCAACACATACAAAACAGATAAATGATGCCTTTTCCCCAAATCATGTAAATTATTTATTGAGCCAAAAAGTTATTTTAGACAAGGACTTTCCTTTGAAATGTGTTTCAGCATTGCTGCCTTCTCAAGGAGTCTTGTGTTCACGCCGGGACCTCTAGGCGCTTCTGTGTGGGCACACAAATTTGCTTTAAGTAAGCTAAGCAAAAAAGACTTATCTAAACTTTTGACAAAAATGATTCACTTGCTAATAGAAAAAGCACAAACCATACACTGCAATAAGTCATGGAATAAAGAAGTCTGAGGGCTTATTTTTACACTTAGGATTACCCATGAAGTCCTTAAAATTGGAAAAAAAAAAACCAAGTAAAAAAGAAAACATAACAAATGAGAACAGACATTTGTGCAAGTTTAGATTTGTTCCCACTTTTACATCTGCACAAAAATGACTTATTCTATGACAATTTCTTATTCTTAAATAAGATATTGCACATTATGAAGACTTCTTTATGATCTTTAACATACATATGTAGTCGTTTTTTCATACTTCTTTAATTGCTGTCTTATCTGATCAACAGGGTGTGGTGCAACCAACATCCTCACCAACTGCAACCACCTTCAACCCATGAAGACACATCTCTGAACTGTGTTTCTGATAATAACAAGCCCATGAGACGTCTTCATCCGTACAGAGAGAATACTATCGAGTGTGAAAAAGATGTGTTGCTAGGAAAATTAGTTACTTGCTTTTACTTACTAAAATTTTAGTGCAACTTATGTACATACATTCAGGTATGACTTCTACCAACATAAATGGTCTTGAGACAAACATTTTGTGTAGCTGTAACACAAATGTTTGTAAATTGTTAGCTGTTCACCATTTGACAATATAAGCAAAGATTTAAAGTAATTTTTTCAGTAGAATAAAAGCAGAGTATGTCATCTAGGAAAGGATGTACTAGAAATTTGTGCCGCCTACACAAAAACTGTATTTGGTTTACTGAACCCTCACTCATACTTCTAAGCACTGATAGAAAATGGAAGAAGAAAAGATGATGATTGAACTGGTCTATGCCCAAAGATGAAAAGGACAAGAATATTGTTGAGGTTGATTTCTTCTCTCCCTTGGAATTAGGAAAAATATAACTTTTTTCTGAGAATATAGTGACACTGCTTCAATTACTGAACTAAACAATTCCTGTTACTTTATGGGACTGTCTTCAAATCATACATGAAGACTATTAAACTAACATGAACGGAATAATTGTATTTATTTTGAAGAGCATTTCTCTATGTTTAACAAAATTGTATGTTAACACATTAAGGGATTTCTGATGTAAGTATGAGTATTTCATGTAAGCATAAGCTGTACTGCTTACAGTAAAAAGATAAGCAAAAAAATTTTACTCTTAGTAAAATGACACGGAGTCACAGTGGGATCTGAACCCAGAACAACCACCACACTACTAGTCTTGCCAACTTCAGGCAAAAGCTGGCTGGAGGCCCTCATTCTTCCCAGCATTTTTAGATGGAGGGACAAGTAATCATGTGCATGTGTGTATGAAAAGCCTGCTGAGATGATGGTCTAGCCACAATGCCAAAATCAAGGTCATTAAAGACACTGCATACGGAAAGGGTCATTTTGCTAGGAACAGACCAATTACTAGTGAGCATATATAATGACTATTCATGATGTCAAAGCAGCTTGCCACACTGCTTTCATCTGCCAGCAGACAAATGCCTATACAAGAATGTTGCAGCTGTCAAGGGAATATTTGACTCAATGTATGTATCTTGGAATGGGTTCTGTAGGCAGTCTAGGCTCTGTCCTGAGGTATTGGAGAGGATAATTCCACAAAATGACAACGTACGAGACCACAAAAATTCAAACCATAGCCTTGATATTACAAGAATCCTAGCTGATTTCAGCTGTTACAACAGAAAGAACCAGTTATTATACACAAATGTCTCACCGACCCAAATTAAGATTTCCCCCTGCCTCCTTTTCCCTCAGCACTGTTCATCACATAACTCTTTAAAGGAAAACATGTATGCAGGCTGTTGAACAAAGACATAAGTCTAGAACTCTCTGCCTCTCAGCACTGCAGTACGGATAGAGACTTCTTTACTCCAACTGCAACCTTAAGACGGATGCACATACAGAGACGGAGTCACCCAGCTCCTGCGAAAGAGGCCAAATCAAACTGGCACAGATTAAGAAGTCACAGAAGATAACAAACAAAAAAAAACAACCCAAGAAATGCTACATTCTCAGGCATAACAGCATTTATAAAAATAATTATTGAAACTGTAAGGTTGCCCTCAGCTAGTTGAAATCAGTTTAACAATAAGATCTTTCCTGCTATGAATAAAGAGATATTAGCTTGGTCTACCAGAAGTCACCCAGTATTTTTAAATGGGAGGTTTTAGTGCAGGTAGTGCCTTTACCTTATACTGTCAGGTACACACTACAATTCTAAAAACAGTAAAGAAAATAATAGTTATCCTCCCCCATTCATTTGTTGCTAATTCTCAACATAAAGAAGCTGCAATGACTGATTAGTGGAAATTGCTGCTTTTCCTCAGGAGTTTTTCCATTAGAAAAATCTTCCGACCACTTGGGCTGACTACCAAGACCAGGAGCAGAATTCTCATCCCTGAGCTACCAGAAGAGATGGCACAATTCCCTCTGGAAGCAAGGCTGGGCCTAACTGCATGCATATCCCAGGGTCTGAAAACCTATGGGAGACGACAGACTGTAAGACAAAACAGAAATCTCTGCACTGAATCCCTTTTTAACCAGCATGTGAACGTCTCATGAATCAAGCAGTGCTATAATTCATTAATATGAGGAATAAGTGTTCTAATATAATTTCTGTATGATTTGGGAAAATGTACATACAATTTGTAAGTTTTAGTTCATGTTATGGAATGATACAATTGCTATAGGTTTGTATACTGTAAATCTGTATCTACCTTTGTTGACCAGGACTATATGACATTTTTCCCTGGAAAGATATTAAGGGAAACGAGCAAATTTAATGACTGGGCTCTGGCTATACAACAGGAATACTAGAAAGGCAAACTAAAAGTATAACCTTGCCATGTTCGTAGGGAAGAGAAGATAGCGGGTAAAAATATACACATTTCAGGTTCAACGGGGAAAGACGCTGGTAGGACTTTTAATGGACTTAAAGGATTTAGCCAGGAGAAAATAAAAGACGAAGTCTTTAAAATAAAAGTCTTTAGCCAAAGACTTTGTAGCTCAAGGGCAAACCAGAAGGACACAGGGCCATATTCCAGACAAAACCCAGAAGGTTTAAAACACCTGAAATGGGTAAAGCTTGCAGGGTGTGTGATTTTAACATAGATAATAAATGTATTATATAATACTGTTACAGTAAAGGACAACAGTGGCTTCGGAATCCCTACGAGTGTTTTTGGGTATGCTCTCATATCTGTCATGGTCTCCCTAATGAAAAATCTCAAGAAAAATGCCCAGGATTCTGGGAAATTGTTTTTAACCTGAAAGAAGATCTTGAGATAGCTCCTCAGTTGTATTAGGCAGTTGAACAGTAGATTCAAGCACAAGGGTGAGAGTGCTAAAATATGAAACCTTCTTTCAAGTGTGTTCCTGAGACCCCAGCCTTGGGACAGTAACCAGACTCTGGTTAGTTTCCAAGATACAAAGCACACTGGATTCAAAGAGGGCAGCCCAAAACTTCAGTATGGTAAGTAATCAACTGGAAAGCGTAACCAGATCTTTAACAAATACTACTCAGACTCTTATTTTAAATTGTTCGTGTTTCCAGTTCAAATCATATCAGGACAAGAAATTCTTTTGAAAAAATGTTAACCTCAAATTCCTTTTGATGAAATACAAAAACAGTATAGTGGTAAGCCACAGTGGGGATTTTTCAGTGATAGCAAAAGACCTCTCTCGTCAGCTGAATCTATTATTTTCTATTTATGAGAATATTCTGATGTTACAGCTCAACTCCAAACCCTCATTAAGAGTATCTACAGGAAGCACTACTAAGCAGTCAAGGATTAAGAAACAGTACACTTAAAGATGCCCACGCATCTCAATGAATGCACAGCTACCAGTTTACACACCAATTCCATTGGCACATGCTGCATTCAAATAACAATAAACCTGGTATTTCTTCTACAGCCAGAGGTACTTAGCAGTTTACTAAAATTGGACTCAATATAATCTGAGGAGATTTGTTTAACTTTTTAATGCAAATTTTCCGCTCCCTAAAATATTTATTTTAAAAATTTTGACAAATAATTCAGACTTTTTTTTTTAACCTGGCTCACAGAGATTTTATTGTCTGGGGGCAGAGTCTTACAAATTGGTGCATGCTGACCTGGACAGGGGCATAGCCCCACAATCTGTGGGGCTGTGCCTCAGTTAGCTGGGTGAGAAGATACTCCAGGCCAGAAGCCCTGCAAGTTGTGCTACTGCAACCCTGTGTCTCAGCTGCTATGTGCTGGCTCTCAGATGAACCTGGTTGAATTTATCTTTGTAGGCATGATGGAAAGAATAAACTCTCTCAAAGCTACGAATGAAGATGCAGTTGGGATTTTTCTTGTGTCAACTTGTGACCAATCTAAAACTTAACACAATCTTAAAAAAACCTGCATTACAGACTTTTACAGTCTTGGGTACTAACAGTTTATTTACCCTCCTCCTAGGGCAATCGATAATAACAGTAATAAAGACTATTAATAATTTACATTATTTTAAAATGTTGCTCGCCTCAGGAAGGGGAATTTTGCAGCATAAATATTAACCTGGATTTAAATTGAAGTTGAAAGAAGAAGATTTTCAAATATCTGCACTCAAATGATCTGTTTTTGTTTTCACAGAGAAGTGATTAAAGAAAATCTTACTAACTTCAGCCAGACCAAAGACTTAGGTCAATATTGAGATATTTTAACCATCTCAAAAGTCTCTTGCAGACAGATATGCGCTACCAGTCCCATAACAGAAACCAACTTTTTCCCCAGAGAGCAGCCTTTATTGTCACTGCACTTTCTGAAATTCTTCAGTGTTGACACAGTTGCTAAATCCACTAGCAAGTTGAATAATTTCAATATTTCCTTCACGAATTGACTGCAGAAGCATTTTATTCATTTAAATGGTCAATCCTTAAATGTGACGCTGTTAGTTTCTACTATTTTTTTTTCAAGAATAAACATTTCCTAAAAAAAAAGTAACAGGATTGCAAACAGGAACTGATAACTACCTGAACCAATGTCAAGTTCAGAGAAGACAAAGCACTCACCTGTTCAGTATAGAAATTACAATTTTTCCCCTCAATAAATGAAGATGATTTTTCTTCCTAAAGTAAGGATTTTGACCAAATCCTATACTAAATTCATACCAAGTCTAACATGTTGCTCACATAACACATATCAAGTCACATAAAGATATGCAGCAAACATTTAATCTTCAGTGGAAAGTCTAGTGGCTAACCATGCAAAAAATTATTTAACATTTTCCTCGGTAATCATTGCATTTCCATCCTCAGAGTGGTTAACATTTGCGTATCATTTCAGTAACACATGGTTACAGTCAGGACATCCAGAGTCTGTATCCCTTAAAGCAAAAATGTGGGGGTTAGTGTTCTAAGACACTTGATTCAACCAGACTAATAAATTTTCCTCCCCTGTAGATGATCTAACTGAGGTAATTTAGACAACCAGAGCTGGAAAACTTATGCTTAGTTAAATGAATCCTGAGTCTACAGAACAGTTAAATTTGGAAGATGACTAAGGGTAGCAACACACATGTTGACAAAATTGTTGAAGAAATGCAACTGCAAGAAAAATAATTATAACATGGAAGGTCTTTAACGAGGTAGCACGCATAGGAACAAAAAATAAAACTATTTTTTTCTCTGCCTATGAGACCAGCAATGGTATTTCCAGTGTCTTACGGGAAGACCACCGAATAGCTCAGAGTCTTTCCCATTAGGAACATACACAGAGAAAGAGTTTTTTAAGACAGGAAAGATCACAAACACACATGCAAAAGCATAATAAAGCTAACAGGATAGGAATAATAATAGAAGGTCAAAATACAATCTGTTTGCAGCAAATTAGGATGGAGTATCTAGGCTCAAATGACATGCAGTAACTTAAATACTCAGCAGAAAAAACCCTTCTCATCGGAAAGATGAAGTACCTTGTCAAATAATCCATCTTTGGACTTCAAAGTCATTGATGCTTTGAAGTACTAGGTCGGTGTAGTGTTTCTTTAAAAACTGAATGTTGTAATCCCTTACATGGCAGAAAACACTTTTTGCAACTTCCCTTATGCTTAATATAAAAAGAAAGAACAAAAGACGTATCAAAGATAATTTACTTCTGTGCTTCCAGTGGCAGACCAAAAGTAACTGAAGGGTTGAAGTGTAAGAGAACAGATTTATTTATTGCTCTGATAAAAACTGATAGTAGCACACAGCCTGTAATTGCCTTTATACAACTCTCCTGCTCCAATCACTGTTTAAACAACTCTGGGTTTGCAGATAGACTACTTAATCCAAGAAGTCTTCTCCCTGTCCATGGAACTTCTATGAAGCTGTAAACAGGGTGGTCCACATTGACCAAGAACTGCATGACAGGATCTTCTGTTATGACGCTATTTCTAATAATACTGCATACTTCAGGAGCAAAATCCTTCTCTTAAATCTACATGATAAATTTTGACTGGGGCAGTCTCCTCTTCCTATTGCTATGAACGTAAACTGAAGTTTGCAGTGCACCAAAAAGCAAACTGACAGTTATCAGAACTTGAGAGAAGAGCTCCTTTCTTTAATTATTTTTTTCTTTTCCCCAAAAGTTAGTACCGAAGAATCTGCAGTTGAGTATTTGTTCCTCATCTAGCAGTTTTGTTTTGTTGACACAAATGGATTTATAAAGTACTCCAATATATTATAAATTGGAAAATGGCATCATAAAAAATAGTCTAAAAATCATAAAAAATACACTAAAAAAATAGTCTAAAGGAAGTAAAACTGAGCATGATCTATACTTAAAACAGAGGCAGCTACTACAAAGATGTTCTATAGTCGTATAAACATTTCAATGTAATCTGTAGATTTCCTCAAGCAAGTATGCACACCATAATCAATCTCATGGGCAGAATTTGGCAATGTTTTATTTACAAGCAACACAAAGCTCTCTTATTTAACTTACCAAAATGCTAATGCTGCAATTTCCAAAGAGATTCATGTAACTCACTCACCCAAATCCCACTGAAATAAGATCATCCAGTTCCAATTAAGTTTCTGAACATCTCTCACTATGAATTCCCCAAATCCCTAAATGCACTGTAATTCCTTCTGTCAAAACAGGTTTTCATTATTACATCACCTTTCTCATAGAGCTCTTCCAGTGCTCCCCAGGTTTCAGCTCGGACCTCTCGATTGCTTTTACCCGGAACATGTGCATCAGGCCAGTGTATTAAATAAAGATCTAAAAAAGAAAGAGAACCATACTACTCATTGAAGTGTCCAAAAAAGAATATACATATATCTCCCAAATATGTGAAATAGCATTTTCCCTCCATAATGGCCCCTAACATATTATCATCAAGATAGTTACAATTACTACTCTGTGATCACTACTGTATACATCCATTTATTTTTAATAAATGAAATCTACACCATTTCATTAACAACTAAAGGTAGCATAAGTTGCACACGTGCCACAGGTTTAGGTCACTGTAATCAGAATTTCATGGTCACATATGCACTTAAACACTTTCAACACATAACAAGCCTCATTTAAATCACAAGGATTCTGGTCACTCAACTATTGCTTAAGTGCTACAAGTCTTCCAAGTTTATGGAAGATAAATATGTTTAGGAGTTCTACAGATATTTTATACAACCTCAGCACTGGGTCTATTTTTTTCCTTTCTAAATAATACTTACATTTCCATATTTCTGTTGAAAATTACAGCACATTCTTTCATGCAGGGTTTTTTTGCTATAATTTTGTGGCAGCATTTGGGATTTTTTTTAAAGCATTTTTTTAAAATATTATGTTAAGGGAACAAAATTATGCTTTACTACATTTATGAAATGTTAGCACAATTTCAAACACAACTAAGATTTACTGCTTATTAAATTATCCAAGCAGCTACTGAAACCAGCTGTCTCAGGAAAGCATTTTTTTGTGTGTGTTGTATCCATGCAAGCAAAGACTATGCTTCTACTGAAAAAAGAAGCATTTCCAACATAAATTAAAAATTACAAACCTACATGCATTGGACTCAGAGTTCCAAATCAGATTCCTTAAATTTAAAAAATGATAGGATTTATAACTCCTTTATAAAAGTTTGCAGACACTGCTAGACATTCTGAATGAGAAACTTAGGAGATAAATAGAAATGTAATTGTTTTCCAAGTAAATTCTAACTGCAGATGAAACAGGTAACTGCAGGGATCGCAGTCAAAGAGGTGTTGGTCTTTGCCACATACATTAGTCTGACACAAAACAGGAAAAGGAAATAAATGCATGACTGAGATGTGCATCATTGTCTCTGTGCTTTATAATATTCCTTTTTTGGCAGTTCAAATATAAAGTTAAGAAATAAAAAAAGAGGCTCGTTTGCAATGAGCAAAGTTTTTTCTTCTTTGAATGCATCACCCCGTTCATTTACAGGACCTCTTTTTGAACATACAGATCCTCTGCCGTGAATTTTTTTTTCATTCACATTTAAGGACTGCATTAATAATTACTATACCACTGGGCTGGTATATCAGCTTTCTGCGTCTTTAATACAAATGCAACCTCAATTTACGAGGAAAAGGTAATATCAAATTTACTATAATACACCACTTCCCATTTGGGTACATCATTGCAACACTGTTATAGACATTATTTTACTTACACTAAGAATCTAATTAGAACAGTACAGAATTCTGTACAGTACGATACATTATAGATGTATCAAGGAAAAAAAAATACTTTGGGATTATCACAAAAACCATGAGCTAAACATCGGTGTTGGTGGATGAGAAGCTCAACACGAGCTGGCAATGTGCGCTCACAGCCCAGAAGGTCAACCATATCCTGGGCTGCATCAAAAGAAGCGTGACCAGCAGGCTGAGGGAGGCAATTCTACTCCACTCTCGTGAGACCCCACCTGGAATACTGTGTCCAGCTTTGGAGTCCTCAGCAGAAGGAGGACATGGACTTGTTGAAGCAGGCCCAAAGAAGGGCCACAAAGATGATCAGAGGGCTGGAGCACCTCTCCTATGAAGACAGGCTGAGAGAGTTGGGGTTGTTCAGCCTGGAGAAGAGAAGGCTCCAGGGAGACCTTATAGCAGCCTGCCAGTATCTGAAGCAGGCATAAAGGAAAGCTGGAGAGGGACTTTTTACAAGGGCATGGAGTGATAGGACAAGGGGTGACAGCTTCAAAATGGAAGAGGAGAAATTTAGATTAGATATCAGGAAGACATTTTTCACTATAAGGGCAGCGAGACACTGGAACAATATTGCCCAGGGAAGTTGTGGAGGCCCCATCCCTGGAAGCGATCAAGGCCAGGCTGGATGGGGCTTTGAGCAACCTGGTCTAGAGGGAGGTGTCACTGCCCATGGCAGGGGGGTTGGAACTCGATGTTCTTCAAGGTTCCTTCCAACCTAAACCATTCTATGACTCTAAATTTGCACTTTCTGATATCAACAACCCATTAGACTTAAACACAATTGCTCAGACAAACAAATACCACTCGTATATAATGATTTGTAGCATCTGAATTTATGTCACATTTAAAGAGGAAGTTGCTCATTCTTCACCCTTATATATGTAAAATCCACTCCCTATGTAGGAAAGAGTAAAAACACACATGCAGTCTTGTTCATCACCGATCTCTGAAAAGCAGCTAGTTCTCTAATTGCTCTGAAGAAAGAATTTGCATTTATTAAGAATAAATACCAATATATGCTACTGGAAAAAATACCAATGTCTGTGACGTTGAAGTGAAAACTAATATTGGGATATTGATTAAAGCATTTGGTAAGGTTATGTTCAAAATTCAGGACTATTCTAATTCTGTTGCCAACAAAGTCCCCTTTAAAATTTCCACTGACTTATATTAGATGCAATTCCAAGGATTAGCATTAGGAATTGCTAGTATCAGGTGTTCATTTTGATCCAAAATTATATGCGCCATTGGTGTAAGTTTACCTCACGTAAAAACAGAAGAATTACCTATCTTTAATTGCTGCTTGTTAAGTTCTCCAAACCAGACCAATAAGAACTGCTTAACTATGCAGAAACACGTCATATAGCACCAATAAAAAACAATCATTAATGTCAGCAGAATTTCACCAAAAGCTACTTTTCCAAAAGCCTGAATATTCAGTTAGACATCACAGTTTACAAGTGTTCACAGAAATATCTACACCATGGATTTCCACATACAAAGATGCTTTGTATTTGGCCCAAGAAACTGAAACACTATCAGAAGAATGACTTTATACAGATTTGATAACTGAAAGATCTCTGGCCTTGGATATTTAAAAAATGCAGTACATCACCCTTCCCTGTATTAGTGTCCAAGACCTCTTCAGCGCAAACATGATTAGCTGTTGGTCCTTTATTTTAGAAAGGTGATGTTATCAGGTAGGTGATGTCCATATCATCCAACTATGTTTATTTTAACTTAGACTTTTTGTTGAAATGAAAATTACTTCACAGTTATAAATATACACATTTGGAGCTAGAAAGCATCTATTGGATCACAAAGTGCAGTGCTCCTGACTGCAAGAAGCATTTGGGGAAAGATGTGGGGCAAAGGTACCTTATCTTAGAGATAAAGAGTAGAATGGTCTCTTTGCCAGTCATGCACAAATGACCGCAGCACAGCTAGAAGGGGAACGAATACAACGTACCTTGCAATGAGCTACGGAATGGCCAGTCTGTTTAAATAAAAACTAAGTATAGTTCATTTTAAATTAGGATCTGCTTAATTCTACTGCATCTGTTAGAAAACTTTCCATAATAAAATCAGTAAGCACCTCACAAACCAAGGTCTACGATTTCATCTTGATTTGTACACACACTCACACCTACACCCACACACTTTCTTTTGCTTAAAATATTTCCCCTCCTGGGGAATTACATGAACATAAACACTCTTATTTTCATTTTGGAGGCAAGAAGTTAGTTCTAAATTATTTATAAAAATAGCTTAAGGTTCCATTAATTAAGAAATGTGTAACTTTATAACTGGAGGTTTTTAAGAACAGACTACATTTTTACCTGTTGAGAACAATGTGGTTGTGCCTTGTAGTGTGGGATAGTTTTGAGATGTCTTCCAACTATGTATTTTTTTAAAAGCGTCTTAACTCAAAATAAAGAACAACCACTGATTCACAGTATCAGGATGCACTTGAGAAAGAAGAAGAAACCTCAAACATTTATAATCAAATTTTGTATTTATCAGCTTTTCATAGCATCCTTTACAGACAATCAAGCTGTATTGGCACACTGGTTAGTGAGGGCCTGAAGTTCATTCGAATGTTCAAAACAGTGCTGCAGGAAAACTAACATGTGAACTGCTTTCACACAGACATTTAAAATAGAGTGGCTTATTACTTCTTAGTGGTTGCAACACCTACAATCAAAACAGTTCCTCTTAACTCAAACGTACAGGGACATTTTACCCATTTAAAAGCCAACAGCATGTTATCATGGAAATAAAAGTTTGCAATTCTATTCAAATTCCTAATACAATATTTAAAAAGGGTCAAAACTCACTATAACAAACCTAGTTTTGAAGAACAAGCCCTGGCTCATAATAAACCTAAAAGAAAAGTATATATTTTTTTAATGTTCAGCACAGTTATCTTAATGCAATGATTGTATTTTCCCTGCTTCTCTGAATTGTCACTGCCAATTTTTGTTATTGTTTTTTATTCTATTGGAACAAGGATCAATGTGAAGTAACCTCCAAAATGTTCTGAATTCATACACAATCTGAACTCGGTGTATTATCACCATTCATGCGATTCATCTATTACACTGAATATGCTGCTAGAACATTTGTCCAACTCCAGCTGGGGATTTGTGATAGGTTACATTTGCCTCAACGTGACATTCCAGAACAGTCAAAAGGAAAATAAAATTGTTTATGAATTCAGTAACCCACAAATCACATTCAAGAAGAAGTTACTTTGGAGGTTTGATCCAAATCCCCAGGAATGTATTCTGCTACTGCCAAACCTGTAAGATTTGCTGCCATTTCATATTGGTTTACTGTGACTACTAGTTGAGGACCACATTTAGAAAATGCAAGGAGCAGAATATCTGTTATAACCACTGCCCACAAATAATACAATTTTCCAGCTTCTCATGGATATATAATCTACCGATTCAAATAAAAATCCTGGAACACTACCCTCCTAATACCATTTGCCCAAAAAAGTGTTTATCAAAAAGGTTTCATAACAGTATTTTACATGGAACACTTTTTCTCTTAAAAAGCTGAAACTGCTTTCAGCAGTTCATCTGTTTCAACAGCTGGCATTCTATATACTGCTAATGCACAGATTTATCAATTCCTGTTAGATTATTTCCTAAGTCTCTAATTCAGTCTGCACTGATGGACTGCATAGCCTACAAGGATCCTCAAGAAAATTAACAGGACCCTGCTTAGAACAAAGACCTTAGCTGCACGTTTAGCTGCCAGGGCTCCTACAGCTTTTTCTTTTTGCAGTCTTCTGAATGACTAACTTTCCCTCCAACATAAAGGTCTAACTTCACAGATATATTATTTAGGAACTTTCAGTTTTCTATATGAACCATGTATATTCACAGAAATGCTGTGAACCACCACAAATTACACAAATGTGTAATGAAATCAGAAAATTCTGATTTAGGTACACTTCATGTACCTTTACTTCACATTCCTTTTTCACATAAAAATTGCCAGTTTAACACATGGTTGTAACTAAATAATTTACTTTCCTAAATAAGCTTAGACACAAATTGCCCTGTTATTACCAGACCTTTTCTTGTCATGGATTTCATGTCCTCTGTATGGTATACACTGGCCAGCAGAAAAGGGACATAAAATGCGGGTATGAATGAAAACAGAGCTATGATATCTAAGCTTAGTTCTACAAGCCTATAACCGTATTTTCAAAGTAATTTGCATTCCAGTTCCTTTTGTTCGACTTGTGATAACCCTCAAAACTTCCAACAAAAGCTCTTACTTTAAGCATTCTTGAAATAATTGAAAAGTACATGTTTCAAGATATTGCCACTCTTTGCTTAAAAAGCCTTCCAGTAGCACCTTCTGGCTCAGTGCTTTCAGACAGGAGATATAGGACTCACTAAAGCACGATGCTTTCTATGAACCCCATGAAACATACAATGTATTGTACCTCTTCCAAGGGTCTACTTCACCAGCATATACAGCACTCAGACTAGAACTCAGCCTTATCTCTCACATGAGCGCAGATCATACTGTGTTTAACAAAAATGGTCTGTGGAGTTGACCCAACAGTTGAGATTAAACTCAAGCAGCCAAACCCGTTACTCCACTTGCCATCCCATCCTTCTTGCAGAGGTCACCATCCTCATTGACAGATCAGTGAATTGCATGTGACATACTTCCTAAGCCATCACAGTTTACAAATCGTTAAGTTAAACCAAGCTGAAGCCAGCATCGATTTAGGTCACTATGTCAGACTAAGCGATGGTTCGGGAAGAGCTTCATGAATTTTTCAGACATCTCCACATCAGCGAAAGAAAGGTGAGGAAGGAGGGAAGACAGGTGAGGGTATAAAACAAAACAAAGCAAAACCAAAAAAAAAAAAAGGAAAAAAAAATCTGGTACGGAGGGAAATTGCACAGGCAGTTGTAATACTCCTTAATTTGTCTTAGTAATATGAGCAAAAGAAGTCTCAGAGCTAAACATATCTGATGAACTGAAGTTCTGTTTACGCCAGTCCAAGGATTCATTCACGCGATGACAGTATTTGAGCGTTTCTTGCTCTCAGATTTTTTTTTTCCTTTTTTCATGGATTTCTGCTTAGCAGCAATATGTAAACTGAGTATTTGTGCGAGCACCTACTTTAATTAGTCTACTAACTGAGAAAATAAAAGCAAATTACAGTACTAAAAGGAATCACCGAACGTGGTTTCCTGGAAGTGAGTCAAGTTTTCCTCTCATCGACATTCAGCACCAGTGCCTCAGCAAGCAGAAGAAAAAAGAAAGCAAATACAAAACATAAGTAGAAAGCAGAGAGGAGGAAACGATATTTCTTAATTCAGAGCAGAAAGTCAGGGCTTGAAATGTTGTTTATGAAAGTCTCCTTGTATTCACACAGGACAATCAGAAGTAGATTTTAATTCATTTTACCTTATTCTGTACCTGTGCAGGAAGTTAAGAGATACATTTCCAGAGAAAAATGGAGCCAGAGAGGCACATACAAATATCTCAGCCTTTAACAGACACGTTTTTTTTCCTTCATCTTGCAAAGTACCCGAGCGAAAAAGCTAGTACTTAGAGCCCACAGCTGCAATTAATATTGTACGCCATTAATTCTGAGAAATCTATACTTCACAAAAGCTGTTCACTTTGTCATTAAAGTTTATTTATTGGTAACAGGGGGACAGGGTGAGTAAAGAGAAGCAAAATGAGGGTTTTCAGGATACTGACAGATAATGTCTAATGGTTTGGTCAATTATTCCTTGATTATCAGCATAAACGCTGTCTCACCAGCGTCATTATTTTAGATTATTCTAAATTCATCTTCCTCTACCTCCACTTTCTTTTCATTGCTCCAGCTAGGGAAGAAGAAGCAGCAGCATTTAAAAAAAAAATCATGTTTATTTTTAATCAGGTATCTCCGCTCCTATGATCTGTTGCAAAGAATTAGTGTCATTATTGCAGCTCTTTGCCTGTCTAATAAGGGAGTAACAATATCATGTCTTTGACTACGAGAAGTTTACAATCAGGTTAGGTTTACAAGTGCATAGGTCTAATTCAGTGTTAGTTAGATTTAGTCTTCCAAAGTCTGGTAGATATTGCTAACATTTTTGCCAAAGTATATTGCATCCGACAGACCAAACCAAAGGCAGTTACTCAGCATTTTAAAAAGTTAACAGACCTACAAAATAAGTTTTAGAAAGGACACCCATTCCTTGAGATTTAACAGATCACAGAAGAAATCAGGCATTTTTGTCACCCTGTTACCAAGACATTATTGTAAATTTATTTATTTAATTTATTTTATTTATTTATTATAAATTATTTATTTATGAATCCTTGTTTCATAGATTGCAGGTATTTTTAGCAAAATATATAACACTCATGTAGTGGTTGCTCAAATCAATTTAACAATTAAATATACCTTTACAAAACATACCTTGATCGGTTTTAAAACATTTACAACCAGGAAAAAGTGTGGTCCCAATTATATGCATGTGAACTTCCCAGAGAACAAACAGAACAAGAA
This sequence comes from Charadrius vociferus, assembly GCF_000708025.1. NCBI lineage: Eukaryota > Metazoa > Chordata > Aves > Charadriiformes > Charadriidae > Charadrius > Charadrius vociferus. The sequence goes on along the minus strand of NW_009648332.1, from coordinate 17,843,737 downwards.
ATCTGCAAATGCATAAATAAAGGCAGAATTCGGTTTCTGTGATCTATCTGTACTACATCGTTTTTTTCAGGAATTTATTCACCTTTGCAAATACTCATATGGAAGGCATAATAAATAAGCTATACGTAAAGATTCATACCAAGATATTCAACACCAAGTCTTTCACATGACTCCAAGCAGGCTTTTTTTGTGTTTTCATATCCATAATCACTATGCCACAGTTTGGTAGTTATCCAGAGGTCCTCTCGTTTCACACCACTCTCTTTGATGGCTTTTTGGAGGAGGGATTCACAGCCATATCTTTTTGCTGTGTCAATATGACGAATGCCACATTTTTGTAACGCATGGACAACAGCATCATGGGAATAGCCACCTTGATGGGAAGTACCTAAACAAATGAAATCACAAGTGAATTGTCAGCAGTGAATTATGGAGGACATATTTTATCATTCTTTTTAATTTTTGCTTTCCTTTTTTTGTATATTGTCACAGAACGTTCTTATTCAATTTTCATTTCCTAATAATAAAGAAATGGGAACTGATAGATCTCTAGGCTGGGAAAATATATAAAAGTGCTAGAATGTTGGCGCTGATCAGAGATAGCTCCACCAAAATCAAATATCAACAGCATTTAACTGTAAAGAAGCAATTTCAGAAGTCAGGCTGAAGACCATCAAAGAGAAAATATATACCTTACAGAAAATTAGCATATGGCACTTAATTTTCATATAGGAGCACAACATTTACAGATTAAAATATTAACAATAAGAAATAAAATATAACTTAAAGGCAATTTACTTTGCAGAAAGCATATCCTGAAACCTTTACTCTGTTGAACTCCTGGTAGCTTCAGGTTATTATTACTTTGTACAACCCCAGACCAGGCCATACTGCAGGTGCAATTCACATAATGTCAAGTTCAGCAGTAACCAAAACAATGGAATCCTACACAAGAGTTACAGAAAGGGCATACAGGGAGTTTCAGTAACAAAGTACTATAACTCTTATTGTGTAGGTATTCACTGGATGTGTATTTTGCATGTCAAGGGGACGGAAGGAGGAGGAGACTCAGGAGGGAAAGA
>NW_009648332.1:17836381-17842643 GCF_000708025.1 Charadrius vociferus | reverse complement strand
TGAGAAAAAGAACTGGTTGAGAGCAAGGAGGATGATGTTTCTACTTACCCTTTCCTGTTAGTTGTTTTTCCTGCCATGAGCCCCTCACCCATTCACCCTCACTCAAACACTTCTCACAAACAGTATTTTCTACAGTTTGTTGGAGGAAATGCTCAGTCAGTTCCAGCCAGCTACCAAAGCCACCTTCTAAGATGATGATTAGTACTTAAAGGCCCTAGTGCTATAAACAATAGTTGGCATGCAAATGGTTGGGTCACTAACTTCAGAAGGGCCCTGTGCAGTCATGAGAGCAACAGGGTCTTTAGCCACTGCTCATTCTAAATAGATGAAGGCCTCCAGGTCAAAGAAGAATAATATAAAGTGAAATTTGTATCTGCTGTTAACTTTCTCTTTACCTCCGAACGTAATATTTATTTCTACATCAAAGGCTATCTGCATGTTATGATATTAACAAGTGTATAGGGCTACCCAGACTGTCAGCAAAGGGAAACGAACGAAAACACACACAGTTACCTTCCACTCATCCTTAGGACCTCCCAGACCTGAACTGCAGGGAGAACGCCCATGGGAGTCGGCATGACTTTCTCACACATGTCATAACAACTCATACAAGAGCGAGAACTTACAAAAGTCCTACTTGCATGTAAGGCAAACCAGATTCTCCTAAATGCTTATCATTTTCGTTCATTCATAATCTTAGAAGGAAAGCCAACGATACCTCTGTAATCTTGCTCAACACTTCAAGTCATTTAAAATAAAATATAGTATGGTCTGATATCCCACACGTGCACCCGAGGATCATGACATTCTGCTGATCACAATGGAACAATCCCCACTTCATGTTTATGGCCTACAAGATGTGAAGTATTAAATTCTTGATTTATCTTCATGGATTTTAGAGTGATGAAATTATAATACTATATTCCTACAGTTTTGAAATGTGTATCGTAAGAATTTTACCTTCCAAATGTAAACAAAGTTTAAATGTTGTAAAAGACAAAACTTTAAAACTTCTTTTCTCCATAGACACTAATTATGATTAATAACTGCCTTAATTTCTCAGTCACGTAGAAATAGGTGACCCTATAACTTGTTTTACATCAAACGAAGTCAAGCTAGATCAACTTACATTTTCAAAATAGCTATTTCAAAATCTTCATGAACACTATAGAACTTTAGATGCATGCAATGCTACTACATTGCAACTACAGGCAAAGAATATATATGCAATTATTACATTATTCAGATCCTAAAGGAATTTTATTAAAGAATTATATAACTAGCATAGAAAAATTACTATACTTTTTCATAACAATCCCTTCACTTTTAATAAGCTGGTATTGGTGCCAAATAAATGAGGTTGTAACTATTGTGTCTGTTTCTGGCTGAATGGACATTTCTAAGCACTGAATGAATGGAGTTCATTTAGAGGTCTTGCAAATGGACTCGGACTCTTTTCATGCATAATGGATTTCAGTAAGAACATTTAGGACAAACAACTTTTTTTTTTAATTTAACCCTTTTAAGTTAAAGGGACAGAGTGGGAAAGAAGGAAAATACAGAATAATTTTGTTATTGTTCCCCACTCAGTGATGGTATGCACACTTATTTCACAGGAAATAAAGAGAACAAGATCAGTCTGGAGGGAATGATCTCAATTTCTATGCCTAAAAATGAACTACAACAGTCCTGATGCGCTAAATAATAATTAAAAAGAAAGCTTAACAATTATTAATTATCACTTTGCAAGCCAACTTAATGATGAACAACAGGTTTTTAATTTAATTATGCTACTAGCATAACAGCTTCTAGGCTTTAGAAATTTGAGTTTTCTTCTGTTTACTCGTGATTAAATGTTGCAATACATAGATGCAAAAGGGTAACAAAAGGAGGTGGAGTGACTTAAATTTCTTTTTTTTTTTTTTCTTTTTTTTTTTTTTTTACATTTTAAATCCAGACTTCACATTATTTGAACCCATTAACATTCTTACATGTTTGGAATTATCATTTTTTCCACAGAGATGTAATTCACACTGTACATGTGTAAAAAAATCCAATCTCACATTTAAAACTAATATGAACTAGCACCCAGTGAATTAATCTTTTTATTCTAGAATTCTCTGATAAAAAATAGGAATTCCTTATAATAAATGAGGTAAAATACAAATAAGTCTGGAAAAGCGCCTTATTTTTTAGCTAGTATTTTAACTTGTTTTTCTAGGGCAATAGTGCTGTTCTCACTGACTGAACTAAACCAAATTTGACACATCTTAAGATGTCTGAGATAATTGCATTCCTACAGACTGTGCGAAAATTGGATGTTGGGAAGCACCAGGATATTGCAGTGCAAACACAGATAGGTCAAAGGACACAAATTCATTGAAAACTAGGCTTAATTAGTTACGTTGTTCTTTTTGTCATGATTACTCGTCACTTTCTTGATATCCTGAAGAACACTGCTATCAAAACTGGGATGAGAAACATGCCCTGGTAATCCACAAAAAGTTCCAAAGATTATTAGGAAGGCAGAATCCTGTTCACAATCCAGTTGCTATGGGGAGGGGGGGGGCACGACACAAAACAAAAAAACCCCAAACCCAACCAGCAACACTCCCCCCACCCCCCACAGAAGACAAAAATCAGCATCAACCCCCACCAACACCAAAATGTAAAACAACTAACAAACCAAAACACTACCACCCCCACCCAGTTTTATGCACCATCTCGGCTGACTCTCAGCCTCATTAAACTTTCTGTTCTCCTTCATGGAAGTTGTAGAACTACAGATAGAGATCCAAAGCACCAACAGCTTTTCAAAAGAGAATTAGGACCTACTTTCTCTCCCTGCTTTCCCCCTCCTTTTGTGGAAGAGTGTGTCTTCATGTCCTTTGTGAAATGCAAAAGTATTATTTATCTGACTATATAAAAGTGTTCTGGGACATGTATAACTGACTACTTGAAATCAATGGAATCACCTACATTAGAAGAGTTCCTGTTCGTGAAACTGCAGCCAGGGTATTTAAAGATCGTATCAGAGATTAATGATCTTCTGACATCAGTACTCAATACTAAATTAAAAACAGTCGGCAAACAAAACAACTACAAAAATGTCCATTCCTTTGCTGCTTTTTTTATCTCCAAGTAATCACTCGAGAAAAGAATTCTCAAAAGCAAAAGCTCAAACATCCTTTTATCAATGTTTACATGCTCATCGTGTATACATATTATTGTATACTACAATAGGCTTGAAATACATTTTTCAACTTGTTTTATTTCTATTCTTTCAACATTACATCAACTTTACGGCCACATATTGCATCTTATGAATATATCTAAGTTTTGGTGTCAAAAACCAGTTTGATTTCACTAGTTACCTTATGAGCAAATTTGATGATAAAACAAACTGTTGCCTATACATACAGCCAATGACTATATAACACATTTCAAGGTTTATTGCCAATTCATTCACAAAGCCACGTGTCTCTTCGTGGAATGGCTCAAGGATAAACAATCCTTACTTGTCATTGCTTACTGTCTTACCTCCTCCTCCACCTACTTCTGCATTCATATGATGCTCTGACAAGCTGATGCAGATTGTCAAAGGGACAAAAAAATGTATAGTTTTAGAACTATTAGTGAACCCGAATAACTCCCCAAAGGGGAAAAAAACACTACATATTTCAGTCAAGGGATAGGGCAAGAGAAGTTCCCCCTTTAGTAGCACCTAAATAATTTGACATATTCAGTGTTTTTATTAAAAGGAAAAGAAAAAACAGAAATCACAGTGGTGTTCAAGCCAACCACCAAATGATCAGAGACACCTCCATGACCTTGTCTCCTGGAGCTTTCTTTCCATTATATTCCCCAACTCCATCCCTAGAGCTGCTCTCAGACAACCAGATAATGTCACACTAACTTTCTATAACCACAGCACTAGAACCCAAGTGTTCTTACTGCTATGCTTTGGCATAGTTTTTACATAACAGGGTCAGTTACGCTGAAAATCATATTTAGCATCACAAAGCATTCATAGCATCCCCTCTTCTTTTGCAGAGTGTAGGACTTTCCTCTGCAGCAGGTGAAATCAGTCAAGCTCGTTATGAAAATTGTAGGGTATAATAGCTTCATAAGGCAACTACAGAGCATTTCCAGTTACAAGATCCAAATTTAATCACAATGACTTTTACAAAATAACTGGGACATTTTTCTCAGAGTTCAGGAGTGGCATCTAAAATATATATATATATAAATAATATATATATATAAAATGGAGCAGCTGTCCTTGCAGGAATGGAGCCTGTAGAGATGATGGGTTTCTAGAAGAACTGGTAGGACAATGTCAACGATAACTGAAATGCACTGAGTAGACTTGTATCACAAAAAACAATGCTTTGGTCAGAACTAAAGCAGCACACAGGTTTTTCTAAAACTCAGTCATTTAAGGACATCAAAGGACAGCGAGAATCACCCTGCCAGCACCACAGTAAGGCAGGTACTTCCATACTGTAAGAACATACATAAGAAGATTCACCAGAGAATTCCTGATAGAGGTCTTTGTTGTATTTATACACATTTTATGGCATTACAGCTATATTGTATGGATGTGGTATTTTCATGTTCCTAAATAATATCACTATGCAAATGAAATGTTGTCAACAGACCTGACCTGTGTAAGATCTAGAGATTACAGTATGAAGTTTCTCTTGCCTCTGTAAAAGCTATCTGGATTATGGATATTACTTTTTTTTTTTTTAATATATATAAGTTTTACTTTGGTAATTTTTCTTTTTTTTTTTTTCTAAATATGATTCATTGCTCAGTGCAAAAGGGGTCAGTCTGGGACTGTGCTCCTCCTGTGTGACTCAGGTAGTATAAGCTCATAGAATTCAATAACATGAGGAAGAAAAGCAGGCAAGCACAATTTTAAACTCCGCAATTCTACTTGGGCAGCTCTACGTAGGCACCAAGGAACAGAATGCAGAAATACAGCCTTGCTGCAAAGCAAAAGAGTAGGAGAGAGCCATTACATGTTTATTATGTATCCAGAGAAAGGGAAGCCAGAATTGCTAGTTTTCTCTCTTCCTGAGAGGAAGGAAGAGATGGCAATGAGCCATTGTTGACAGAAGCACTCTATTCTCTCTATCCCAAAGAGGCTCTGACTGTAAAGGATATTCAGATCATCTACTGTAAAATGACCATACATCTCTGATCACTGACCTACCATTTATATAGTCAGAACTTTAGAAAAGAAGGTATCAAAGCAACTTCTCAGAATGTGTATCACAACAACCCCAGAAAATCTGCAAGTAGCATCTATCATCAGTGGGATGCCATGGCTCTGATATGGCACCAATTCACTAATGTATTTCTGGCAGCAAAAATACACTATCACCCAGAAAATGCAAAGATTTTTTTCTGCAAGATTAAAGAGCTTTCCAGTGGAAAGTACTAACTATTTAAATTATTCAGCTGCTGTACACAAGTATTTTTATCATGCAGAACTTCTAAATTAAATTTATAGGGAAGGACAACTCTGGAAAGTGACCTATACATTTGAAAGGCAATTATGAATGTGTAATCCGTGTAGAAATTTCATAAGCAGAGCAGCAGCACACATTTATTTAAATGTCTTTTACAGACAGACTGCCAAATCTTGAAGCCTTTTCTTTCACTCCACACTTTCCCACCGCCGTGAGAACTATTTCTCATTAACAACCAAATTGGTTTCAGATGCTCTGCTATAAGATGTTACCTTAGAAACCATTTGGTAAAAGACTGTGGCTTCCTTCCATAGAAATCTCAAGCAGTGAAAAGGCAGATTTTCTGGCATAAATCAAATCCAATTTCTAGGGTTCACTAAACCTTTTCTCCTTAGAATAATGTTTTGTGACTAGATCTTAGCAGTTAATAGTGCACGAAGAATTGCTGGTGTGAACCAGTTTTAAATGATTTTCATTCTATTCCCTTTGTTAACTCAATTGAAATTACTTCCAGTACATATCATACCTTGATAGAACTTTTAAATTCATAACTAATAAGGATATGTACTATGTACAGCAAATAAATAGATTGAATAAAAATAGTAATGTTATTTTCCTCCCCTTTAATATATCTCCTTGAACTACTCTATCTGGTAAAGAATACAATAATTAACAACATTAGACATTTGGAAATACTTAACAATAAACGAGACAGACCTGTGACAATTTTTTTCCTCCTCCAAACAAACGCCACAAAAAAGAACCACCAAAAGAAAAAAAAA
>NW_009648332.1:17828285-17836371 GCF_000708025.1 Charadrius vociferus | reverse complement strand
CTGCTGTGAAAGTTTGACTTAAAAGTAATTTATGTAAATAATTTACAATTAAGCATAATCAACATACAATTAAGTAGAGGGACTGCAATTTTAAAATTGTAGTTGACCATGAGACCAATAACTCAAAACCTCTCAGAATATTGTAAAGACTATAAAGTTATAGAGAACTGCAATTTATAGTGACTTGTAACTTACAAGATGAAAATGTATGTACTCATCATTACAAGATCCCAACTCAAGATCACATTCAAGCTGATGGCTAATTTTTGACATCCTAACAGTGCCCCTTATACCTACCACACGACTTGCAATGTAAGTGCAATTGTGAATCATGACAAGATCCTACTCCTGCAATATCACGTGCCAGTGCAAGGTCTGAGACTTGCAGTGTCCCACTGCTAACTAATTGTGTTCAGATGTTGGAAGGACAGTAGCAACCCAACTAGCTGTAGCGCAGATTAAAACTGAACAATAAAGAACATTTCTGATCAAATACGCTTTTTCACCCACATCATCTAAGAATTAAAAATGTATTTTCTCAACGTTTCCAAGACAAACAACATTTCTTGTAGCCCCTCCTCTCACATCTCACATTCAACCGTAGAATAGTATGTATTAGAATGCAAAGCACCTCCATTCAGGCGTTAAGCCTGGGGAACAGAGCTTACAGTTATGAAACTGATGTAAAGCCACAAAGATGGCTTTCCCCTTTCTCTCCCCTCTCCCCCTGTAAAGAGGATTTTGTATCAGTCTCTGTGCTGGAGGTATTTGGCATAAACATTAGAAGAACTGAAGAAAGTTTAGGAATCAGTACCTCCCTCCTCCCCATTTGGAGGCATAAGGAACTACTGCAATTTAGGTTACAGCAGCATGTGACATCACCATTCAATGCTGCCAAAACTACGCTAGGGAGCTCTGGCAAAGAAAAAAGGTATGATGACTAAAATCTGCTACATGAAAGTTGAAAGATAAAAGTCAGCTTTCTTTTTTCTCCCCACAAAGTTTGGTATAATTTTTCTATATTACAGAAACACGGTGAAAGACAAAAGTTAAATACCCTGGAACTTGCTTCTCTGTTCATGTCAAACTGGTTACAAATAATATGTTCATCTAGTGAGTAATTAAGCTTGTAACATTTAAAAATATTAATGGCAACACCAAATTTAAAAGCCTACAAATAAAGTACTTTTGCTTATATTGATAAAGGCTTTACTTATTAAACAGCGATAGAAACTTAAAATTTGTTTTCTGTTACTTAGAATTAGTGATGGACATTTAAAATTCATCTGTATCACATCAGCAACGGTGTGATTAGCAAAAAGAATCCAGCATGAGAAAGGAAGCTATCTTTCTGCTATTAAATCACAGTTCATATGCCAAAATATAAATATGGTAAAATCCCCAGCAAAAATATAAAAAGCTGACCTCTTAGATTTGTAGGTGTATAAAAAGTGCAGCAACAAAGCACTAATTTCCCCCAGAAAACAAACTATTTCTGCACTATGTATGTACACTGAACAAGCAAAAACCGGCCCAGCATTTTGGCACAGGTGTATTTACTAGTAGTCTTTAAAACAACATTTGTACAGCATTCAGTCCTTTCTAAGGATAAAACACACTGGAAGCAAGTGAAGTTGGAAAGCAAGGAAGGTAGGAGCTCAGCAGGTTTAGCCAGGAGAGGATACTGCTTTGTTCCACTGCCTCCAAATACCCAGCCGCCCGGGACATGGCCACATTTGGTACATGAGAGAAGTTAAATATCTGGAGGCCCTCAAAGCTCAAGTACAACTTCTCAAGGTCAGATCTACTGAAACTGTGGATGAATTGAGACAGAAAGATTTATAGATGTGGCATTTTGTTCATCACAAGAGGCTATTAAGGCAACTTGGTAACCATGGGTGAGAAGCAAAGTCCCAGCAGAATAAAAAAAATGGCTGAGACATAAAACAAAGGGAAGAAATAAACAGCCGATTCTTATTACAGGATAAGATTAATAGGCAGGAGTACCATAGGTCTTGGTATCAGGACCGCTGTTCCATAAATTTCCTTAAGAACTGAAGGCATGAAGAAACAAGAGCCATGAATAAAAAAAAAGGCAGTAACAGTGGAGAATGACAAAAAGTGAAGGCTTGATTCTGCTGCCATGGAATTGAAAAGCAAAATCTCATTTGATTCCAATCCCAGCAGGACCAGGTCTTTTTTGACCACAACTAAGTTTGAGAATGAATATGAGCAACTCCAGGAAGAACAACTAAAAGTAGGACTAGTAATACATAATAGCAGGAAATGTTAAAATACTTCTACTCAGCATTAAGATTCAAGTTATATGTAGCATTTTGACGAAAAGAAAGGTAACGCAACCTGATGTGATGAAAGTAGAATAATCTGATTCTATGCTTTTCTCCAGAAAAATCCCACTTCTTGTGAAAAGAAATGGGAACAATACATGAAGTCTTGCATGGTTGCAATGCAAATGATGCAATATCTTAATGCAATCAGCGAGGTCAATAAAAACTTAGTTTTACGATTTATTTACTTAGATAAAGCTCCAGCTGAATATCAGTAATCTTATCTATGGAACACCCTGAAATGAGAACAGGAGCAATTTTAATGGTTTCCCTTGAGTATGGAGGGATCCTATGTATCTGTGTGTATTATTTTACCACATCAGTAGTGCAACATACTGACAAATACAGTAAAAAAGCAATTTAAGCAAGTTATAGTGCTGTAAGTTAACCAACATCATATTATTTATTGAGATTGATTTTTATTCGTCCCAGGCTTTGGCTATTTGACTAGTAGCTGCTCAGAGCAGTACCTGTCTGCTTTCCCAGTTACAGTGCCTAGCATAATGGCACTGTCCATCCTTGAACGATCTCCCATAAAGAACACCATTACTACTAATAAAATACTCACTGCGTGTGTGACACGGGTAAGGCACAATGAGTATGACTTGATTATTTTGTTTAGTAATTGCTTGTCCTGAAGTCCCTTCCTAAACAAGCATGCAATTAATTTTATACTTTAATAAGAGGGGATCCTTAGAGAACTTTTTATCTCATCAAGTTGTTATTAATTCTAGCTACCCTAAGGATTGCATAGCACATCTTGTCAGGAAATCACATGCTATTTGACTAACCCCCCTGAATTTCATTATTACTGTCCCACCCATGCCCACCCCCCAAAAAAAAACAAAAACCAAACACACCACAAAACCCCCTCTTCTAATGGGAATATAACTGCCATATCAAACAGATGAAGATAGTTTCACTAAAGAGAGCCAGAACAAGCCTTAAGAGATGTCTACAACTGGCGTTTCGGGGACCTTTTGTAACAGGGACTTTTTTTTTTTTTTAATAGAATAAAGCAGAGAAGTGTATTGGTAAAGTTCCTGAACTAATGAAATACTTCTTACCACTAAGAGACTTTATCAAATTTCCCTCATATCACAAAGCCTTCCAAAGACTGATGCCATGCTGAATTTAACCATTCAGCACATGACCTTGAAAAAGCTTCCTAATATTTCAGTTACAGGAAGAAAAACCCTTGTGCTACTGAATTATATCCCAATGCTTTAGATAGTAGCATTTTTACTCCTCAGACTTAAAAAAAAAAAAAAAGAAAAAGAAAAAAGGAAAGAAATCATAGCTATCTTACTAGCAAGATAGCAAATGTATTCATTTTCTAAAGCAATCTAAAGCTGTCATGAGGTAATGTACTCTCTGGGGCTTATCTTTTCACTTGTATCAAGTATTAGGGCCAAAATGCCAATTCATTTTAGAGTTAAGCTTACTCTAGTTGAAAGCAGCCTTGGTAATGAACATTATCATTGACTGTAAAAATGCCTCACCCTATGCATATCAATATCGGCTAACACAATTGTTAGAATAAGAAAAAAAGTTATCAACATTTTTTATAACCATACAATAAACAAGATGTAGATTATTTTTATTTCTTAAGTAAAACCTTAGCTATACAGCTTATTTCTAACACAAAGGTGGGCTGCCTTATAATAATGGGTAGGTGTCTCGGGAAAGTCTGCTTGTTTTACTATTGCTAGTAGACTTCTCTTTCTGCTGGACACAAGACAGATACAATACAGTATGAACACACATGTAAGTAAATATAGAATTTTGGATGTACACAATTTGGCAAGTTATTCCAAGTAAACTTTCAGACTGATCATAAATTTTGCACACTACATAGTTGTCTCTGGTGTACAAATTCATCTTTCTCACTAGAGATTTTAAAGGAAATGGATCCTCCTCACCAAGAACACTTCATTTATGAGCAGGCAAAGCATCATAAAAAGAATGGTAACCTAATGAAAGACCACTTAGTCTCCTCCCTTCCCATCTCCCCTTTTGCAACAAACCTCGATCAACTTATTGAGCTTCTCCTATACAACTTTGGAAGCCAAATGAGCTGTGACATGGAAACTCATTAAAAAAAGAAAACTCAGTTAAAAAAAACACCCCCACAACACCTTTTGACGGCTGAAGCTTGAACAGAAAGAGCTGATGTTTTTGACAGAATGCTATCGTAGGCTGTTACTGCACTTTCTCTCCAGTAACATGTTCTGGCCGAGAAACACGTTACACGTCTCCTACTCCAGCTCTCAGCTGCTACAAAAGGGATTTCACCACTTGGAAATACCTTGCATATCTATGTGAGCTGCCTTCCAGTTGACATGACTGAATAGTCGCAACCATCTTAACACAGTATATTTATCTCTCTCTGAAGCTTTTAGAAAGATTATCTAGCAACAGAGGCAACATACACATCTGTCCTCTCAAAGATGACTTCTCATAGATAACAATTATGTCTGCATGTTTAGAGGGATAAGAACCGACAAAGAAACAACCAAATCTTAAATCCTGCAGAAAATGGCCCTGCAGAAAGCGCATCCTCATTAAAGAAAGTTTTCCTTTATAGCTGACAAAAAAAAGTTCTCCTCTAACTTTATGGCTGAGTAAATTTTTTGCACTGCAAACATTAGTTAATGCAGTAAGGCTGTAACAAAAATAGGCCAATAATTTGTAAAAGAGCAGTTAAGGGGGAACACCTACCATAGATAAAGATCCCATTGTGTTAGGCTGCATATCATGGCATTTATAGCTTGACTGCAAATGCAAGTGTGGAGAGTCTTGAGCTTTCCCTCCTCCCCCCGTCTTTTCTTAAATTGGCAGTGTTTTGCAGCATATATTAAGGATTTCTTAAAATTACTAGTTCTTATCTTTTACAAGATCCTCAAAAAGCTGCAGAATGTATAAGCAATATGGCAAGTGTTACTCTAGTAAGAAAGAATAGGTAAGTGAAGTCAAGTTACTGGGTCAGAAAAATTCAAACTTAATTATCTTAATCTTATATGTTACTATTAACTGTGGTTTGAGTTCAGGCTTGACAATCAACGACTCAGCACTTACCAATATAACAAAAGGACAGCAAGCAGCATGCTACTTGGTAGAGAGTACAAAGGCGTCTTTCTGCCTGTCTGCTTTCTAGTCAGCTTATTCTTCCAATCACCTAAGAAATTTATTGCAATCTCCAAGAAAAAAAAGGTGTTCTGCAGATAGGCTGAAATACAGTTCAGCATATACCGAGACAATGGACATAAGACAATTGAGTCCATTCTCTGAAAAACACTACTTACATTTATTTTATTTTTATAAAATATCTTCAAGCAAACTAAATTGGCAAAAAGCATTACAGGTTAAAACAGACATTCGCCCTCACCCCCCACCAAAAAAAATAATTTGAACAACATAGGCCTTTTTGCTCATTATATAGGAACTGCGTAAGGGATAGCTGCATCAAGTAATCTTAAGGTTAACAGACACTAAAATAACAATTTCATACATTGGGCATACACATACCATATGTTGATGAACATGTGCATGCATGTAAATACATGATAAAAGCAGTTATGAACATTCTGTAGACCTCTACATTTATTTTTTTTTTTAATCTTTTGGCTGGTGACATCGAGTTGCTAAGACTTTTCAACTAATATGTGCAGCTCAAGTAACTGGGTCCTCTGAAACAAGCATTACAAGTTCTACCTATTCACTTAGCATTTCTGGATGAAAAAAAACAGCCCGATTAAAATCAAAGGCCAACTCCTATTGACTTAAGTGGCTTAATACGCTCTAAAATCCACAGCTCCAATTTTGCCCTCCTTTATAGTAATGAAAATCCTAAATAATTGCTCTGAAGTCAGTACACATTCATAGGATAAAGATGAAAAGAGCATGAGGGTCGTTTTATTTTATAGCTTAGCTTGATACTTGTGTGACTGATTAACTCCAGTGTCACAGACAAAGAACATAAGTGCCTTTGACTTGTATGTTTATGTAAAATAATGAAAAATCTGGGATATCAAATTGACCCATGATAAAATTGCATCATGAAAGACTGATTGTGAAAGTTTTTCATATTTTATAATACGTTATGAGTGAAAGGATTCTGGAAAAACTGTTAAGAAGACCAAGAAAGATAAGCTCAAATACTGTGCCAAAAGAATCTGAGGCTTTAATCAAGAGATAAATTAATGCCTTACTTTTACAAGAAATAAAAACTAATTAATGGCAACAATGTAAAAAGACAGCTATTTAAAAAAAAAAACCCACAGAAAAATCTGGTCAAGTATGCAATGGTCATTGGTATGTGTATGGTACGTTTGCCTCTTTGTGGCACACCTTCCAGGCACTCTGCTACATCTCCCGTTTTGGGAGAATTAACAGTCTCTTCTGTTAGCCATACAGCATGGGCAGTACTCGGACACCACAAAATTATTGGTCTTAACCCTCCTCTGCTCCCATGGTCCTGTGCCAACTTGGAAAATGGCCTTTAATCATTTAGTACTTTGTTTCTTTTGAACCATTAGCAAATCCACCAATTAAATGGATTTGGAATTCAGAGTAGTGTAAACCTGATATTCCTATGTACAACTAAAAGGAGTATTCCACTGCAAGCCAAGCTTGGGTTTATACCATCTACAGTTCAGTAAAAAAGAAAATCCTTTTCCCTTTTCTCAAACAGCTGAGGGAAAATAAATGTTTTGCTTGCCTTGCGGGGGGTGGGGGGGAAAAAAATCCTTCTTTCAGATTTCACGGACACTTTCATGCTCAAGTTCTCATTGCAGAAGTACATTCTGGTTGGCCTGTAGTACTATTTTATTAGGACCAAATGCAGTAGCTTTCCTCAACTATCACTAGCATCAACTCAGACAACTAACATGATCTCATAAGGACTTCTCATTTTTCCCTGTGTTCACATTTTAGAAAACAAATGCTTTAGAGTTTAACCAATTCTACTGCAGAACTTCTCCCTGCATAATTGATAATAAAAGTAAATGGAAATTATACAGAAAAGTTAATTTCCCCCTTTGCATTTTCCTATTTTCAGGCAGGCTTTTTTTCTCCTAAAAACCTGTTAAAAATGTCATACACACTTGTGCAAGCAACAGCCAAAAACCACGTGTTCGCTAAGCTTCAATATGCCACTAAACCTTGGCTTTCCACAAGAAAAAAAAAATTAAAAAAAAAAAATAATCAGACACCAGATTCTGATGCATTACCAGGGTTTAAAAGCATCTGGATTCTTTCAACATACACACGGGCCACATGTTCCTGCAACCACAAGGCACAAAGTTCACACAGGCCTTCTGGCTCCTAACACCAAGCTGAGACTCCTTACACAGGCTTTTGACTGCAACAGGTGCAGCTAACAGAAAAAAAAAAAAAAAAAACACAAAAAAAACCCAAAACAAAAAAACCCAAAACTCCTAGTAAGATTAATTCAGGCTTCGAAGTCTGCCTTAAAGAAAAGCCTACTCCCAAGCGTCATAAAAAGCAAAAACACCCAAGCACCGAATACCACCGTGGGGGAAGCGTGAGGAGATTCGTACTCCCAAGGCGGAAAGTGCCTGTTCTGCAGCCTGCCCTGCCGCAGGGCAGCAGGAGGAGCCCCAGAAGGTCCCGCTTAACAGGGCCACGAAGATTCAATAAATAAACCTGCGGAGGAGCGCCAGGACCGCCCGGCTCAGCGCAGGCCGCCTCAGGAGGAGGCTCAAGCCCCGCCGCCC
>NW_009648332.1:17773705-17827930 GCF_000708025.1 Charadrius vociferus | reverse complement strand
TGATCCCCGTTTCCCTCCCGTGATAGGTGGTGGCGGCGTCGGCACTGGGCCTACCTCCTCAAGCATGCTGTATCTGGTCGGGCTGGGCTTGGGAGATGCCAAGGACATCACGGTGAAGGGGCTGGAGGCGGTGAGGCAGTGCCGCAGGGTGTACCTGGAGGCCTACACGTCCATCCTCACGGTGGGGAAGGAAGCGCTGGTAGGTCTGGGCGCTGGTGTGGCACAGAGCCCCAGGGCCTCTCCTGCAAAGCCTGAGGAGGGTGCTGGGGCCTGTAGGCCAGTAACGCCTGCAGGACAAACTGGTGGTGCGCGTTCTTGGAAAAAGCACGTACGTGACCTTCACATGCTGTGTTTTATAGGAGAAATCGTTTCGCTACTGTTACGGTTTGAGAAACCCACAGCAATTTATTGTCATTGAGACAATCATTCTATCACCCGATGACCCCTCCCCACCCATGAAGGGGAATCAGGGAAAAAACAAGGAAGCCCAGGGGTTGAAACATAATCTAGTCTTATTCTGTTAAATCTGTTTATTAACATTAATAGCACTAAAGGACCAATATTGATCCCAATGCCAATACAAAATACACAAAGATTATACACAGCCAACTATATCAGTAGAAAGCTGTGCGCTCCCAGCAGTGGACAGTAAATGGTGGACACTATGAGCGCTACGGCTTCGGGAGGAAGAGAAAGCCTTAGGGGTCCGGCACCAGGGCAAAAAGTTCTCAGGATCGCAGCCATCAAGGGATAGAGAGAACTTTGCAGCAAACTTTTTAATTTATAGTGAATGTGATGTTCAGGATATGGAATAATCCTTTTGGCCCGCTTGGGTTAAGAGCCCAGGTCTCACTCCTCCTCATCCCTGTACCTGGCTAACTCGAAAACACTGAGACCTTGAAAGGCACACACCATAACTGGCTGTAAAGTAGAATATTTTCACAAATTCAGACACTAGGGTCTTCTAAAAGTACAGTCTTCTCAAGTATTAGAAGAGAAAATAGTCCTGTGTCACTCAAACCAGGACAACTACCTTGTTGGAAGACAGGAACAAAAATGAATTTTCCTTCCTACAAGTAATATTTGTATTTTAATACCAGTTTAATCTCAAATTCTAGCAACATGGCAATCCTGGAAAGTTTGAGAATTTGGTCAGAAAAATGCCTGATCTGATTTAAAAATAAATAAATAAAAGATATAACAGAAAAATAGATGTTTTGGAGCCTTGAACCTCTGTATCAGCCTGAGGTGTTATGGTGCCTGCTGGGAATAATAATTTGAGTGTCTCAGGTTTCCGTGTTGCCTTGTGGGCCAGGCTGTCTCACCATGTTGAGACTTTCAGAAAATACGCAGTTCAGTCAGAGATGGGTTGTTGAACAACATTGAGATAAACTTCTTGTTAGTAAACACACCTTGTGGAAGAAGATAGTAGTAAAAATGTACAAATTGTAACTCTGATGGATTCACTTGTAGTAGAAAAAGTTTAATCTTGAAATAATACCAAAAAAAAGGGCTTACCTACCCAAAGAACAGGGATCTTGCCTCCAAATAAGCTGTGTGGTATATACAGACATGCTATCTGGGTCTTGTATGCTGTATAGTCATAAGGTACTTGTATGCATGTATGTATGTACATACAACACATGAGACTTTTAGCTTATAGTCAGCATTATGTGGTTTCCAGATACAAGCTAGGCTAGAATATTTGGGGCCATCTCTGGTATATCAGCTGTATTTTGAAATGAAGATATACTCCATGTTTTTCTGCTTTTTTCAATGTGCTGAAGCAATCTAATTTGAAATTAATTCATTCAAAACAACATTATTTTTTTGTTATTATTGGACAGTTGGAAAATTGCAAAATAGAAATGATTACTTGGATATTTTTACTTTGCAAACTGCATTTGCTATAAAAAAAAAAGATGGATTCCTAGCCAGCTGAAAATAAAACACTGAATAATAGAAAAATGCTGAATATTTTTGGCATGGTTATTTCTGGGGGCTTGTTTGGGGTTTTTTTTATTGTTTTAAGTCTCTTGGAAACCTTGAAATCCCAAAGATAAGGTAATTGGGAAAAATGATTATTAAAAACAAAGTAAGAGATGCTGTCTTTCCTGAAACTGCATAAGAGTGAATATAGCAATCACCAAGTTTCAATAATATAGCCCAGTTTACATACAAGTGACAATGCCGAATTGTTTATTTACTAATCTGAAGGTCAGTCTCTCCTAAGCAACATGAAAAGTTGTGGGAAAGCTCTCAAGAGATTAAAACCAGATTCTTTGCTGCAGGGATTTTCTAGATCCTCCTGTGCCGATGCTTTTAAAATCAGATCTCAAAATTCAAATGACATTACTTAGTTTATCTTGTTGGCCTAAAACGTATATTAAAAGCTATTTTATGTTGACTGTCTAAATTGGCCCTCAGTTTGGTGACAGAAGTGTTTCGACCCAGTGACCTCCCAGTGAGTCCCATCTAGTACTCTAGCTACTGGATGGATTTTTTTATGGAAGCACTACTCGCCTCTGTACAATTATGATGGTTCTCTTGTCAATTCACTATTCTTTGTGGGCAAAGATGAAGTTATCACTGAAGTCACAAGGGAAGTCAGAGAAAAATCTGGACCATAATTGACTTAATAGTTACATCAATTTGTTAATATTTGTAGTACCACCCATAATTTCTGAATACCATTTGGAACAGAAACACTTTTTTTTGGTCTACGCCCTGGGAAAAAAATATTTTATCTAATCATGTGAAGAACATGTGAAATGGATGGTGAAACATGACTTGTGGAGACAGATATGTTCAGGGTGGTCAGATAACATGTTTCTAGAACAAACTGAAGTTTTATTACATGTGAGGTTGATTCTGGAAATAAAGGCATTTAAAACATACAAAGAGACACAATGATTACTGAGCTGCTGAAGAAAAGCAAAGAACACAATCAAATACACATTTACCTGTATGCATGGTAAAGTATTTCTTACAGAGAATTGAAGATGAAGTTTTAATATGAAATCATTCCTTAGATGTGGTTAGTTACAACGGACTAAGGAAAAAAAACACCTTAAAAACTAGATGGTGGTATAGCTAGTGTCGTATTTGTATCTGGTTTGATGTCAGTATTATAACTAAGGTAAGCAGTTAGGCTCAGACTTGTGAGAGGGGATGCCTTATAATAGGATGACTGGTTAAATTAACTACACCTAGAGTCCACCCAGGTACCTTTAGTATGCAGGTGTGATTGAGCTACTTTTGGAGCAGCTCCTCAACTGACACAAAAGGCATAAAACCCCAAGTCAATGTCAGAGTAACGTGCTTGACTAATTTTTGTCAACTCAGGAGCTGCTTCATGGGAAGCTCAGGTGTTCTTGCAAGGAGAGGCAGGGTTCTCCAAGACATGGGTCAGGCTGCTGGGGAGAACAATAAAGTTGGCCTTTCCAGTGTCCAATGTCTGTGTTCCTGAGTGAGCACCCAGAGAGATATGAAAACACTCCCAAGTGTCTTAATTTTGGTGTTTCTTATTAATTTCAATTTTTAGGAAGAGTTTTATGGAAGAGAATTGATTTTGGCTGACCGAGAAATGGTGGAACAAGAAGCAGATAGCATTTTAAAAGAAGCTGATGTTTGCGATGTCGCATTTCTTGTAGTTGGTGATCCCTTTGGGTAAGACAAAACAACATTTTAATTATTGCTCTAGCTTCATCACTCTCTTTTTTCAATAGGAAGGAGCCATACTCCATAACTGTAATTCTTTATGAAGAAGCTGATTTTCAGACCAGAACAACTTTTTACGTTGCATTAAACAACTTTTTTTTATTGCATTAAAAATACACATGCAATTGCCTACACTTTATCTTGCTTTGGAGTTTCCTTGCCCAGATATCCCTTATAGATAGGAACATGGGCCCTCCAGGGTGTATAACTCTTTCCTTCAGCCGTCACTTATCGTTTCGTTCTCCATGCTAGCTTTTACAGAAAATATTTTGTTCCAGGTTTTATCTGCTAACCGAAGAAATTCTAGGATATCACATAGTTATGACGTGCTATGTTTTGAGAGAGTATTCTTTTAGTTGCTATTTGTACTTACAAACCACAGCTTTTATGCTCAGTTGTTTTACAATGAATACTGATTGTTGGTTTACAGTGCTTCTGCTTTGATATATGCTAGTTTTTAAAATCACTTAGGTTGTTATAAATGTCTTCTCATTTTGGTTTATTAGGCCTTTTGTTTCCACTTTTTTGAAAAGTATATTATTTTTCTATCACCAGAAGGATCTCCTTCTGTCTTTTCAATCAGGCATCATCAATCTGTAATGTCAAGCCATACAGAAGAGCCTTTAGTCTCCAGCTGGTGATTCAAGATTTATACCACAGTGTTAAGGGGCACAAGAAAAATTGAATCACCGAGCACCCTATTTGTGAGTGAAAAAATAGAGTTTATGAAAAAGAGGAGCAGTGTGCACATCTGTCAAAAGCGGATAATTTATGTAAATACAGGTTGAAGGGAATTGGCAAGAGAATATTATATTGAGCTAGTACTTACGGGCAGATGATGCTGTATTTCAGAAATACTAATTGTACTTTCAATGCATGTTAACATTAAAATTAGGATTCATAGAGTGTAGAGCCATGTTACCCGTACCCTTGTGCTGTGATCCAGTGACTGATATAAATACGTACGCAAGATGAAAAAGAAACAACCTATGTGCATTGAAATGTAATTCCTACTTGTAAGCAGTATCTTGATCTGCCTCAGGTAACAGGAGTTTCAGTGTCAAAATACTTCAATTCTGATTAACATACTACATCTTTGTTGAAAACTACCCTTTTTTTGAATGAGTTGCTTCTCTCTAAATGTTTTTGTTGTTAGCTCTTAATGTTGCAGCTAGAACTGCTCCTATGCCCACATAGATCTCTAAGGATTTTGGGGTTCATGAGCTTACTAGGAAAGAGTACTGAATGTTTCTGTCCTAACAGAAGCTATATGGTAGGAGGATAGAAGCCATATGACTGCAGCTGATTGTAGAGTTTAAGTATATTTGCAGGTCAGAAGAGTACTTGGCAGCCTTAGGAAATCTCAGGTGTTGGCGGCTAATGGTTAAATTGATAAAACAAGCTGTGCCCATGTCATTCTTCTCACTGTTGTTCACTGCAAGTTTTTATATGCATGTGTGGTAACAGCTATGGATGTGCTAGCGGGAACCTGACCATTCTAATAGTGTACTGGAAGACCCACCTTTATCTAGCCTGATGCTAACATTCATATTATTACTACCCATAAAGCTTAAAATCTGTATCAGTGAGAGAATACTAGTATAGCTCTGGGTGCAGAGGGCTGCCTCCATGAAGCCTTTGTGGGTATTAGCTGAGTGCTTGTGAGGGCACTTCTGCTTTTAGCTGCAGTCATTATGGACAGATCGATTGGGAGAAAACACTGGCTGGAGCAAATTTCAGTGAATAAAGCCAGCTGATGCCTTAGTCAGTATTAGCATAACCACAAAATCCTCCAGTGCTCCTTGTCCTATGCATGTGAAGAGAGTAATACAAGGGTGTAAAACTTGTCCCCTCTTCTTGTAGAGCAGCTATTCTAAAACACCTTTGCTTGTGGAAGTCAGGAGCATGGTTTGGTTACTAACCAAAGTGGTGTTTTAGATCACTTGACTGCATTCTTCTAGGTCTGGGTACCTGTTTGTATCAGGATCTCCGATTTCCCAAATTCAGATTCCTCTATTGTTTTTACTCCAGAGAAATTGATTTCTATTTTAAATGATTGATCCTTGCAGCCTGGCCAGCTGCTGCCACATTTGTGTTCCAGTCTGAAGCACCTGATCTGCTGATTTGTCAGACGTGCAGTGTCCAAATTACCAGACTGAAAATCAGGGGAGATCTGTCAGGGTAACTGAACCAGGCCAGGGTGAAAGCAGTCTTCCTATTTAATTTTTCTGATCAGCATATGCTATTTTTTTCTTTGCATCCTTCTTTGGAATGGCCACACAGAAATGTGTGGTACATCTTGGGAAAGAGATGGCTGAGGCCACTGTTCAGGTTTGATAAATTTAGGCAAGGGGTAGGTGTGTTTTCATATTTCACATGGAAAATGGAGTGTGCCTAGCAGGTATGTAAGCGTACATGCAAGCAAGATACATATGTAAACATCGTTGCAGTTCAAAGATTTTCTGGATCTATATATGTTTACCTTTGGGACTCTAATCCCAATTGCATTAACTACAAGCCCGGTAATACTTGCACCAGTCACTGCAAGGTGTTTATTGAGCATTGGACCTGGAGCCAAATTTAGCTCAGTCCTAAGATTAACTAGAATTTTCTCAATTATTTCAGAATCAACTTGATCACTCAAACTTAGGCTTTGTTAATTTGAGTAATTTGGCTTAAATGTTGTAAAAGTTGATTTAGTCTAAGGACTCAGTCTATTTGAAGTTCTTGTTTGAGTGTGTTACTTTCCTATCAGGCGCTGGTGCAGATGGGAGAAGGCCTGGCTGTGCAGTGAGTAAGGCAATCCGGGAGTTTTGTTGAAGCCTGTGCCAGACAGAGTTGACCTTTACAGTTCAACAGACACCTGCAGAAGACAAAGGATAAATGGAACTTTCCTTTTCAAGTACTTGCCAAAGCTACTTTAAAAAGTAACAATGGTGTTGGTGTTACAGTTTAAATGACGCCAGAAAGCCGCAAAGAACCGTAACATACCAAGTGAGGATGCCTGTATGCTCAGCTAGGGCAGGTGACATATGGAAGCCTTACTAGAGTTTTTTACTTTCCCATAACAATTAGTCAAGTTATTGTTGCCCTTTTGGCACCTCTGCATTGCCCTAGTTGTGAAGGGTTTCATTTTACTTTCAAAACAAACTATAATATTAGTTACACTTGGTCGCTTTGTCTTTTCAATCTTTAATTCCTTTCTCTTCTTAACACAGGGCCACAACGCACAGTGATTTAGTACTACGTGCAGTAAAACTGGGAATTCCATACAAGGTCATTCATAACGCTTCAATAATGAATGCAGTGGGCTGCTGTGGTTTACAGGTAATATTTTTGTATATATGCTATTGCACAACTGCTAAATTAGAATTGGTGAGCTCTTCTACTGCTGTAGCAGTGCATGTTGCAATCTGAAGTTTGCAGATCTGTAGCAACTGTACAGTTCTGTTGTCAGGATTTGTTAACATTTCCTTTTCAGCATGTTACATGTCAGCAAAAGTCCCTTTTGATGAGCGCGTGTGTAAAGAAATATTAACACTTCTATTCTTCTCTGCTGTTTAACTTCCCTCTGCCCCACAAGACTTTGATATTTAAGTTATTTTGCAGATAAAGCTTTGCTCATGTTAGCTTCCTTCTACTACTGATGGTCACCTGATAAGTTTATTCTTAAATTAGGTTGTTATCCTGTTGATAAGTATGCTGGTTTTGTCATAAAAGGAATAGATGCACAAGCCTGTCTATATGCCCAACTGAGATCGTAACTAATTCCAAAATCTTGTATGTGATGCATTCTTTCTCTCTGAGGTTGACCTATCTTCACTTTCTGCCCACCTGCTGAGAGAGGAAAGATTTGCTTAGCCAAGGACTAGAAGAACAAATGACAGTTTCCGTGCTTCTTGAATGGCTAAAGTAGAAAAGGTCTAGTGTCCCCCAAGAAAATACTTCACTACTTCCTTTTACACACGTAGAGGTCCATTATTACTTTTCCTGCATGAAAACTGTTACGGCAGTGTATGTATCATAACTAATCACATAGAAATTAGTTGAATCTTCCCCCTCCTGTTGTTATTCATTACTTTAACATAGAACCTGCCCTGTCAAGGTTCAGAATGGTTCCCTGTGTATGGGAACCCCTAAACCAAGCTCCCACTTTACCAAAACTGAAAGCAAGCATAGGAATGTAAGTGTACTACAGACAAGAATTGAGAGTTTGAACAAGTTATCATCACTGAAGGAGGAAGCATTCCTTCCTAGCTTAACATAAAAGAACACCATTTTTTAATTTCAAAAAACAAGTGGCGCCTTCAAATTTAC
Source organism: Charadrius vociferus (assembly GCF_000708025.1). Classification (NCBI taxonomy): domain Eukaryota; kingdom Metazoa; phylum Chordata; class Aves; order Charadriiformes; family Charadriidae; genus Charadrius; species Charadrius vociferus. The sequence continues at coordinate 17,819,893 of NW_009648332.1, read as the reverse complement.
AATGACAAACTCCAATAGCCTTATTTCAATGCTGCCCAGCAGCAGAAAATCCGTTCCAATAAGTTGGGTATGATCTCTGGCTTTGATCACATCTGAATGGTTGAGAAATGTGAACGTCCTGTCTGATCTGGCAGTTCAGCAGCACTGCATTGACACCTGTTCTGAGACGTGAGTGCTAATGCCAAAGGGAATGCAGCATAGGATTCACATTCTTTAGAATTCTTCCCGTGAGCACTTTCTTAGTGATACCTGCCTATTGCTGTTAAGACTTGGGCAAAACTATCTTTTAGGAAGGAAATAGGCTCCTTGGTGTCTAAAATCTACATGTACAGCAGACAGATGGCAGCTGTCGCATGACTGCACTTACTGGGCGGGTAACACAAGAGTTGAGGCTGGGGCTCACCCGTTCCCCTTCTGGCTTCACGGTGGTGCAAAATTTGCTTCTGCTGTCAAGCTGTTGACAAGTACTTTCTACTACCCACTATCTTTTTACTGTTCTTTTACATTCGTTAGGAAGGAAGATGCAAGGCTCATATTCCTAAAGAGAACAGATGACTAAGGTTTCTGAAAGTTTGCTTCCCCCACAACTCCAGCTAGGCATAGGAAGGAGAAGTATAGAGCTTGGTAAGGTAATTGAAAGAAAGAGCAGAATACTAACTGGGAATATATTGTAAACAGTTTATAATGTTTTTCAAATACGCAGAGTTTTGGAGATTGGTTTACTATTCCCTTATCCTATACAGAAAGGAACAGACCATGAAGGAAATGTGATGTTATTCACTCTGGCACTGGTCCCCTTTTCCATTCTGGCTTGGGAGGGGCTGCCTTCTCATAAGTCAACATTCCTGTTGTTGTATAAAGCATTTTAGGAAATAGTGATCATATTGTATTACCGGACAGGGTATAACCAGCTGGGTGTTTAACTCTTCATTGCTCCTTACAGGCATAAACAGCAACTGAGGGGTGTCTTACAAAAAAGTGGCCTGTGATTTAATTAGAGTTGCGGTGGAAGTTTATAATTTCTTTCAACAGTCTTTACGTTCATGGCTGTCTCCTGCCATCAATTTAATTTTGGAGTTACTGTGTTTCAAATTGAAAAGTTGCTGTCAAGTATAGCAGGGATTCCTCTTTTGCTTCACCACAGAAAAGGCTTGGCTTTTTTTCTTGTTTTAATCTGATTGTGATACAAAACTTCTTTCTTTCTTACAAGAGAAAAACAGGAAACACCTTTATACGCTGTTCTGAAAGCCATGTGCGTAGTGAGCTGTAACTGCTGATTAGGCCCTCAGCAAAATGCAGCTACAGCCTAGTCTGTTCACAAAAGAACATGTTTCTTGTCATCACAGCAATGTTCCTGTGCAGCCAACAGCATTCTGGTAGTTGTGCAGTTTTCCTGTGCAGTAGTGAGTTACTGAAGTCAGTAGAGCATTAGTGATGCTTTGTCACCTTCGATTCATAGATATATTTCTTGCCAAATTGTAAAGAAGTGTGAATATCTATTTTCAAATACTTTTTTTTTTTTTTTTTACTATCTTGCCCATTTAACAGGATCAGTGCAGCTGTGTTGAAGACTGCACAGATGAGGATTGCATTTGTATAAAGAACAGGGTGTATTTTAGTTTTGAGAATTAAACTTTTTGAACTAGGAAGCTCTCACAGATTGATACAATAAGCTATAGCTACTGAAAGTAGGGGATGGTATAACTTAGCAAAGGACTAGCGTGACTGGGCATAAGGCGCTCTGACTTGCTGTAGCTCCCTCTTTTATGCTGTTCTTTCTGTGCTTCACCATATCAGAATGTTTTTTCCCAAAGCTGAAGAACCTTGTTTCCCTCAAAAACAAATGAATACAGCGGTAGGGGGGAAGCCAGGAACAGTGCCGGTGTGCGAGTGCCTCTTGGCACTTTCTCTGCAGGTTCACCTCTTTTGTCTGGAATCTGACATGTAGGTATTTTGATCATTCTGACTCTTGTTATATTGGGGAACAACCACCAGTGAAGAAATTCATGCAGTTTGGTATCTCTGCACACTGCCAGGGAAGTCAGGGAGGGGGGAACAGAAGTCTCCAGGGGAAGGCCGAAATTCTCAGAGAACACTGTAAGTGGTAACTAGTGAAGCAGTTCAGCTTTCCTCATCAGCAGCTTCACCGTAGTTCTGTACCTTTGGAAAGCTTTGTGTTTTAGCTAACAGGCTTACCTCTGGTTCTACCAGTGCTCAGCTACCCTGCGAGCAAGCCTTTGCCTTGGCTCTATCTGACTGGGATTCAGCATTGCAAGCTGAGAACAAAGGGAGAGCCTAGCCTGACTTCCATGGCTTTATCTATACCTGCACTCAGTTTTTCAGAATAGGGCTGATTGCTAAGGCTTTTAGCCCTAAAATAAAGAGGCAGAAAACTCTGGATCTCTTAATTTACACCTTTTTCCTTCCTTCCTAATCTTCATGACATCAGGGTTAGTTTGGGAATGTCACTGGCCATAGCAGTGCTGCCGGGACAGAGTTCTCTCTGACCCAGTTCTGGTAATGTGTCTTTGAGATAGCAGTATGGATTGTCAAACATATGAGGAAGACTCTGCGTCATACTGACCTGTGATGCATGTGAAGGAGTGATGCAACTTGAAATGGCTTGAGATAATGGCATTACTGTAAAAAAAGAAGATTGAGAACTAAAATGCAAAGTTGGAGGCAAGCCACAGGATGAGACAAAAGACCCAAATGAGCCACTCATTTCTGGGAGAGTGGTGTTGCTAGCTTTGAAAGCATTTACTTTATATTTTGGTAGGGTAGCTAGGAGAAAAAAAACAAGTCATGGCAAAGACCTGCCTTTCTTTTGAGACATACCCACTTTCCACCTGAATAGCTTCAGAACAAACATCTGCATGTCCCCTTGTTTCTTTCAGTGACTCTCACTGATTTTTATTTTTTTTTTGTTTGCAATCCAGTTAGTTCTTGTAAGACAATTACAGTTATAAGATAGTTTTACCTTTTCACTACTAGCTGATGACTTAAATGCAAAAGCAGTGCTTACTATGTTATTTTTGAGTCTTTCCTGAAGAGGTCAGTACATTTTCAATGTCAAGTAGAAGAATACTACTTATAGATAAGAAAGCTGAAGGATGCTATCATTACTCATTGTACTCATAGTCAAATAGAAAACCTGTAGTAGCTGCAGGAGCAGAACCTCTGAGTTCCACCCTCTCTCGGTGCCCTAATCTTCAAAAATACTCTTTGCTCTAGTAGGAGGGGCTCTACACAAAATGTTTTTTATTCACTGACAGTTAGAACAAACTGTTTTCCGTCACTGGTTGGTTTTCTCACTTACTACCAGCTTCTGAGCCTTTCAGAAGTTGGCATTTGTGTCTCAAACCAATTAAAGGTTAAATCAGTGCTAGTCGCACTACCTTATTACTCACAGTTGCTATTCAACTTAGTGCCATTTGTCACCAGCAAATATGACCCAGAAACATCCATTTAATCAGAGCAGATTTTTTTCTCCATTTAGATGTCTTCATTTCAGATTAGTAACCCAAGTGACCAGGGCGGGAAGGAATCATTGTTGGATATTACTGGGAAGAGTCTTAGGATATTATTAAAGATAAGGTGACATTACCTTGGAGGGAAAATCCTGTCCTGTTCAAGTTTGCTTGGAGTTTATGAGTCTTTCGGTAGCTGAATTTTATTCTGCTTGTGGAGTGGCTATTTCCTAAGTGCTGATACAGGAAGCAGCCAAGAGAAAAATGTGTTCTTCCCTTCAGCTGCTTTTATGTGATTTGTCTCAGCTGCCTCCTGAAGACTGCAATCATGTGGAGTGGGCTTCCCTCAGCCAAACATCCTTTTCTTCACAGTTCCTTTCTCTCTGGCATGTACTAAGGGGACTGGAGGTTTTTGGGACAGCTGAGCCAATCTGTTGGCTTGCAGTACAAAAAGGAGTCATCGCTCTGGGTATGTGAATGGTAAAAGCTTTCAATTTTATGTGAAGGTTCTCATGAAAGGCGTTCAAAGTTGGTAAAGGTCTGTGGTACTAAATAAGATAGTGTGAAGGGCTACAGCTGGGCTTGTGGTTGTTTCATATGACCAATTACAAGCAAAAATGAAGCTTGACTGATTCTTGCTACCTCTTTGTTGATGATTCTCCTACTTCCTAAGCTGTTCTCTGGCAACAATATATAGTATAAAGAACAGCAGGAGCCCTTTAATCTGATGTATATGGTCTGAAGGGTTGTTAGTGTGTTATGGAGGATGGGGGAAAAATCTGACTTGTTACATTCCTCTTTTTGAGGATGAATGTTGCACAGCATCATGTCAGAACTCTTATGACAAGGATAAAAAAAACATGTCTTAGCTTTTCTGTGTACGTTCGTTGGGGTTTAACAAGAAGCAACCCAGGATAATGTAAGTTGCTCTACGGTCTCCAAATTCCATTGAGGAATAGCTTTAGGAGAAAAAGCCTCTTGGTGTCTGTCAGGGAATGGGATCAGGCGGTGAAGCATCTTCATTTGCAGAACGCACCTGTCCTGTGCGAACTATCTGCAGTGTAACCTGTGACTATCTCAACACAGAACATAGCTGAGTTGTGTTTTAGTCCTACAGGGTTTACAGCATTTGCATGTGTATACAGGTGCCAGGTCTGAAAAACGTAATGATAAGATTCCTTTTTACGTTCTTCCCCTGACACGTATCCAGTTGTGAAGCTGTTTGAAATTTTAGGAGAGGAGCTAGGCTCATCAGTGAAGAATTGCTTTGTCACCATTGCAGCTGATACAGCAATTCTGGGAAAGATGCTGTAAAAATAAATGTCTCATTTTGAAATGTTTACTTCTTTGTTTCTCTGCAGTTGTTGCCCTACTGACCTTTAATATTATCTTGGGTCTTCTCTCCTGCTTGCTTTAGTACTTTTTAGAGGGGATGGGGGAATCTTCCTTTTTTAATTTCCCTCTTTAGTCTCAACTTGTTCCTTCTTTTTATGCTCCATGTTTTTGTGGTCATTAGCCACACCAGTATTTTAAGTGAGAACTGTTGATCCAGACAGCTTGAGGTGTCTGATGTCATTCAGGCTTGCCATTAACGGGGTTGCTTGGTGGTTTCATTGAAATTTCACTTGCATGCAGGCTTTCCAACATCACGGCACAGCACTTTTTCTCTCATAGTTTATTCCGGCCTCTCAACTAGCAATCAATTCTGCTTATATAAATAACAAGCAAAAGAAGAAATATCATTAACAGAAGGGTTAAAAATACTAACTGAAAACAGGCACCTCCATACCAAAAGTTGTCTGACATTCTTTCGTATTATGTGTGTAAATAAAATAGAAAGTTATAGCTTGTTCTGGGATGATGAAAGTGTGAGTTGAAGAACAGCTTTCTGCAGTATTTTGTGAGAGGCAGAAAGCTCTAGCAGGCACAGCATTGCCTCGGAGTAGAGAGTTCTGGCTTCCTTTCCTGACTTCAGCTATTGCATTGCAAAATTTAAGTGCACAAAGCTTTGCTTAAGCCAATTACTACTTGGGTGGGGAAGGGGGGGGGAGGGGTATTTCCAAAGACTGAGGTCTTTCAAAATGACCTTTTGAAATTTTTCTGTGAAGTTTTTGAGCATTAGGGAGAAGGAAAGAAGGTTAGTTTCCAAGCTGAGAGCATGAAATGTCTGTCCAACCATTTCACTGAGCCCCTTTGAAATTCTGGCACTTTTGTGCCTGAGCAGAATGTAGGCACTCCAACAAATCTGATGATTAGTGCAAGTGTGATGCTTGAGATGTTTTAGCTTCTACAGAACAGATCTTGCCCGCTGCTAAACCCCAGCTGCTTAACACAGAGTGCAGCACACAGAGGACCGCTGGGAAGCTTCATTTACTGTTGCCTCTCTTTGAAGCTGTGCCAGCAACTGTACAGCATGATCGTTTCACTGACAATATACAGAGCTCTTCACTGACTTATTAAACTTCTTAATGATCTCAAAGCATGACATTAATCCTTAGTTGTGTTGTAATACACCTAGGTTAACAAACGTGTCACAACTTTATTCCAACAACAAGCATGATTTCTGGAATTTTGGGACCCTGTTCAGTCTTTTATGGTTGGTGGAAAGAATCTTTTTTAATTTCAGTGGACTCTGGCTCTAGTGGATCTGCTGTCCTCTGTATCTGCTGAACCCTCAGGATAGTAGTGGAATTTTTGGTATTTACCGCTCTCTCTGCAGCAAGGCTCTTCTTGAAAGTCTGATACTTCACACTAGATTTCAAGATGTAGGAATTAGAACACAGCACAGGAAAATGTATCAGGAACAAATTGAATCTGCACAAGTATGGGGAGAGAGTTAAAAATATAAGTTCTGATGCTGTTATGTGTTTCTTCTTTGATGCAGGTTTGCTCTGGTGGAAGATCAGTGCCTATGTTTGCATAAATGTTACACTGCTGCAGAGATCAAACGCTAGATGAGAAAGAAATAGTTGTTTGTGACTGTACAAGTCAAGTACAATAGGGGTATCCATTTATTGCTTCAGTTCCACAGATTGTTGGTGTACTAGAAAGTTTCCAAAGTAGTATTTTTCCCTTTTAAATTTGAAGTTAAAATACCTATGCATTAATGCTAGGAAATCTATTCTTTAGAAGTTTAGTTAGTAGAGGGGTATAAGTTGCAAAGGCATTTCTAGGTGGCTAATAAAATATGCCCCATTCCATTTTTGTTGGTGTAGAAGCTACTTCTGTGCTGTCCAGGTGCTGAGAAAACGAGTGTATTTTTTCGAGACTATAAGTACAGTTTTATTATATCAATACTTGGTGAAGATATTCTGAAGTGATTTCTACTGAATAGACAGGCCATTTCTGACAAAAATGTTTTGGTCCTTTTTTGATACTCAGACTTCAGTTTTCATGCAAAACCTGGTAAACAAAGGACAGATTCAGTGAATCTGACTGGCAGTCCTTGCACAAAAAGGATAACTTGCTTAACTTCTCGTTGGCAAAGATGATGGAGAGTCTTTGTAATGATCAATGGAAAAGAGAAAAATAACAATCAGAAGTGCTGTAGGGTATAAAGTTGAATGCCCAACTTGTTTTTAATATGTGACGGAGTGGTTTAAAAGATCTGATTCCCAACAAAATACTTAACGGTTAGTAACATTTTACTCTTTTCTGCATATCTTTTTCTTTGCTAAAAGGCTGAGGTGGAAGTTTCTCCCCTTCAGGTTATCAAAATGCAAAGGGACTGGGATAAAAATTGAAAGGTTAATTGAGGCCACTTTCTGTACCGAAGGAGGGCTGCTGCTCCTTGGGAAATGACTGCAGTGGCTTTCAGGTGGCAGACAGTAAACAAGTTAGTTAGGTTGGGACCGGACATTTCAACAACAGCAGTTGTTGATGACTGAAGGTACACTACCAATGAGATTAAAGGTTAACTTGCTCCCAGGTGCTCTAACAGTGAAGGGGAGAAAGAGAAACGCCTTGTTCTAATAGTTTTTCTTCAGATTTGGTACAAAATGGAAAAAGTTCTAGCTAGCCGTATGAAAAATAGGCAAAACATAGCTTGTGTTTTTTTCCTTTTCTAGAACACAGCCTTGAAATAGTTAACAAGTTACATCAGGAGCAATTCCTTTGGTTCAACCTATATTTAGTTTACTGGAAGAACCTTTAGGTTGTGAAATGTATGCTGTGTGTTCTTGTCCTTGTGCTCGAGTGAAATATTTAAAAGAGGAAATGTTTTCAGCAATATTCCAGGAATCTTTAAATAAATGCTTTTCCTATCAGCGTGAATGGTTAAAATTTGAGGTTTTGGTCCCTTGAAAACATGTTTCTGCTTTGATTCAAATTCTGCTCTGCCAGCATAAAGGAGTTAAAACCTTAACCTAATGCCGCAGTAAAATAAAGTACGTGTAGGGGAATCCCCAGATGGCACAGAGCTGTTTGTACATGGGGTCCTCTTCTCTGCTAACAGCACACACAGTGCCTCCTGGAGCGGGCTTGGAAAAGAAGCTTTTCCTTCCAGGTTTAGAGAGGAAGTGGGGAGGTTAGTCCATATAGCCATCAATGATTATAGATACCTAAAGGGCAGGTGTCAAGAGGATGGGGCCAGACTCTTTTCAGTGGTGCGCAGTGACAGGACGAGGGGCAATGGGCACAAACTGGGACACGGGAAATGCCATCTGACCATGAGGAAAAACTTCTTCACTTTGAGGGTGACAGAGCACTGGCACAGGCTGCCCAGAGAGGCTATGGAGTCTCCTTCTCTGGAGATACCCAAAGCCTGCCTGGATGCAGTCCTGTCCAACCTGCTGTAGGTGAACCTGCTTTAGCAGGGGGATTGGACTAGATGATGTCCAGAGGTCCCTTCCAACTCTGACCATTCTGTGATTCTGGGAATGCAGAGATAGGTAAAAACTTTACAGGTAGTTCATTAGATGGTTTTTGACATGCTTTACGGTGGAGAGTAAAAGAACAGCAGCACATCTCTATTGTGAAGAGGAAAAAACGGTTCACTAATTACGGGTTTTGTTAAAAAGAAAGGAGGGAGTGCAAAGGAATGCACTAAAACTAGTCAAGAGATACAGAGAAGCACAGGGGAGCTTTTTTCAAAGGAAGCATTATTTTTAATGCAATGTTGTGTATTTTTGAAAGAGCAAATTTATGCATCTTATAGGAGAGTACTTTCCCTGTGGTATTAACTTCTTTGTTAACTAGGCTCAGGACTTTTCAGTGTTGCCAATTGTTCATGATTTTCATAGCATTTTTTTGTATGCTGTACTACTTTTTCTTTCTAATTATGTGCGTGTGTTATTGCATTTGCTTTGTTTTACAGTTGTACAATTTTGGAGAGACAGTTTCTGTAGTTTTCTGGACCGATACGTGGAAGCCAGAGAGCTTTTTTGACAAGATTGAGAAGAACAGGCAGAATGGAATGCACACACTGTGCTTACTTGGTAAGCAGCAGCTATCCCAGTTCCTTAGCTACCATCTTCCGCAGCGTCCAGAGATAATAGTCAAAGGCATGAGATGAAGTCTACGATTAAACAAACGTTCTTAGCTAATGTATATGTTTGACAATATACCAAAAATTGGAATGTTACTGTCTATGTGCTTTGAGTCAGTTCAACTATTGTTCATGCTACAGTGGCCAGGAATTTCTTAATTCCTCTTCAGAAAATCTGCCTTTGTAGAAGTCAAATAGGAGAAGGAAGACCGTATTTGCTCTAATGATCAGTGTGATTTTAAACTAGATCAAACTTAGAATCCAACTCAGATGGCAGTGACTAGCAGCTATCTTTTATTGACTTAATTAGGTTAGAGCTAAACACATTTGACTTTCTGGGGAGCTAAATCGTACATTTAACCACATTTCTGTTTTGTAAGGTGATTTCCCTGTTCTAAATTACCTTATCTAAGGATGTTTTGGCAAAAGATGATTGTCACATGAGATGCTTCAGTGCTGTAAAAAATCCTTGCTGATCACGGAGCTGAAATGGAATACTGCTCCTACCTGACAGTGGTCCCCAGGCTCTCCCATGGTGCTGTCTGATCTTCACCCTACCCAAAAATCCTCAGCTGAAAGCCATTTTCTGAGTAACTCTACTAGTTTAGGTAAATCCTTAAAGATTATGGAACTGCCTGCATATAAACTATAACATACTTACATATTTGTATATATAGTTATGTATCTTTCTGTATTATCTTTTAGACACAGCTGGGATCGGGCAGTGCTAAATAAATTAATATTTTAAGTAAAAACAAAGTCTGTGGTAACTGGAGGAATCCTGAGCAGGAAACAATTTAAATGTGTAAGCATCACTGCACATCAAACTTTCCAATGCCTTGAAAGTTGTTTGTTTTCAAAATTGGCTAAAAATCAGAATTTTGGTAATTTGTTTTAAAGAAGGATGACTTCACAAGTGTTTTAAACAAGCATTATTACAACTATAGTATGTTAAAACAAAGTATTCTTTAGATATTTTGCATAATTTCTACAATCTCCCTTTTTAATTTTTTTTTTATATGGTAGTGAGAGAGTAAACATTTTGGAACTGTAAAATTGAATTATAAAGCTCATGTTTCAGAGACAGTTGTGGTACCTGCATCTAATTGTAGCTCACAGCTGAAAACTACCAATTTCCAAGTTAATTGTTCCCTTAATACTACTTGGTCATTCTGGTCTTTGCATTGATTGTTTATCCAGCTAGATGAGATTACCAGATAAGCAAATTGGACATAAAAAGGTTAATGCTAATAAACTTCTGAATTCAAAGCAACTTCACAGATATAGAAGCAGTTTGGTAAACTGTGCACAAATAATCTTGCAGCTTTGCATTTTAAACCCCTTTCTTTACAGTCACTTCGATTTAGGAGTTGATCATATAACTTAAGCAATACTTTTTAAAAAATCAAGTTTCAAAATGCATCCAGCTTTCACTATGAAAATATTTTGGGGGCATTTGAATGCAGATAACATTTGATTGCCTCTTGGAGATATTGTGGTCAAGTGGAGTTTCATAAAATTGCAGATGTGCAGAGTCTTACCTGACCCCTTCTCTTTTTTTTTTTCCCATAACAGAAGATTGTTCTAAATTTTGATTGGGACAGGAAGGAAGTGCTAACGAAAGTCAGGTTCCTGCACAGCAGTGATGTAATGACTGTCGATCAGTCATACTGTTTTACCTTTTGTGACCGCAATGTACTCATCATTGAAGCGTAGTCCCAATATCCCGGTGTGCTTAAAGATGGGTAATGCCTAAATTTACCATTTAGGCATTCTATGGTAAATATGCCTACTATTTGTATACTTAGCAGTATTTTTATTCATCTAGGTTGCTCTGAAATCTGTGAAATTTGCCCTGTCTTTGGGTAAAATCACATATATAAAATCACAGTACTTTGTGATTAATTAACATATGAAACAGCAGAATGTAATCCATATTCCTTCTGCCTGGAATAGCTAAAATATTGTTACAAAGTTTATAGAATCTGCTAATTAAATTAAACTTTACCTATGTAGAAAACTAATCGGGAAGTCTGTAGGAAATCTGCGTTTTCATACCTGTTTTGTTCTACAGATATTAAAGTGAAGGAGCAGTCTCTGGAGAATCTAATGAAGTGAGTCACCGTTTTGAAAATATACAGAAACACACAGTCTATTTACAAAGGATTTTTTTGTACAAGGAACAAAGGTTCTTTGCCCATAGTCTAATACTGAACTTACCTGTCTTCTCCTCTTGTACCTCTCAGTGGCCGCGGTCTTTTGTTTCTTATAAGGAGCGGAACTTTTTTGTTCATTACAATAGAACCTGGCTTTATTTACAGTAACTGAATGAAGTTGCAGCAGAGCATAATCTTTCTTTGAACTGTTTCTGTGAGAAGCATTAAGTCAGAATGGGGTAAGCTTTCTGCTTGGCAGATGAAGTGTTATTTTACTGCTGTTCTGTCCCATCCTGAAATAGATTAATAGCTGAAACAGTGTTCTGAATTCATTCTTCCTTACACTGGCTAGAAACAGCGTGAAGTACTGAATACATACCACCCCTTTTTAAACAGCTAAATAAGCAACATATAGAAAATTCTTTAAAGTACATTTAACTGTATTCAAAAAAGCTCTTGCCACATCTTAGTCATCTCTTTGCAATCTGTATGTTTTGACAGTGGCAAATATAAATGGTTACTGTATACACTGCTGTAACTCTGGTCTAAATGAACATTTGTGAAGTCTCACAGTATCATTGAGGTTTGTTTATTCTGGAGTTGCAAAATAAAATCTGTTTGACCAAATCCACAGTTGGCAAAGAAAGCAGCATTTCATTTAAGAATGTATTTCTAGTCTGTAATCATCTGTCTACAGGGCATTTGACAGAAAAACAGTAGTTTGCCGCGAATTTAAGTCTAATGCATCTTTCAGGAGTAGCTGCAAAACCTGCATATTGCTTCCAGCAGCTGAATTTGCTTTTAGCACTCAAATGATCTGCCAGCTGGAGGCCCTGCTGTTTCACAGGTGTGGTGAGAGCACAAGAGACTTCTGTCTTCCATAAAAATTCTACTCTTGTCTAAATGGCCCAGGCTCTCAGGCCTGTTTAAGTTCCATTTGCTGGTCTAGAGGTTTCTTGAAATAAACTGTAAGAATGCAAGGGACAATGAAATGGGTTTATGTTAAATTTATCTTCTTTCCCTGCAGAGGAAGAAAGATTTATGAGCCACCCCGCTACATGAGTGTGAATCAAGCTGCAGAACAGCTTCTTGCCGTTATTCAAAACCGGAGGCTCCAAGGAGAAGAACCAGGTACTATTACCACAAAGTTTCTATCTGCTTCTACCCCTCTCAAGTCACTCTGATTGATGAGCCTCTGAACTCCCTTCTTCTTATTCTTAGCGTTCCCTTGCTCTGCAGTGGAACTGGGTTGCCTTAAATCCTAGTCATGAGATGCATTTGGCAGAGCTTGAACATAGTGTAGTGCAGCGAGCACAGATGAACGAGCACTAGTGGCTCCTGAAGGTTTAGTCAAAGCCTCAGTTTGGTAACCCTGTATTATTTCTATCCATCTTTAACTGTGTACTCTTTGATCCTTTAGAGTTGCAGGAGGCAGAAGGATTCTGAGCATTTTAGATCAGTCGAGCTTCAAAAATCTCTGCTACGTTTTATTTACACTGGTCACACTCTGCTCTACATGAATACCAGCATGAATCTAGGTTAACCCAACGATGCAGAACTGTGATGTTGACCTTGAATTCTTAACACTAGTCAAGAGCAAACTGTGAAAGACGTTTATCAAGACCAAGGGTGAAATCACAGCAGCTATAAAGATGACTCAGTTGTGTCACAGAAAAATTCTAATAGAAATTCATCTAGCTATATTGCTCCTATTAAAAGTTTATTCCTTAAATACCGTTAAAATGAAAATCCTTTCATTGTATCCTTTATATAGAACGAATCAGAAGCAGAAGCTTCCTCAAAGTGAACACAATTCCTGAATGAATTTCATATTCTACTTCTGCTGCCTTCCTATTCTTGCTTATGAACACCCCCAAGATAAGAGTTTTATTTTCTTTGAAGAACAAGCTTCTTTCTAGGCTACTCCAATGACTTATTAATTGGAGGTTTAAGAAAGCAGTGTTAAGGTTTAAGCATTTTGAGTATTTTCCTTTATGATAAGACTATTAGTCAATAAATTAAGCATTTCATCTTCTTTCTTACAGAAATTACTGAAAACACAGTTTGTGTTGGCCTTGCACGTGTGGGTGCTCCAGATCAGAAGATCGCTTCAGGCACACTACGTGAGATGTCCACAGTGGAATTAGGCGGTCCGCTACATTCCTTGATTGTTACAGGCACTATGCATCCTCTGGAATTAGAAATGCTTAAGCTTTTTTCTGTAGATAGTTCCAGTTTTGAAAATAATGCATTTCAAAGGACCACTTAAATAAAAATTAGGCTTTTTTTTTATTCCATCTTTAATTTCGTGACAGCATAAAGTTATTCCTGTGAATATTTAGAGCTTGCCTAAGTGCTTTTAGATTATATATTGCTTCAAAAAACAACACTGTAGGAACATGGACCTGCCTTTACTTGAGGCTATAAACTGCAAGCTGCATCTGCTATCAGCTTCTACAATGTAGACACCTCCAGAAACCTTCAAAACCCTTTGTCTGATCCAGTTCATTGACATCTACATCAGTCTTAGGTCGAGGAGTAGAATAAGAAACACAAGTAGATAACTGAAGAAGTGTACCAGATACCTGTCTGGCATCACTTTAGCTATAACACATAAACCAAGCCTACTGCATACATTATTATAAGTGCATTTTAGATGTTAAATTTTACTTTTCAACTTTGCAGAAACTTAGTGGTTTTCTCACCAACAGAAACCATTAGTGTGCAAAACCTGTTAGGTCTGTACCCATCTTCACACTTAGGAGAGTGAATACAGACAGGTGAGAAGGTTCTTTATGTCAAAACCAAGAAAAACAGCAACTCACCCTTTGCACAGTTGGTGAAACAAAGGGAGAAGCTGTGCAGAATTTCTTATTTCAGGAGGCTGAAACTTCAAATAGAACTGGATTTCTTCATATGTTAATGCTAGCATTTATGAAGTGCTGGACTCCAACTGCAGCAACCACAATTAACCTCAAGCCAATGCTCTGAAAACAGACAGCAAAAATTCTCCTTAAAATCAGCTAATGGATGATGGCCGTTGCTATTTCAAGTAGTCTTCACAGTATGTATGACAACAAAGCAGACCTGTTTGCATTTTTTTTTTTTTAACTGAAGATTTATTGGAAAGAAATTTGATCCCATATCTTTTCAGCAATATAGGACATTTAACATTTTATATAGACTGTATTCAAGTAGAAAAGATTACATTAAAAATTTCTAATATTGCACTTGGGACAAGTCATGGCTAAGCTACTAACATTAGCATTCCAGAACAAAATCATACATCGTCTTCAGAATTTTAGTGAGCTGCCATGTGTTATCATTAAGATTTCTTTACAGGTATTTTGCTATAGTGTACTATTCAACTTAAGCTCACTGCTAAGAGTAATTCCTGTAATTTAAAGGTAAAGGCAAGCAATATGCTGAATGCAAGCAATATGCTGTATGCTACCAGGAATGATTTTTGCAGTTTCTTCATTCACAATATTTCACACTTCAGCCAAAATACTGTAGCGATTCATTTAACTCTTGTACAAGATCCCAGTATACACATGAAAGACTTCCATGCACATGGGAAGTGAAATACACAACTCCTTTTACACATTATTTCCGCCAAATTACCACATAGGCAGGAACCTTTTGTGGCTCACTGAAACAGACAAGTAGATTAACCAGTATTTGCACACAGAGAGACATGTAGTCCTCACACGCCAGGCACAGCAGAAGCGTAACTGGCATCTTTTCACATTATAGCAGTCTCTGGCCAATGAAGTCCCAAGAGGGATGGTCATTGCAACACAGCCTGAACAGGGGAGAAATCCAAAAGGGAATCCCGGCGTGTCGCAGATAAGGATTTTCACAGAAGTGTAAAGGAGGAATTAACCACTGAGTCAGTATTAGGGATCAGAGAAATGGATTATAAACAAAAAGAAAAAAGAAAATCCCTCTATACTCATTCCCAAACACGCTTAAAAGGGGTGGGATAACGAAGAATCACAGCAGTGGCAGTCCGATGGCTGCTGGGGAAAACAGGACAGGGCTTAATTAGTCACTAAAGCTGTTGCTCTGAACTGGTATTTAAAGATCTTGCTACATGAGTATTGATTAGGAGTTGCGTTTTATAGATGCATGAAGGTTTCTGCAACTGAAATCTGCACTGTGAGAGAAAAGCCATTAACTTCACAATTTGATTGCACAGTGGGTGCAAAGGGTGGAAAACTGCAGTTCAGCAGCAGCTTCTCTCCCCCTTTTGTATCTTGTTTATGTTCTCCAAACAGGTTCACTTACAACTGTTAAAAGGAGATACTCTTTCTTTCCTTCACCTTTAAACCCGGCTTTGCTTCTTCAGGGGGAAAAAAAAAAAAAAAAAAAGTCAAGGTCCACTTTATTACTAGCAGCAGTTTCAATTTTTATGTAAAAATAGTGTCAGCAGCTCTTAGTAATGATGCAATTAAATTTTTGCTTTAGTAAGCAGTATTACATAAAAAGCAGAGTCATTTATTTGGACCAGCACTTTTTGCCTTAGTTTAGCAAATCACACAACTAATCTAGCTCTCTGTCGGGGCCCTATTCATGTAAGGAACAGGTCTATCCGTATGTATAGACTTGCAGGATTAGCCTACGAAGGACCAGTCTTCACTCTGCATACTCTTAAGAGTAGTTTTCTTCCACTATTATTCACCGTGACAAACATTTAGGGTATTTTAATACAGATGCTCTGTCACACTTGTTTTATCTTCTTATTTTGCTGTAGGTCCTGTAAAAATCCTGCAGTTTGCAGGCTTGGTCTTTGGGACAACAGGGTTGTAAGTTACTGTTTTCAGTAACAGACAAAGAAACAACCCCCAAAGACAGACCAGCCCAGCAACCTCACAGTAAGCTTCAGCTACATGAAAACATAAGAAAAATCATACTTTGAAAACTGGGTTCAAAATTCAGTACTGGATACCAGGAAGCTGAGTTTTAGCAAATGGTCTGCAGACATTCATCCAGCTCTGGATGTCAGTCATTCACACAAATCTTAGTTTAAATGATGTGATGCATCTCCAATAAAGTATTAAAAGCAAACTGTTATATAATAAGCGAAGTGTTAGGTAATTAGCAAAACACAAGATAATGGAGCTTTGACTCTCAGGATAAGAAAAGCTGCACTTCCAATTGCATGATTTGTACACCCCTGAAACCTGAGCAAATATCCCCTTAGTAGGTAAAAAAAATAAATCAGATGTCACGCCATTTACTGACATACTAGATGTGATTTAGTTACCTACTAGTCACATCATCTGCTGGCTTTTGTAGAATTTTGTGATGCTTATCCTCTTTCAGAAAGCCTAAAAAGGCTTAAAGTCTACTTTGAATCTGACTTCCCTACCCTATCCTCAATTATTTTTAACAAACAAATGATATATTTCTTACTGTAAAAACATCAAGTTGTCCTTAAAATTAATGAAGAAATTGCTATCTCAGTTAGGGAACTCAGACTTGCACATATGTTTCCAACAGTCAGCCAAGTACTCATAAGCAACAAAAAGATGACAAAAATTATTAAAATCAATATTGTGTAATTATAGCCAGCTTATAGGCTTTTTCACTCTATTTCCCACATTAAAAAAGTTGGTAGGTGTACATCTTAAAAAAAAAAAAAAAACAAAAAAAACCAAAAAAACCCGACAAACAAACCAACCCAATTGCTACTCAGGCAGATTCTCACTTGGAAACAAATTGTAGCAGTTGGCTTTTCATTAAGAAAACTAAAATAGTGGCCAAGCTCAGCAACTTGGGCAGCACTACAGTACTTCAGCAAGTCCAGGAATACTCAGTCCTGAAACACGCTGGTACAAAAATGATATAAACCAAAGCCTGCTCTTGGATCATGACACAATTGCAATGAAGTTGGCTGGTATTGCCTTTAAAGTGATATCAGTTGCTCTTCTCTATCCTCAAATAGTCGCAATATTAACTATAAAAAAAAAGACAATCAAGAAATCATGCTGTCAACCAACAAGAAGCAATCTATATGCAACATACTACAAAACAATATGAGGGATCTCCACCCTATAATCACCACCTTATTTTAATTACCTTTTCTGTGCACATATATGCAAACGGTATCTTAAACTGCAATACTGAAATCTGCTCAACAGATTCTTGCACCCTACCCTGCGCCGTGTAACCTTCAGATCCCATCCTCCAGTGAGGAACTGCGGCCCTGGCAGAGCACCCGCATGGTGAGATGGGGTGCCAGGCAGGAGGCCAGAAGAGAGAGATGGGGAAAAGTGCAGCCAGCTGAAAGGGCACTCTGCACCTGCATCCCCAAAACAACCAAACACGATCAGAAAACAGCAACAGGGATAAAAAAGGATGTGAAGACTAGAGCAGACTGTAAAGCTTAACAGCAATATGTATGTGGCTTTTTCCTGCTATTTTTCTTTACACTCAGTTTTCTGTTCCAAGCACAAGAGTACAACCCCAAGCTTTGTACAAAATCAACATTCATGTTTCAGTATCTCATCTGGAAAATTCAGGAGCCACCTATCAATTTGGCAACCGTTGTGTTTTCACATGAAAAGGGATCACAATACAGGTGCTATATAGGAACAACAGAACGAATGCGAGAAACTCTTCATCTCTATCATGAATTCAGCAGCATCAGTGGCAAACAAATCATTTCTGCAAATAAATCTTCGGTAGTTTCATAGTGCCTAGCACTTACTACACAGACATTGTCAGCTTCAGAGGGCCTTGATTTCAGTATTACCACATAACAGCTACCAGAAGAATACTTAAAATCCATACCAGTTAGTAACAGCTATGATTTATCAGAAAAACGCCTGTCTTGTTTTTTATTCCACAACGTTCTGTTTGTAAAATGTCCGCTTATAAAATCTTCCATTACTAAGTTAACTACTGCAAGTATAGTGGAATTATCATCTGTAATACCAAGTAGAGCAGATTGTCTTTGAAAACAACGCTCAGGTCTGAAAGTGTAAAATGATTATAAATGCTACAAAAATACGACAGACTGATCTTTCAGGAAAAAACAACTTACTGCACTGAGATTATTTTTTTTTTTTCCATGAAAACACACAAGGCTACAGTAAGACAGTCAAAAATGTCAGACTTGTCAACCTAGAAAAAGCATAATTTTAAAGAGCATGAACCATGGTCCTTATTTCCATTTCAGGTATAACCACCACAAACAACTATTTTCAGTATTTGGAAAGGCAAAAGTTATCTCACCAATCACTTTAATAAAAATTATTACAACCTATTAAAACCAAGGAGATTTAAGCTTTCACAAACAATTTAGGGTTTTAATTTTTCCCACCACATAATCTGGAAGATAAAAAACTTCAAGCATTGCTTCCATCACCAGCATCTTCCCTCAGCTGCCTGTGGTTTCAGTGACTGTGAACATGAGTAGCATCGTGTAACGTCTCGTTACTAGCAACAGTATGAAGAGAGAAAGAATTGGAGTTGAATCTAATATTTTGACTAAAATAATTTCCACAAGATATGTGCAACAAAATATCCAGCTTGTTTCGGAAGGAAGTCTCTTCACACCACCGTTGCCTTTTACATTTATAATTTTTCTGTCTGTTTGGTAAGATGCATGTACAAGGGAAGTCCAACATCTACAGTTACGCAAGTACACAAACCCCCCACATATATCACTAGTAAATAATCAGACTGCATACAAGATATTTGCAAAAGTAATAAAACCCTTTGATGCTCCATATTTATGCTGGCAAATACCTCTCCTGATATAAAAGGCACTTTGAAAACCCAATATGGTTTGGTTCATCAAGTTTGCAAAGTACAAACAACTGTAGAAACATACAATTATATTGAAGCATGTCAGCCATTGTGACATTATCTACAAAACAAGTTTCCAATTGTTGATAACACTGGTTTTATGGGAATGAGCAGTGGTTTCAGCAGCTTTACTGAAGACATGACAGGGTTTCCAGTACCACAATCTTAGTAAGTAAAAAACCCTCAAATACCTACAAGTGTAGGGGCCACAAAAAGACAAGACCCAAAGTCCATAACATTCATTCAATATTTACTCCTTAGAAGTGAACTCCATCCAGAGCCCAAGGGCAGAAATCTATTCAGTCAATTCCAGAGCAGTGGTGGAGGCAGGCTCTGTCTTGAGAAGTATGTTGTTATACCATTACAGTACAGAAAACTTTGGTCCAACAGCACAATTTCAGAAATTCCCTACATGGCTGCGACATCAATCTGTATGTAAAGCTGTCTTACTCCTGCCTATGGAAAAGAGAAGGAGAGTTAATAAAAACCTGTAAAGCCAAAGCAATTTAACTGTCCTGAACATTAGTCCACATCACTAAGTTACTGAGCAAAAAAACTCCGTAGCTTATTTTTCTGTAATTCATCTTCCACATTTAGCACATCATTCACTACGATACTGGCAACTGGGAAACCCGCAAACTTTGAGAGCGCTGTATGAACACATAGTTCTTCACACAGTCAAGTGTACACGCATAATTATATATTAACATTAGCTTTGCTACATTACCTTTTCTGATTCAGCCTAAATAACTGTCA
Source organism: Charadrius vociferus (assembly GCF_000708025.1). NCBI lineage: Eukaryota > Metazoa > Chordata > Aves > Charadriiformes > Charadriidae > Charadrius > Charadrius vociferus. Next base: position 17,800,208 of record NW_009648332.1, on the reverse strand, counting down.
CACGTGAAGCTACAAAAGCGACTCTTATTTTCTTTCGTACAAGTTTAAATTCCTCAAAAGCAAGCTGTTTGAAGAGCTGTCAGTTTAAAATGAAGCTAAGCATAAGAGCATAACATGGGATTTGTTTTTTGAACCGGTTCTATGCTAAGATTTTAGCAGGAAACAACAATGGCTACAGTGAATTTCCATGTCATCCTGACACGCTAAAATAACCTTTGATAAAGGTATGTGAATTGTACAAAAGCATTTCTCTCCTCCGAAATCCTGTTAAACTAGGCTTAGATGGACCTGCTTAGTTTTATTATCATTCAGTATAAACCAGCATTAAAAAAATCATGTAGTCATTCATCTTAACCTCAGTGGCAGGCCAGCAACAATGGCGTGATGGTCACTGGTTACGCAATGTGATCTTGAAGCATTAGGCTGAACGCTGCTCACAATCAGATTGTCTTCAACTATCACCAACTTGCTTTTAGCTCAGTTGAGTGGCAAAACCAACTACCAATTATATTAAGATAATGAGGGCCAATATTACTGAGGAGAAAAATCTCTACTTGCTCCAAGTGTTCCTCCACTGATTACCATAGGTTAGGTAAAAAACCTGACAGACCTTGTTCTCTCAATTCCCTTCCTAGACACGTGGCTCGTGATACCTGCACAGCTACAAAACAGCTGAAGAGCTAATGACTCACTTGGAAAATGCAATCCTTTGGAGACTCGAGATGTAAAATTGGTTTTAATGTAACAGAATGTTCTGCATAATCCTTCCCAAAAAGCATCCCTTAGTTTCGGACTACACAATCTGCAGAATAAGCCATGCAGACCTATTTCTACCTACTCAATCATCTAGAGCTGTATGTGATGGAACATCTCAAAAAGGACCAAACTTTATGAATAAAGTTTGATTTCAGAACGTTTGTAACAACAAATCCTCCTTCCCTAAGTCTCCAACATAAAAAGAAGTACGTGAGTTTGTTTTGATTGGGTTCCCCATGGCTTGACTGCTTTAAAATTCCTTAAACTTCAAGGAGTTCAAAAGAAGTTATGCACTCGGGCAGCACGTTGGAGGGTTGGCTTCACTGGTGTTCCTCCTCAGAGACCAGAAACTCAGTATGCAAGATGCATAAGAAAACAAACACAAAAATCCAGTCTGGAATTTTTAATCAATGTTATAAAACAGTTAATAAAAGGGGCGCTTACCAGAGGCATAAATGATTCACTAAGCCATCACATACACAAGCTGCCAATACAGTAGCCCAATAAAACATTTAGAACAAGGGAAAGACATGCATGGGAATGCACAAGGACTTTCCCCACTGTAGAAAGCGTTGAAAAGAACATTTATGCAAGCACCGATTAAACTGTTGACAGGCATGGTTTTTTATTTACAGTATTAAACATACCTGATCAGAAGCCCTCTTTCTTCTCTGTCCAACTCACTTAGGGAAGTCAGTAATTTACATATCTCCAAAATATTTCCCTTTAGCTGACAATACTTTGCTACCTAAAACACCGGTTATGAACGGGAATATTTGTCTACTGTTCAGCTACAGAACTCTCTGTTGCTTAAAAGCAGAGAAAGGACATTATGGAAAAATGTAACAGTTTCTTTCAAATACAGTCATCCAACGTCAAGAATAAAACCAGGATGTTTGGCTCTGGATAGCATAAGCGAGAGAGTAAGTTTCCAGCTTTATCCTTCACAAAGTTCTCTTGCTGGACAAGAATTTTCTGTTTTGTCTTGACAGACTCTAGGTTCTACTTGTAAAGCATTCATATCCAGTAGCTACACTGGAATAGGCAGCCAAACTGAATTTCATGTTTAATGGTTGAAAGTATAAGGAAGCAACGGAAAAATTGTTCTGAAATTTATAAGACACTAATCTTATGGCAAGAACTATCAACTTCTGATAAAGTTTCTGTTCTCACAGTTTTCGCACAAGAATTCCAGCATTTCATACCAGCTCCAAGTGCTATCAAATACATCACCAGCTATATAAAAAAAACCCCAACAAACAAACCTGTAGGGAAATAAATGGGAACACACTGGTGGTATACAACATGACAACTGATGGTTAGGGTTTTAACTAGTGGTCACCACAGCACCCACGTTACTAAAAGACAATGAAACATGCAAAGAGTATAGATTCTTAGAGGTATAGAAATGAATAACAAATATAGCATCAGCACAGTGAAAAACTTCAGTAGGTCCAGTCTGTGGTTGGAAGCCCTATCTTGAGGGAAGCCTCATCTATTTTCTTGGTTCCTCATAGGTCAATAGAGGGTTTCAACTTCATTTGATCCACCTCAGACAACCACAGCTGTTATTTCCATTAAGTGGCATCAAAAACTAATGCAGATGCAATTCCATCTACACTACTATTTTGAAATTGTTCTACACAGCTGGAACAGAGAAGCTTTTCAAAAGACACTGATACCAAAACCAGAAACATTTAATTTTTCTGATAAGAAGTACAATGTCACACCACGTGACAGGCAGCGCAGTTTACACTTTGAGATGTGATTTCCACTGATGAGACATACCTGAGTAAAAATATTGTGAGTCTGGCTTAGAATCCACCTTCCATCCGCATCAGGAGCTACTAATAATTTCAAAGTCCCTATGTAAACATCAGTACAGAGGGTCCAGAAGTGTGGATCATGTAAACTGTAAACTCCTTGCAACTGCTGCACCTAAAAATACAAGCAAATTTTCCAGAAAATGTTTATCTGTACTATGTTTTTTTCACATAAAATATTATAAAAGCCGATGCATTCTTTTACTTCTAGTCCACTGTGCAATTTGTGATATTTCACTTAAATTTCTTATTACTATCTCAGTAATTGTAAGGAAAGTGAAAACATCAGGTTGTATGTATGTGTCATAATTTTGTATCTTGCTGCATTTGCAGTTTAAGGAACCTGTCACAGGCACTACTGGAAAAGCATCACAAAATATCCTCACACACACAGCTGAGGCTCATTCAGTCAACAGCTTGACCCGAGGCAAAAATGGTTTAAGAGCTCACCCTCTGGTAGCACTGAGGCAGGGCATTTTCCAGGGAAGGAGGTGTTCGCTGCATCAAAATTCCAATGGATTCTTTTAAAAGTGGAACAATACTGGAAAGAAAAAAGGAAGTTAGCTACTACTACATTTTCAAAAGATGCAGAACAAAGAACAACATAACATTCCGTAACGCTCCTGAAGAATTTTTCTTCAGTTGTTTCACCAGAAGCCGAGAAAGCTGCCATGAAAAGCTGGTGCAGAAAATAAAAGGATTGACAAAATTGCTATGGGGTCTTACTAAAGGCAGGATTACTTCTCCCCCAGGTTTTCCACAGAGACAACCGGTGGCCAGTCACAAAAGATTAATAGTTTAATCATGGGATTTGAGATGAAATCTCTTCGGGTCTTTAAAGTTATACGACAAAGCAGCTGATAAGTATAGCTCAAAACCAAACCTACTTCAATGGCATTCACTCACAACCAACCATAAAAACATGCAACTGAAATGGTTTTTGCTTTTGTGTCTGGCTTAAGGCATATTTTTCTTATGAACTAAGATAATAATCAGGACATCATAAAACAAAATTAGTATGGACCAGTCCAGCTACAAAGTTACTTTGTCCAAAACAGACAACTTAGCATATTCTTGAAGTGAACTAAGCGTAGGGTCTCATCCAAGCTCAAGGATTAAACATTTGGAAGCAATTACAGGTTCCCTCCTGACCAAATGATCTTGTTCAATTATCAAACTAGGATGATACTCAATATTTTTTTATTATTATTACTTTGCCTTTTTTTTTTTTTAATAAAACCAGGATACCAGTAAGCCCATACCCTGAAGGTACCACTAAAAATTTATAGTCTTATTAAGCATTCAGTATGGCGATCTGTTATTTAGGAGTAGTGCATCATGCCTGCCTTAGTAGAGCATCCTAAAATTTTCAAAAGGATGACAAATATCTATATCCCAATACTGAAACTCAAATAGCAATCTAATTTCAAGAGCATATAAGTCAGAAACTGTAAGCTGAATTTCAGTGTTCAGCACTGGCATCACAGCTGGAGTACACAGAGCGATGGGATTAAAGGCAACCAGAACATATTTCTAAGAGATTAATTGGGCTGCCTGTTAAAAGGAAACTGCAGAAGCTTTATTTAAAATCTCATGAAGCGATGTAGAACACACTGCATAGACCAGCTGTATATTTGCAGATGGTGAACAGCATGACTTAACCATTCCTTTCCATTTTTAAAGAGATGGTTCCATTTGTAAATGGAAGCGGTGCTGGCTGATCGACTGCTCAGCTCACTCCTTGGCTAATCCTTAGCCCGGGCGGGAGGGAGTTAAGAGGGTGCATGACTCTTGTCTAGTGAACCTCTGGAAAAACAACCACCCTAAAATTAAGTCTCCTTGCCCGCACACTGGTTATTCCAGACAAATTCACTGCCTGATGCACTTCATCATGTGGCCTCACACAGTTGCACTGCTACCGAGGAATCAGTTCAGAAATAGGAAGAAGCAATTAGGAGCAGGCAGGAGTTGCCTGAACCGGACCTGTCACCAAGACAATTAAACATTTAGCAATGCAATAACTGTCAATCTGTCTAAAGGAAGCTTAATTAGAGTGTCACATTCTACAGACAGTGGATTACAGAAGTTTAGGGAAAAAGGTTCTCTTATCAATGGACCCATCTCACTAAATAAGATCCGTGTCACAAGCATTACATCAAAGGGAGCCGGAGCTGCCAAAATACTCCATTGCTGAATTGATTTCAGTTTAACTCACTATTTAAAATGCAGGTTTGCTTCTTCATAAAAACCTTGAAAGACCAATACACAAGTTTAGGATGCAAACTGAATACAAGATTTCTGAACACTGACTCCATCCCCGTCAATTTAACAAGGCTCCTGTAACATATGCATCCAAGGGCTTCAAAAGAGACACGTACAGGCTGCATATTTTTTCTCGTGGAAAGAACTAAAGGAGTGGAGAACGTAGGAGCTTGCCTTTTTATTGGAACATTCTATTAAGACTGAAAAAATATCCAGGAAAGAAATCTAACCCAAAAATCTGATTTGCACAACTTATTTACATTATGTGATAAAACTGATCTACATTATCTGATGGAATGGAAATGAATTGGCAAGTAGGAAATTTGGAGAGACAGCCTATAGAAATTTAGGACTAGCAGGCTGGGCATGTTAACCCATTCCAAAAAAAGGATTTGGTCAGTGAAACTGGTTGATTCATTCTGGAACAGGATGCACATTGAAAAGAGGAAGTTAAAACCTCGTTAGAGAGCTCTGCAGCTGAGGATGCATTTAAAATTAAGATCTGCTTTATTCTGAAAACCTTGTTGCCTAAGAAACTGATCTGCCAAGGTTAAGTCTATGCAATCAGCAGGGTGTGTACAAGCACCAAAGACTGTCTCTCCTTGCCAGGGAATACCGTACAGTTTTAAGCAGCACATATTGGAACCATTAGCTCAAAATCAACTAATATACAAAAAGGTGAACGGGGAAAGACACTCCACTCCTAGTATAGGTGGTACACCTTAAAAGATAGTCTCCCTGCTGGCAAGATTTCACCTATTCATGTTTTTTAATGGCTCCACACTAAAGCTGTAAGAAAAAAACCTACTGTGCAAGTTTTTGGCAATTGTGCTGCAGAAATTATCCAGACTTCCAGACTTCAGACGACAAAGCTAAAGCCATGGTGTTTAACTGAAACAGCAACATCTTAAAAGTCCAAAGAATAAAAGTAAATCATGATGTGGCTTGATACTGTAGGTGAAAGCTGAAGCGGATCCCAGGTCACACCTCCCTCCGCTAACTTGACACACAGCCTTCAGCTACAAATTTATCTTTTGCGAAGCTGAAAAGGCCAAAAGACAACTGCAGTGATGTGATATGCCCTCACAAGTGCTGTCAGAGCACAGAAGCCCATGCACACATATCTGCGTCCAAAGGGACGCTATCTTACAAGGTAGTCTTCTACTGTACGCCAAACTAACGTGACAAACTATAGAATCCAGTTTTCTGATGTCTCAGATTTTCCATTGTTTCATGCATACTACTGAAGTACAAAACCTTTAATTAAAAACCAAAACTCCACATAGTAAGCTCTTTTCTCAAACACTAAAAACCAGTATTACTTAATCACCAGGAGGCACTAGAAATATTAGTTTCATCTCATGTGACTAAAGAAAACACTAGGAAAGATGACAATACCAAGCAGGCTGAAAATGTGGTTAGAGAATTTGACCAAGCTTTCCTTTCTTTGGATTAGTCATTAGTGCAAAATACACGTGGTTGTCTCTGCAGCAACTATTGCACTGGTACTTCCCCCCCCCCCTTTTTTTTTATTTACAAAAAGATTGTTGAGGAAAATAAATAATGCTGAGTTCTCACCAAGTGGAGAATTTTTTCATGCATCAGCTGTGTGTAAGCTTTGCTGCTAAAGCAGACACAATTTTCCAATTGTCTCCGATTACCAAGCCTTGAATGTAAAATATCACACTCTTTTACAAGACAATGGAATCTGAAAGAGGCACTAACCCACAGCAAGACTCAGGACACGAACATACCCTCTACAAAAGCCGTAACAGCAAAAGCGGCTAATGTGTGCAAAGATGAGTTAGCAGCACATCACACTTTCACGTGCACTGTTACAGAGGAAGCGGAAGGTGTTCAAACAGATAAAAGCCACTGACATGATTCTGATAACTCACTGCCACTACTACTACTCACGACTCGATTAACAATGAAGAGTGAAAGCATCAGACTCATAATCAACTTGCATCACATTCAGATAATACTCATACCCATTCCAGTCCCATCCTGTCTAAGCCACTGTTTTTGTAGGTGTAGGTAGCAAGGCTCTGGCATTGCCATGATCTTGGACAGCAAGGCTGAAAACATCTCTGGGGCAAAGAACCCTTTACACAGTCATTGCAGTGACAGCACAGCAGGAAACTCATTTAGTGCGCTCAGCAGTATAGAAAATAGAGGATACTTGTGATAGAGTTTGTGGAAGGTAAACAAATACTGCTAAGACTCAAGACCAGCTATAGTTCTTCAAATACCATAGCTGAAAATCTACAGCCAGATTTCTTTTTTTTTTTTTCCAGCCCCCATCCACATCTGCAGTGCCAAGATTGTCAGACTGTTTCAGAAGTTTAACTTGAATAAAATTTTTCTATCAGGCAATGGGAATTTTAATCAGCCTGCAGGCTTTGCTCAAGACAAGGATCACCAGTTTAACATTTACTTTTCCAATTTCAAATTGTCTGTTCTCATAATAACAATGTAGTACTTTGATTCTCAAGCAAGGCTGGCAGGTACCATTATCCTGCAAATCAAGGTAGCGCATGCCATTTAGCAGCGATGGCTCAAAACACCACCAATGACAAGCATGCTAATTTGGCGGAGTTTTGCTATAGAACATTCCTTCTGTACCTTAGTGAGTGCAGCACTTCATTTAAAAAAGTAATTTTTTATACTGTTATGCCCCAACCATTACAGACACATACCCCTAATGTTACAGGCACGTCCTCCCTCAAAGCTCTTTCATGTTATATCAAGTTCAAGCAGCTCTACCCTTTATGTAAAAATGATGTAACCCATGGAAACAACTTCACTAAATGACTGAAAAAAAATGCCTCATTTCTTTGACCACTTAATATGTAGTCTGCATGCTCTATCCACTCTAATATCATATTTAGTCTATGGTGCCTTTCTAGAAACATGTGGCTCCAATAGTGGTTTCAGACAAACTTTTTGCTTTTTACTGGAGTTGTGGCTTTTGCTTGATGACTAATTTCACATAGCTGATCGAAATACTAAAATTGCTTCAACATTTCAGAATAAGGCTTACAATCCTAAGGCTAAAAAATAAATTAATATTTAGTTTTAAATATTAAAAGCAGTTTAGAGACTTGAGAAATTGTTTATTGATTCAGGCACACAAAATTACGAGGAAAACACCTTGCAAAAAACTTGGAGCGTCAACCTGAACAACTATGAAACCGCCAAGCTTTCTTTTTTAAAAAAAGACTTTAAACAAAATTCTAGCAAAACAGACTCATCTATTTTAAGTGTGTCCTATTTATGCTCTATAATTAAATGGACACTTGCATGAGATAGTACAAGGAAGATTCATCAGATATTAGCAGTAGCATCCAGGAACACTCAAGACCTACAACCCTCCCCTCACACCAGCTTCACCCTTCAGAATTGGTCATAGATTTATGTTGCAGAGATTTTGAAAGATTACAGGATACAGCCCTCCAATTGAGAAACCACAAACTACCAAGCCCTCTGCTTGTCAAGGCTCAATCAAGGCTCAACAGATAAACACATAAATGGAGAAAACACAACTTTCTACAGCAAGTAAAAGCATAATGAAATTTGCCAAGTGGAAAGTACCTGACTTCATGCCCTTGCTTCCATATATCAGAACAGTAATATGTGGGCTATTTTTCTTCCTCCAAAAAGATAAATTTTAATGAGATGTAATAGGTATTAACAATATTTCTATATAATCCTACTGAAGATGGGCTTTTACTGGGATGTATGTAGACAGTCAGTCTACTAAAGGGAAATGGCTGATCTTACCTTTCTATACTCTAGTAAAAGCTACCCAATTTCTCCTTCTACTAAGCTCAGAAGTGCATTTACTCGTTAGTGAAAACAACCTCAGAAGAATCTCACACCGGGTTTTCACCGGCCCGCCAGAATGTTGTGCGCTAACTCACGAGGAGTTACGCAGAGAATATGTCACCTTAGAGCAGCCTTAGTGAAGGATCGCAGGAGCAACACAGAGCAACCGTGTCAGTAGTTGACAATTTGCACTAATTAGAGATGTGGTCTACAGGAAGGCTCAACCATTTGAATTAGAAGCACTTCTTGACTTCTCTGAAGAGGCGTTGCTCAACCTTTCGTGCGTCTGCACAAAAAATAGGTTACAAATTAGAGGCGGCACAGCTTTATATTGCAGCAATAAGTTACTTAGTCATCTTATACAGATATTTTTGTGATTTCTTTTGGCAAATGTTGCCATGATGTCAGAAAACTGAACAGAGGAGAAGACCCATTAATAGGAGCAGGCAAGACTCAAGTAAATCAGAGAGCTGCCTAACACTGTAGCGAGCAAACGCTCAATGTAAAAAGAACAGTTATTTCATCTAGACATAAGCAATCTTGGATTAAGGGCAATGATTCCCCTCTGCACTCGCATGCAACTGCTTTGATATTCTGCTGGCTTATTAGACATAGTTCCACAGAAGAGAATAAAGATTTATGTTCTACCTTTATTCCCTCTTTGGAGACATAAATATCCCTGAAAGAATACAGAGTTTTAAAAAAAAAAGCCCTGGGTCAAACCTACCCTGTACCCATGCCCTGCACACTCTGCAAGTCAAAATCAGACCATTAAAATAACTTGGAGGATACGTGATTGAAGTCAAATCAGTACCAGGTTAAGTGGTATATGCACATTTTATTCAGGGGAAAAAAAAAAAAAAGCAAAAAATAAACTTCATTAAACCCTCAAACAACTAAACCCATACCAAGTATGAAACACTAAATTCACTGATTACACACTAATTTCTTAATTTTAGTTTGTCTTTCATTTTTCCTGTAATATTTTCTTGAAAATTTCCTTGCCAAAAAGCAAGCTATTAAAATGCACCTCAAAGAGTCTCATGAACCTCTAAAGGCATCTTATCACCATCAACTCATTCAACTTTTTATCTCAAACATTAATTGTACATGAAGAATCAAAACTATTACTTTTGCAGTTTAAGGAAATTAAACCAAACTCTATACAGCTTATGCCTTTGCCTGATACATTTGGACTACACAAAATGTTCTATACACATTCATAAAATGTATGCATTTTTATTGAGAAATCTAATGACCTGTATGAAAACAGTATCATCAGACTTTCAAAAAAGACCCCACAGCTTACTGCAACGGCAAAAGTAAATTGCAACAGCTAATTAATCACTTTAAAATATACTAAAAATGTAAGCGCACTATGTATTTTTAAATTAAACTACATTTAATCATCAGTTCCAGGAAAATTACAAAATTGAATTGAAAAGTATTTATTGTTGTAAAATTTGAAACAAAAATTCAGTGAGATAACTGTTTTCAATTTCAGGAAAATTTCAACACATAATTAATGAAGCAGCTAGAGTTGAGAGCCTGAATGTCCTTGGTGACAATTTTGTTACTCCACTATACTTATTTGCTTATTTCAAGAAAGTAAGAGAAAATACCATATAATTTCATAAATACTATCCCACATCCAGAAATGGATACCAAATTCAACATCTGTTATTCTTCCATTTTAATCTAATTACTTTCTAGATTACTTTGTATTACTTGCATCATAGTGTCTTTACAGGACATAAAAGCTGTGAGTTGGTTATACAATGGTGCCACATTAATGCATTACTTGGATCTTCCTATGACAATCTCTTACCAGGCCAAAAAATATGCCAATGTAATTTGTTAAAAAGACAGAATGAATTCTCACTAGCCTCAAACCCACATATCTAACAACTGTCACACCATTATCTTTGCTCCTCCTGTACCTATTACCACAAGAATTCCTCTTTTAAATACATATACCTAAAGCTCAGTGCCAGAAAATAAACCTCTTTTTGTTGAAAATAATTCAGACGTGTTTCTGAATACATACTTCCAATAACACCCATTACATTGCAAGAATATAATCTTTCCCAAATCCCAAGAGTGATAGCATCCTAGATTGTTCAGTTGATTAAGAAAACTGCTTTTTAAAGTGGGGAATCCAAAGACTTCTTTCAAGGTACCTTATTATACTGTTTACAAGCATGCTGTTTATCCTATAGAAGACTTCTGCCTGGAATTTACATCTACAATTCTGTCCTAATTCATTTTCCAGCTTGTTCCAGCTGGAAAGCCTACTAACTACTTAGACCAAGCACACATCCAAAGTGATACTGTAATCTAGACTGGTCTGAGGATCCTTCCCTTAGAGGAGAAAGCCCCCAACCAACATGAGTAAAAGTTCATTTACCAGTTCGTATTTTATTGGGAATTTCCAACTTTATTAAAATAATTTGCTCACTGTATACTTTATTTTCGTATACAACCAGCGGGGTTTTGAGACTGTAACATTCAGATTAATTGTTACCTAAAAACTGTCAGAATTAACAGAAAAGATTCAAGTCTGGACCACTCTCCCACCAGGACTTTAGATTTACATTCATGTAGACATCTACAATATTCACGACTGTTTGCTAAGATACCTTCCTGATGATAGAAAAGCACCTGTACTATAGGCAAGTCTAAATCCAATATGGTAATGTGGCATTTGAGAACAAGTGACAGAAGGCCAGCACAAGAGCTCAAAGATATACACACATAAAAAGACATCCTCTGAGGAAAGAAGTCTCCCTTCCCAAATAAAAAGTTGACAGCCAAGAGCAAAAGCATTGCCATACAGATTTTGACATTTCAGCTGCTCTATTTTAAAGCTTCAGTGTACCCCAAGACATAGAAGACTATCCAGGCTCAAGGTTTTGCTTTGGCTAAGAGCTGTTGGTTAACATTAACAGCAGTAAGGAGAGCATTGCCTGCTGTAGTTCATCAGTTAATAACTAATACATTTAATGTAGAACCAGAGGTCTAAGCAGCTAATTAAAATGAAAATGGACAATTTCATATACTTACAATGTGGAGTCATGCAAAAGAGCTTTGGAAGATCAGCAATAAAATACATCACTATTTAGATTTAAACCAAACAACTAAAGTAAGAATAGGCAGCACCCTGAGGCTTTTACACAACCCTATTTGAAAGAAGCAAAGCTTTACAGTCCCAACTACAGGAAAGTCCCCAGACAGCGTTAAAACTTTTGGACAACTTTATGAGACTGGCTTTTGCATCTCCAATTCAAAACTACGCCTGCTTTATTACAGTCACAAAGAACAGACCCTGATTTTTAAACACACATGCATGGGTACACTTGGTGGGGCACACATGTACTCTTATCCCACTCCACCTCATCAAAGTTGGTTTAACTAGTAAGAGGGACATGAGTGGGCTACTCTGCACAAGTAAAATTGACAAATATTCCTCTGAAACAGCAGACAATTATTTAATCTAAAGCAAAATCCCCCCCAAAGTTATTTATCAAGGTTGCAAGTAGGTCCACAGAAGCTGGCAGGAATCCTTGTACTAGATATTGAACGTCACACTCCTCCCCACCTCAAACCCGCACACACCCCATCAGCAAACAGTCAATTTAAAAAAACTAGACACAGCTCTTGCCACTATCAGTTTAAAGTCTTTTTGTAAACAATGTGTTTCCCCTCAAATTTTAAATGTCACAAAATTTCAGTATCACCTTTTCTCTAGGTTAGATTTAGATGACTTGAAAAGATTAAGGACAAAACTATTATATATCTTAGCAACCAGCAGTTGGGCTACCATATTACTGTTACAAAAAAATCACCTTATGGGAAAATCTGAAAAATCTTTTGCATTAATTCTAGAAGAGCGCTTCAAACACACAGCATAGTAAAGAATAAGGCAGAATAAACAATGCTTTTACGCCCAGAAGCGTAAATGAAGATTACTAAAGTCAAACGATGCAAAAGGGGACTCAAGCTCTCAAAGAACATCCATTTGAAACTGCCAGTCACCTTGTTTATGACCTCATTTAAGTGCATTTCAAGCAAAGCCATCAGTAGTTAAGTCTGTTGGACTGCTTAAAAAAAAATAAAAAAAAAAAAAACCAACCCTGCAATTAGCATTTGCTCCTCTGCTGTGCCAGAATGTGTCAGTCTGCAAGAAATGCAGGCTTGCTTCTACTGACTATGATGCAGCTGACCGCACTCAGCATAATGATTCTAGAGACCATTTATAGTGTTGTGGACCAATAATAGTATTACAGGCTGAGGTCTGGTATCAGGTCAAAAGACACATCGCTCAGTGAACATCTTCAGCACAGAACACGGACCTCAGACGTTCCTCCTAGCTGTGCTAGAAGACCTAAAACCAGCTTTAGTATGAAACCTCTATTATGCAAGGTGGTCTTCTTCCAAACTCTGTACAAATGGAAAAAAAATAAAAATCTCATTCACGTGGTATTTTCCAATCAGCATTCCACATGTGCTTTGCTGTACACAAAGCTAGACCCTTAAAATACGCGTATGGAAACCCGTGTTTTACTCAGCTATCACCTCAGCAATAGTTTCTTCCCCCTTGGTGCACATTTTCTTTCCCATTTTTTGAGATTTCAGTAATAGAATTAGCTTGTAATAATTTGCCCTTTCTGAAATTACAGCAGGTTTAAGTCAAAATATTAACTTTATATTAAAGTGGTAATTTAATAGCTATCTCTAGCACACCAATTTCTGTGGGCATTTAGTGCCTGAAGCATGTCGCCCTACTTTGATAAATAGGGAGATTCACATCAATAATTCTGTGAATGCTGCCGTGCATATGGTATAAACGTGCCATATATGGTATAAACATAAGTAGCTGCTGTTAATCAGATGACGTTCACCACTGCTGAAGAGACAAAAGTGCTCAGTTATTAGGTTGTAACTGGAACTGTGGCACTCTGCCCTGTGCCACCATTGAAACTGCTGCCAGCAAAGCCTCAATAACAGCACCGCTGAATGAAACGTTTGCTTCTCCAGTCTAATCCAAATAGTTTCACATTTACAGTGCTCTTGGTAAGCAACAACCGGGAAAGCCCAGAACTACTTGAAGCATTTCCATCAGATCTTAAAAGGAATAAGGATGTCTCAGAATACAAATACAAAGGAAAAGACAGTTCTTGCCAAGGAATAAGAAAAAAAAAATAAAAAAAATTGCCAGCCTTGATTTGTCAAGGACAAGGGCACATCCTGTGCCAGCAGGCTCAACTCTGCTGCCCTGAAGCCATTCTGCTCCATTTACTGGAGTACATTGGTTTATATAAGCGTGTACTAAAAACAGAGAGGAAGCTTTCTACAGTTTGAACCTGAAAGACATTTTTGTAGTATTATGCAAACAGGGGTAAAATTTGCATATTTAAGAGCAAAAGCTGTAGCTGTAGAAAAGGAAAAGAAAGATAGCTCATGTACGAGCACACCAGAACAGCTGTACAGCACAGAGGTAACATACAACTCTTGGAATAAAAGCAAACCTCGCAAGTCATTAGCATAACAGACAAACCTTTTCTTCTGAGCTGTAATTAGTGCTGTAACTAGCATCAAAAATACTACCAAATATCAGTGATAGCAACGCTTACCTTACACCTATAAGTAGTGCTATCAACATTGAACAAATAGGATCTGCTATCATTAGACCATAGTTCTGCATCAATATAGCAGATATGATTACACCGATACTTCCAAGCGTGTCTGCAACAATGTGTAGAAATACACCTGTAAGAGATTAATTGATATCATTACAATTTGGTATTCTTGAAGCTAATGGAGTATGATGTCAGCGACAGTTTACGGAGAAGAGTTGCAAGAACTAGATAATGTGATTTATGCTTGTTAAATTTGTGGTCAATTTTTGGTCAAACACACAGAAAGTGATCACAAGATTTCAACATATTTGTAGAATATAGAGCATTTGAAGAATTTACATTACTTTCTGCACTCAGCAGTAAGGGGGATTTCATGGCATGGCTGTCAACTTCAGCAACGATTAAGAGATGTAGCTAATTTTTTTTTTCCCATTCGATACCCACCCATATTACAGTGAAGAAACTCATGTTCCCTGATGCCTACAGATAATGATAAGTATTGTAGAAGATGGAAACAAAGCTCTATAAAGCTTTGAAAGATGCTAATGTTTCATTGACAATACATTGTAGAAGTTATTTGGCAAAGAAATCTAAGACAATTTGGAGAATTAAACAATACTGCAGACATGAACAACTTCACTCTTACTTTGAAGAATAATGTACTGCCTTAGAAGACAACGAAACAAGCACTTAGCAGCTAGCTAAAATTTAGCCTTTGGAGCACTCTACTGGCAATGATGGGAACAGTCATTCAGAAACAGCTTTTTGAATGCAATTCTTCAGACTCACATAATCCGTTCTCACAAAACTAACACACAACTATAAATCAGGTCTTTAGTGATTTTTTTCAAGCCTACTGGGTCTGGCTGGGACGGATTTCATTTTCTTCGTAGCAGCCAGGATGGTGCTGTCTTTTACATTTGTGACTAAAACTGTGCTGATAACACACTGATGTTTAAGCTATTGCCAAACAGCGCCTGCACAGCAGCCAGGCCTTCTGATCCTCACCCTGCCCCTGCAGCAAGTAGGCTGGGGCAGGTAAGATGCTGGGAGGGTACATAGCCAGGACAGCTGACCCAAACTGACTAGAGGGATATTCCATACCATATAACATCACAATCAGCAACAGACCTGGGGTGTTGTCTTTCCAAAATAGCTGTTGCTCAGAGACTTCCTGGGCATCAATCTGTTGGTGGGAGAAGCTAAGTGTGTCTCTGCATCACTTGTTTTTTTTGGTGGTGGTGTTGTTTTTTCCCTTCACTTACGAAACTCTATTTCAATCTAAGAGTAGTTCTTGCTTTTACTCTTCTAATTCTCTTCCCTATCCCACTTCAGGACTGAGTGAGCAGCTGCTAGGTGCTTAGTTGCCAGCCAGAGCCAACCCACCACAGTATTGAAAAATTAAAGTAAAAGTATATAAAATTGAGTCTTTTTAATATGCTTCAATTACAATGTGCATTGCATAAAAAGACTGACTTTCAAATATCTTCTACTGAAGTACTGAGTATACATATACATAATACGATATATTATAAATTCTCAAAGAGGTTGAAAATGTTCCTTTTCAAGAACTACAAACAAGCCAGAAAATCATCCAATAAGAAAAAACAGTATGTACATTTGGGTATGCCAAATAATTACTACCTCTTACATTACATAGCTTTCTCATGCTAACTTTGGAACACTTAAAAAAATAATTAATCAAAGCTCAAAACTGACATCTAATTTATCAGTAATTTATTTACAGTAATGCTCAGGAGATCATGGACTCCAATTCAAGCAATTTAGAGTGGATTACCATCTTGTCTAAACCAACTGTAATAGCTTGATGAAATGCAAGTTTTAAGTTAAGGTACCCTTTAACAATTCTATCAATCTGCATTTTTTCAAATACTTTCTCTCTTAATAATACTGTTCTTCACTTTCCAGAGCATACATTGCAATTAGGCTCCTTAGGTTTCTGCTTTTAACCACTCTTCTAGATTTCTATTATTTCATTTTCAGCATCAGTAACAGAAGCTGAAGCTGAGCTTTTGGGATCCCCCTTTCAAATTGTGTTGACACTGCATTACATTTAGATTTTAGCGAACGCCTCAACCCCTGCCACGCACAGGATATGACACTGCTCTGTTTACAAATGGAAGACGACTTCATAAAATATCTCCTTTAAAAAAAAAAAGTGACATTTACCCAGAAGCACCCTCTAAAACAGATGGGCAACAAACAGTCACAGGCAGGCAGACCATGATAAAACTAATAAACCATTATACTTATTACCATCATACCTTGTAAAATCTGTTTGCTGGATCCAGCCATCCCTTCAAGAGAATGGTCATCTGTGAAGACAATTATTGGCATATTAACCTACACAAAGGCTCTCTCTAGTGGTATATTGTTATGGGCTTCCTTTCTGAAATTTCTTGAACAGACAAGCGGCTCACAATGACTAGCTTTTAGTCTAGCTATTGTTTTGTAACGCAGCAATTAACTTAACAGTCTTAAAACACATATTTTTTAAAAGAAAATACCACTTTACACAATAGATTTTATATATGTATACATAAAAATTAAAATATCAACATTTGTTTTTTTAATGAAAACAAACTGAGAAGTAAGACCTTTCTAGTATTTAGCAAAATAAGGCCCTCTCAAGAATACAAGCCATACACACAAGCAAGAAGAGTAAGGTCAAATAAATTTGCTAATCAGAAATAGTTCACTTCAGCAAGCATTAATACCTAATGTAAAACAACAAGGATAAGACTTGGAGAAGGTAGAATTAAGCAAAAAAATCCTCTCATCCAAGCAGATTAATGCCTCCATGGAACGCATCAGAAAGATATTTTAAGAAAAGCTCGTTAAAGGATATCGAATGACTTCTAGTGAAGAACTATAATCATTTACGCAAAAGTTGATTTGAATATCAAATTGCATAAAACAGATAGCTATATTAGCTGTTCCACTGGGGTAGGGGTCATGGGGAGAGCAAGGAAGTGGCAGAAGGGGGGATCTCCTGCTTTCCAACCAAACTCCAGGAGAAGACTTGGAAAACAAGCACCAATTTTCTACTAAAAATAGCAAGGAAGGGACATGGAAATATGTTGAAACTCTTTGTCACCTCCTGTCTGCAAGCTGTCACACTATGCCCCGCTCTGAATGTGCACATTTTCAGTCACATCAAATTCTAGTTTGTGGCTTAGGCAGAAAGGATTGACAACCTTGTATTACAGTCATTCGCGTTGTTTCAAATAGGTAGTAACCAGACTGTCTCTTCTCCCGTAGTGAAGGCTACTGGTCGCATTTTGCATGGATGTCTCTCCACAGACTGTTTGCCTTTATAGAGAAGGTTTTTCACCTTTTTCATAACCAGCTTTAAAACAGATTACAACTACACAGGACAGGGAAAATCTTATATTTGAGATCACAAACCTAGTATGACATATCAATCCCTCAATACCCAAAGTAAAATTGTTCACCTCTCCTAATATCTTGACCTGTAAGACCTGTAAGCAAAGCAGCTTAACTTTGTCTATTGATTTTAATAAAAAAATGAAACAGAGCATTTGATAACTATTTTTTTTATATTGCTATAGCATACATCCATTTTATCTTTTGCCAATACATACATTACTGTGAAAAACTGAAAAAATGAGCTACAAAATATGGTGGAGGCATAGCATACCACGCATTTAGTGAAACCACTTCCACGTATGCTCGCAACAAGCTGCCAGCACACTCTTTTTTTTTTTTTAGTAAATCATTAATAGGTTATTTAAATTGAGTCAAGATGGTCTATGACAGTAATTAAGTACTTACCATGACAATAATCTTGACCATGAGAGTGTCCATGGCTATGGCCATGATCATGAGTGTGTCCATGGCCATGTTTATGTTCATGGCTGTGACCATGACC
Source organism: Charadrius vociferus (assembly GCF_000708025.1). Taxonomy (NCBI): domain Eukaryota; kingdom Metazoa; phylum Chordata; class Aves; order Charadriiformes; family Charadriidae; genus Charadrius; species Charadrius vociferus. The sequence continues at coordinate 17,781,987 of NW_009648332.1, read as the reverse complement.
TCCATGACTGTGTCCATGGCTGAGACCACCATTAAATAGAGAATGGCTGTGTTCATGCCCTGTAAACAAATATCACTGGAGAATAAATTTAAGTACTGAATAAAAGTATGCTTACATTTGTTTCTAAGTGACTTGAAAACTATTCGTCTTTTAAGTCATCTTAAGGTATGGCTTTAAATAAGTTAAGAAAATTAACACAAGGTATTTGGCCTCTAAATCTATGCTGTGCAGCCGTATAAAATATATACCTGATTTGAGAAGTCAAGTGCTTTTATACACTCCCACTTCTGAGACAAGTTGTGCTACACTCTTAGGACAATTTGAAAAATGTACACATAACAAGCACATTAAAAAGAGCTGTTTTGAAAAAAACAGAAATTGGCTATCGTTCACACATTAAAAATTCAAGCTTAAATTGCTGCTTAACGACCAAAGACTATTTTCTTCCACCAGTCTATATCGGTTTATATGTTAAGCTGAAAGAGATCACTCTTAGCTTTGCAGAAAAAAAAAAGAGAAAAAAAAATCCCAAATGTTTACTATATATATTTAGGCAAATAAATTCTGCATTTAAATTCAAAAGACACTCGGTTGAGAAGCACCTGAAGCTGAATCATCCCATACTTAAAATTTGGTTCAGACACTGTTTTGCAGATTTTCCAGCCAAGGTCTCACTTAACTCCAGCTTAATTTTGCCCAAAAGACACTCTGCAAATCTCTTTCAATAAGGTGCAGAAGCATGTACGGTCCAGAAGGCAGATTCTGGAGTTCTAGGTCTTCCAGCTAATGGATATTAACATGAGAAGTCCAGTAGTGACATACTAGGGCTAGCGATAAAACATAAAAGTCGATATTGCAACATGTCATATACACACATGTCTAGGACTGCCACTAAAGACATTAAAAATTTAATATTGTGGTTCTCACTGGAGGATTATAAGATCCTGGAACACAGGGTGCCAAGAAAAGAAACTGTACTGAAAATTAGACATCCTACCAGAGCCATGTGAATGCCCATGACCTCCATGTTGAAAAACAAATATTCCTATAAGATTTACAATGAATCCTAGTATAGAAACAGGAAGAAGTCTCTCATGATGCACATCGGGAGGCTCAAGTGCTCTCTGAAAAAAAACCAAAACAAACCGAGAAGCAAATGAAGAGTTTTACAATCTCTTTACATTATTAAAAGGCACTGAAAAAAATGCTCAGGTACAGGAGCATTCTCATACAAACACACATATACAGAAGTTACTTAGGACTTCCAGTTTCTGGGATGGTACACAAACTAATTCTTACTGTCTGAAGTTTTATTATTAAAGCTGTGAAAGTATAGTAGAATATTCTGGTAGTCTAGCTAACTTTTATCATAAGATTTCATTATGCTGTGGGATGTGGGGCTTAACACCATACGAAAAGATTCTGGTTTGTTGTAGTACGTGGATTATGCAGGTCATCCAAACAACTTCCAAGAGTCTAGAATACCATTTCTTCCTTTCTCCTTAGAAGGGCAAAGAGATGAGGGGAATGAAATGAAGACTGAGAACAAATTGTGGTGTTTTTTAAAACTTCTAAAATCTAGATTGATTTTTTTAACGCTACTTTCTTTGCAAGTTTTTTTTCAATGAGACATTATAGGCCTAACGCAATTTGTATCTGAAGCTAAGTGCTGAAGAGTATAAATTACTACTGATGGGGGAGAGAAACATTCACCATCTGTCCACAGGTATGAAAGGTACAGGCAATAGCAAGACAATGAAACTTTCAGCAGATGTAAAATTTTGAAGTGACAGAGAGCAAAGGAGTCACCATCACAAGCAAAGGGAATAGTCAGCATGGAAGCTAAGACCAGCAGGAAACAGCAAATTCAGATGTCACTATTCTCTGTTCGAATTACAGATTTTTAGCCAATTATGAACATAATCAATTTCAATAATTTTATCCCCATTAAATATGCTCTATAAATAGAAATGTGACAATTGATAATGCAGCTGACTTCATAACTTACCTCAACACCTTCAGAAAAAATGAAGAATGCTGTAAAGATGAGGAATAAACCATTTACAAAACCAGCAAGTACTTCTGCTCGAACATATCTGCAAGAAACAAAAAAGCAATAGCAGGTATTACCACCTCCATTTAAATGTGGAAAATTAAAAGTGAAACTTAGAGACTAGAGTACAATCTTCTAGTTCTCAAACACCTGCATTCCACAGGTATTTGCCAAATTGAAGATGCAGTATATAAACTACAGGTTAAGTGTATGAAATTCATTATGTTGTTCATTATGTTGTATTTTGACAATTTCCCAATCAGCCATTACCTGATCTAGGTGAAAGAAAACTTTCCATATGTCAATCATTTAAGATCATCTCTACTGAAAGGTATGGTATAAACATGTATTTGGAAAACAAAAAGTAAGATAAGCACATGAGATGTAATCAAAGCCTGCTAATGTAAAGTTCTGTCAATATCAAACAGCCATGCATGAATTTGCTCCTCCTCTATTAGGGAAATTTTTAGTAAAAGTTTTAAGTGGAAATTAATTATTTCAGCTACTAAAGTTTTCAAATAAAAAACTGCCAGGTTAGAATAACATGTAATTCCAATGTAGCAAACATCAGACTGAATAAATTGTGTCTGTTCTCTAATAAATGGAACACCAGCTGTTTAAATGCAGACCAGTAATTAATACAGAACCTGCTTTCATTGCAATTAGTTCATGGCACAATCAATTCTTCCTAAATTGATTTCTAGGCTCACTCGAGTTTCCACCTTAATTAAAGAGTGCTTTAAGTTTCAAACTACGTGATCCGTGCTTAGGCAAGACAGCTGAAGCTAAATGCTGACATTCAGGTCAGTAATGCTATGGGGAATGCAGCAACCCCTGTTACAGCTCATTTGCTGTTAATTAATCAGTATCACCAATTAATAATATAGTATCACCAGCATTGTTTTATAGGGCACAACCGCAATGTGAAGTGGAACTGAGTGCCCTTGAAACAGAACCAGCTGCAGCAGCTATATCCATGAAGGGCTGTATGGGATGACACACCTCAGCCTTGAGCATCTGTGTTAATGGTCATCGCCACAGCTGTTGAATCCTGCTGGTTCTGATGAGCATGGCTCGTTATCTCAGGTGCAGCATCACTGAGACTTGGCTCCTTTCACTCTTAACTGTTCCAAAGGCAGTATGGGGCACCAGCAGTCTGAGATTCCCCATAACGTACCTCACTGCGCTGTGAGGACAAACCCACAATGCGGCTGCTCTTACTTCACTGGTGCCATGAACACATGACAACGCAGGGCATCCTTCTGTTGTGTAATTTGTTTCCACTAGTACGATCACAGAGATCTTGGAAGCGATAAACTTGCTCCCCAAAAGCAATGCCTTCACATTTTTACTATTTCTAGGGGGATATTAACTTAAAGGCTTACATAACTCACCTTAAAAACACACACTTTCAACATAGCTTTTCCATGTTCTGCAAAAAAAGGTTTTGTTCATACAGTGAAAAATTACCACCTAGACATTTACTAAAGTACATTAAGGTAACAGTCTGAAGTTTCTTACCCATATGAGAAGGCATCGTTTGACCTCCATTTTGAAATAACTGAAGCTGCTAATCCAGCCAATAGAGCAGTACAGTCAAAAAACATATGAAAAGAATCTGATATTAGACCTAAACTGGAGAAGAACAGAAAAAAAAGAAAGTGTTATGTTCCATATGCTACATGTTGAGCATGGAAAAAAATGCACTTAAACTTTTACACACAAGCAGAATACACCGTGTTTTTAAGTTTCAGACACGGCTTTGCTAGCACAGAGGAGAAACCCACACTAGATCACCAATACAAATACGATGACAAAACTGCTTTTGTCAGCTTAGGGGAGGCACTTTGGAAGACTGCTTGGCATAAAATCCTCCTCGCATGTGATTTTGGTGGTAGTGGGGGGTCGTTTCCACTGACACAAACCAAAGCCCCTGGAATAGGTATACCCACAGCCGTATCTCTCACCAACATAATTCTAGTGGCAGGTATTTGTTCCTATATCTCGATTTATAGTTTGACTATATGAGCAAATTCCGCTAGAAAAGTGTATACACATAAGTTGCGTTTAAATACTGACCCTACTTAAGTTTGTAAAAGTAGTATTTCACATCTAGTTAAAAAAGAAAATTGGGTTTAAAGATAATGCTTTTGAGTATCTATTATATGCAGTGTATATATAGGTTAACTACTGCAGTAACACTGTAACAGTTCTGCTGAAGACTACCAATGCCACTATAGTGATGGCACTAAGCACTTATAAAAGCAATATTCTCAAATCCGTTTTCAAACCTCGTACTTTGGAAGAGTTTTCAGACACAGGGAAAATTGGTCTTTTCAGTGGTGCCCAGTGACAGGACAGGGGGCAATGGGCACAAACTGGAACACAGGAAATTCCATCTCAACATGAGGAAAAAAAGCTTCTTTACTTTGAGGGTGACAGAGCACTGGACAGGCTGCCCAGAGAGGCTGTGGAGTCTCCTTCTCTGGACATACTCAAAACCCGCCTGGACACAATCCTGTCCAACCTGCTCTAGGTAAACCTGCTTTGGCAGGGGGGTTGGACTAGATGATCTCAGAAGGTCCCTTCCAACCCCAACCATTCTGTAATTCTGTGATTCTTTAATGTCTGCAGCAAAAAAAAAGCCCCAAAGAATCAATCAAAATAAAGTTTCATAAAATTTTGACAAACGTATGCCTGTCACAAGATATTTTAGGGCTGTAAAGACTGAAGTCTTCCAGTTATAATTTTAATTACGGCAAACATTCCAAGACTGTAAAGTCTAGCTCAGCATAGCAGTTTTTCTCTCAAGCATCTTTTTTCAGAAATAACACATCATCAGGTGAGAATTTGTCTTTGACGTTCATTCACACTGCAGCAACTTGACACTTTCTATGAGTAGGGCAGGCCAAAAAATGGAGTTTCAGTATACAGGGAATTCTAAGATCACATTCTCTGTTGCCTGAAATAAAAGCAGGACAGCAAACAATATACTTGTTACGTACTTGGACGACTACATACCTTTCCTAAATAGCCATCGTTTATGTTTATGTCTTTTTTTTACATTTTATCTGCACGGAGAAGCCAGTCCCTGACAGCAATGCCAAAGCACCAGACCTCCGTTCTTTTTAATTTATTGCTGCTCAGTCTCCAAATTTCCAATCACAAACCTCCAGCCAGTGTTTCAGCCTGAATCATAAACAGGTATAAAATTTATCCAAGATGTATCTAGTTGTTCTCACTATAACAGACTATGCTGAGAGAGGGATAAGTAACTATATTATTTCACAGCAAAAAGCAAGGTTTCCAGCATCCTGATCTCTACTGGGATCACACACATCTGAGGTTAAGAAACTGTGATGAAGCTACACTAAATCAAAGGAAGCAACAACAGTACTCTTGAGAGCGCAGAGCTCTATCAACGATTTTAAAAAATAAAAGTGCAGACGAGAGTGCTAAGTTGCTATGGATGGCTGCTTCTTCATTTTGCTAAGTGTAAAGGTAGCAATTATTTGCTCCTTTTGCTGGTGATCACCATTATTCTTCTTGTTTGACTGGAATATGTTCACACAGAATAAAAGCAAACAAATACCTGCTCCATCTGTGCTTTCAGCTGAATGGATCCAAGCTAATTCCAGTTCAAAAATGATAGCGGTATTAGTTCAATGATGACCCACTCCTTGTAAATTTTATCAGTCCTCAAATCTTTGCCTTATCAGCTGTAAGGCACTGACTAGAAGACCCACGCTCCCCTTCGATCTAGAAGCTGAAGGAAGAAGAGGCTGAAAGACCACTTCTTAAATGGTTTATTTCAATGATCAATGCACAACTACAATCTTGATGGACAAACACAGGAAAAGGTTAGCATGCTGTTTTACCCTACAGAGTTCAAAGCAACTTAACTTAGTTCACGAGTTAGTCAGTAGAACTCGTATCGGTTTGTATGCTGTATGTAAATTGGATTTAACATCATACACAACAGTTGCCAAACTTTACTAAGTTATTAATCATAAACAGGTTCTGTAAGTCTGCAAGGAAGTATGTGCATCCAAACATAAAAATTACTTCATATTTGAAAGGACATTTGATGCAGAGGTACTGATGAGCATTTGTTATTACAATTGTCCCAAAAGTTCCATTTTCCCAATCCTTTGGTTGTCTAAAAACAATCATGTACACAACTCAGTTCTTGGAAACTGAAGAACAAAAAGCCAGATACTACAACTATGTGAGCTCAGCAAACAACTTACTTGGCAAACAAAAACTAAGGAGAATGTAAGAAGAAAGAATTAAAAAAAAAAAAGGAATTCAAATTGAAGACTTTTAGAACTTGCCAACAAAACTTCTGGGGGCTGAAATCATAGATTTGATTTTGAAATACAAATATCCTAGTCAAAGAACTCACAGCAATCTGCTTTAATTGAAACAGATAACAGCGTAGTTTTCAGAATCGCAACTAAAAATAAATTCCTTAGTCTGTGGAAGCCAGAGGAAGAACCATCAAATAATCATGAAAGCCTGTTAGCCTTACTGTCTTACACTCACTAACATCATCAAGGACACTACAGAGAACAAAATTCAAGATCATGCTTCTAACACTTGCAGCAGCATCAAGCACTGGCCATACCCAAGGATAGGACACAGTGGAATAAAGTGCTCCTAGATGATACAGAAAACTCTCTTTACAAACATCCTGTTTCTGCACCTCAGCAAAGGAGCTGTGTTTTTCAAACTCAAGAAATAATTTTTTTTTCTGCTTGTTTGCTTGTTATGTGTTTGTTCTTCCAAGGCGTGAACCGTCGGCTTTGACTGGAGGCATTCCTCATTATATTCTTTGCTACTCCTCTCTACTAAAGAGATACTTGCTAAGATACTGTTTTGTTCTCACCCAAAAATCTAGGCTTAATATAAAGATACCTGAAATTAGTGACTTGAAATATAAACAGGAGGTCCAACTAACAACTATCCAGCAAATCCCAATACTTAATCTCTATAAAGAACAGAAATAAGCAAGAGTCTTCTCAATTCCAGTAAGTCCAATTCTTCAGTGACAACTTTCTGCCAAGTGTCACTTCTGTTTGCCAGTTTAATTATCTCATACATAGGACCCTTTCTGGTACAGATTTCATTTCTGGTCACACTACCAGAAAAAAATATTATGCTTAAGAGACAGACATCAGAACAAACTCACATGAACATAAAGCTCTTTATACCTGAACCACTGAGAAAAATATTTGTGTCTCCTGAGCTATTAAAATACCCATACTTGAATAAACAGGCTATGCATACAATAATCCTCACACAATTGCAAAGTGAATCTACGTCAAAGTCAAAACCAAGCACATTCACGATGGTCTGCACATTGCCAAGATAGCCTGTGCCCAAGATGGCACTGCGTTCTCCCTGGTGCTACAGTAGCAATTAATGCAATCAAGGTTAAGGATTTTACAGTACAGTTTGAGAGATTCAGAAAAAAGTGATAAACAGTAGGATGCAACTGTTTCCAAATCCACATTGCTGTTTTCACTCAAGACTCTTGATTAAGAGTCCCAGTAATCTGTGTCCATACTACAGTTTTTGATAAAGACAACTTCAAGTTCCATATGGAAAGACACACCATTGGGGTTAAATGCCATTTCTGTGCCTGTCCACTTCAACCTGAAGCACTGACTTAGAGACTGAAATACCATCAACAAAACACCACCACCAAGAATGAAGCACGATGGAGACAATACTACCATTATCTGTTCTCTACCTGTACACGATACGTCAGTACTAAAGTTATTTTGCATTTCTGTTTATATTTCACACAGAATTTTCAGTAGAAATTTAGTCAAAGTCTCACCTGGTTTTTCCACCTCTGTGAATTTACGTGCTGCACAAAGTACTGCGTAGCTATCTGTACCAGGACGTGTTAACTCCTGTTTCTCACCCAGCGACAAGGATGTTTGGTGCAGCGCTGGTGTTTTGCCACCCCGCTATCAACGTTCAAACGAAGCCACGTTCCCAGACAAAGGACCTCCGTGGCAAGCGGCAGGTACGGCACGGTTACGACCCCTGAGGTCCTGTAACTCACCCCACGGCCAGGCTTCCTCCTCGGCAAAGCGCCGAGCAGCACCGGCCGGCAAGGCGCCCCTTTGCAACAGCATTCCTCCATAACGCGCCGAGTCGTGCCCCCAAGCAGGAGCGCCTCCCGCCCCGGGCCGTTGGGTCCTGGCTGAGGGGATGG
>NW_009648332.1:17761670-17772280 GCF_000708025.1 Charadrius vociferus | reverse complement strand
GGCTGGAGCGGGGGGGAGCTGTTCGGTTCTGCTGCCTGTAGCCGTGGTGAGATGCTGTGATGAGGTACTGCTCACGAAGAGAGGGCAATCCGTTCGAGAAGTCTTTTTCTTGGAATGAGGATTTAAAATACTGTATTTTGACACAGGGTTTGTATTTTCGTCAGTTTTGTTTTGAAGAGGTGTTCTCTACAGGGGGTATCGTAAGAAATTTTTTAAGAGGTCAATCGTGCATTGCGATTTCATAACTTAATTGGTAAAACTGATCGGCACTTTCTTACTGGAAAGTGCTATGATGCTAATTCTAAAGATTTTATACAGACGTTTATTTTAATTAGAGAATATGTAATAACATAATCGTTACTTATCATCGCAGCCTATTGTCTGCAGTCGAGCAAACACAAGAATGTATGGCAAGCCAGGAGGTCTCATTACCACAGTAAACAACGTTTACACTTTCACTTTAAGTATGCTCTTAAATTTTAACTAATTAATCGTTACAGTAATATTGGTAGGTGTTGTGATACGTTGCAATTGGGGAAAGAGAATCTAAGGTTCACCTTTTTAAAAGCACACATGACCAAGATTTGGTGGTCCTGAGAAATGCTGAGTAGCCACTGCTGCTGGTCAGCTTTAGAAGTTGGGCACGATTGTTTACACCTATAAAATGAAGCGACCAAAACAAGAGATTAACTTCTGGAAATAGTTTCAATGAGCTCTTCACCCTCACAAAATAAATCAGTGGTAAAATTGGAACTCAGATTTGGGATGGCCTCTATGTGTGGACGTATTCAGATTGGTATCCACACAAATTGGCAACTCTGTACTTTTGAGAAGTAAGTTTACATAACCTAAATTACTCTTACAAAATTTCACATAGGTTCAATTGTTAACTACAAGTTCTTGCTCTCTATCCTTTTATAGTGCTATTCCTAAATCAAAATTAAAAACTCCTTTTTTTTGTTCAACTAGTTTTAAAAGAACAAAAATCCCTCCAACAATGTAGGAACCTTAACAGATGCAGGTTTTTTAGGTTGCAGCCCTGCATCTTGTGCATCCTTCCATTTTGTGCTTACACTGATGTTTGCTTTCCCTTCTGCCAAGCTACCAAACCAGATGGGAAGAACAAAATTCTGTGTCTTAAACCTTTAACACATCTGGTAAGCTTGTTGTAAGCAGAGTGTGATGGGGATGAGCTAGAAAAAGTAATTTTATTGGGACTACTTACCTGACTGTGGTAAGCAAATATATATTTTAGTGGTACCTGGTGAACAAAGCAACAGACTGTGAGGTTCTGGAGACCTACTTGTATCTCTGTAGTTGCCCCTAAGGATGGGGCGCATAGACATTGCCTTGGTACAAAACAACAATTTTACAAGCAGAGACATACACTGTAGTTTTCTTTTGAACCAACTGGTGTAATAACTCCTTTCTGGAGTGTTCGTTGAAAGGCAGAGATGATCATTCAACTGAGCAATAGGAAAAGGGATTGCATAATTGCCAAGAACATGTACATCAGGCAGCAACTGAGAGGAACGTTTGCTTGTAAAAGAATGTTGGGTAGCACGTGGGATAACTGCTGATCTTCGGTTACAGAGTCCCTTTAATTTCCAACAGATTCAAAGATCACAAACAACTGTCCTGTAAAAACAAGGGGATAAAAGCAATCCTACTTGGCAACAATGAGGTAAGTTGAGAGGTTTTTTAGACTAAAATAGTTTACATTCATACTGGCAAGCATGGTAGAAAAAAAGATCAAAACTTATATGAAAAAACACATGGATACTCTTTCAAAAATTGTTATTGATGGGGCTTTCCTGGATCACCTAATTTGATCAGAATTCACTGCTGAAAGCCTAGAAATTACTAATGGAGTAACATGAGTAATATGTATAGATGAGTAACTGTTTAGCAGTAAGCTTAGAATATTCATCATGTATTCAATTCATACTGATTGTGTGAGTAAAGGAGGAAGAACAGATGTGGATGACACATTGGAGGTGCAAACTATGGAATGCAGTGGCTGCTGAATCCTGCTGAGATTACAGTTTATAAATGTCTGGAGAACGGGGAGTGCTACCTAAGAGGCATGAGAGGCAGGGCTACCTTTGTAGGAGCTGCTTTTTAAGAGCTCCTGTTTAGTTCCAAAATCAGGAGGATCCAGAACCCCCTGCCTTATGCTAAGGCTGCTCCCCCCATTAGCTGATACATCGCGCCTAGCATCTGACGTTTCCAGGTTTCGCTGAGTTCTAGATTTAGCAGACCAGCTGTTACTGATGTTGTTTCATTCCTACATTACTCCATTTGGCATGTTTCTTTTGCTCCACCTGTGTTAATAGCCACAGTTAGTACGATCAGAATTATATTTTCCACATAATAACCGTTGTTGAGCAGATAAACTATTGACAAAATGTCCAGCAAATCGGTGACAAAGATTGTTCCTTCTGTGTATGGTGCCCAAGCAATGAAAAAAGAAAGAGCTTTTAACTTCCTCCTTTCTGCCGGAGGTCTTGAGGACGCACCTTCTCTCTCTTTTGTTTCCCAGCTAAGGCAGAGCTGTTGCGATGCTGAAAATACTGAATCTCTGTACAAATTTGTTTTCTGATTTCAGCTGGATGGGTTTGGTGTTCAATCAAAAATGCAGTACTGAGAAAATAAGAGATGATGAACAATCTAGAGTTGAAGAATTACTCTAGGCTCATTTTCTCAGAATAATGAAATTTAAAGTTAACCAAAGAAGAGAAAAGCAGGTAAACATAGCAACTGAGTACCAGAAGTATCTGTCTTGAAGTTGAAAGTAATTGGCCAGAGTCCTAAAATCCTCTTATGTATTTACTTAAAGAAAAGTCTACTTAATATTGTGGGAATTTTGCTCAAGTAAGGGAGAAAACTATACATGGGATTAATGACTTTGCCTTTCCTGTTACTTGTTTTAAAGGTATTTTCACTTCTGTAAGCTTCCAGGAAGAGTTATGGGAATCCGCCTACTACGCTTCACTTCTGTGGTGATCATTGTCTTACTTCTTGTGGCAGGTGCTTTAACAGCTTTGCTTCCCAATATCAAAGATGAGAAAATGCCCAATTTGAGAAGGGAACCAAAAACCCAGAGTCAGTCTGCCTTGGATTCATTTACTCTTATTATGCAGACGTATAATAGAACTGACTTACTGCTAAAGCTTTTAAATCATTATCAAGCCATCCCCCACCTACATAAAGTAATTGTTGTGTGGAACAACATTGGTGAGAAGATACCAGAGGAAATGTGGAATTCTTTGGGGCCTCATCCTGTCCCTGTTGTCTTTAAAGTTCAAACTGTAAATCGCATGAGGAACAGACTCCAGAATTTCCCTGAGCTGGAAACAAAAGGTAATTGGCAGTTCTTATCACTACTACTAATACTATTTTCACATGTAAAAACTGAATGCTAAAAGAGAGATGGTTTGAGTTACACTATGTCATAAAGTCATGGATCTGTTGGGCCACTTAATAGAACGTGGATAATGCAGAAGAAACCTATGTTATCAGATGCACACCACCACCAGCAGCAGGCTACAGGCTGTTAGTGAAGAGTAAGGAAAAACAGGGGGATGTCAAATGCATTTCTTGGGCTTCTGCAACTGTCTGTTCTCCATTTCCTTTGTCAGGCAAACATAGGTAGTTCAGCCTCTCTTGCCTTTATAGCGTAAACTGAAATTTGTAGTGCATGTATTTGTTGAGTCTCTGCATTAATTTGGACTTCAGTCATCTGGTAAAGACTTGATTTAATCCATTCACTTTAAGACTAAGTTCTCAAGCATGTTCTGCTCTTCAGAGAAACTTCCCTCCCTAGCTGTCTGGCTTTCTATCTCAAATTATGCATCCTTTTTAAGAGTATTTTCCCCAGTCCTTCAGCTGTTCATCTAAATATTCTTCCTAAGCTCTTTCCAGGAGAAGCACAACAATAAGCCCTGTTTGTTTCAAGTGGAAAAAAACCCCATATGTTGCATTACAGACCTGACCTTACTCATGATTAGTAAAGGTAATTCTATTTACTGCCCCCTTCCTAACATGCCTTGCTACTCAAAACCCGTGACTTCTAGGAAGACACTAGAAACTTCAACTTCCCAAATGTTTTATTTACTGTAATAGGATTTATTCTGACTAGAAACTTAAGCTTTAATGCATCTGGAGTTCTGATCTAGGAATATCTTCCCTTTTCCTCTTCCTTCTGTAGTTAACCATATTGAATGTTACCTGTGCAATTTATTAAGCTTGTTTACTTAGAACTTGCAAGTAGTGAGGAGATTTTATACTAAGAATACTGTATGAATCTCATACACTAAAAAATTGTATCTAACTCTCTATTTTAGTTGTACTTTTACACAAGACTAGTAGAATTTTAAGTTGCTGTGCCAAACACTCAAAGTTTTCTAACACCTATTTGTCCAGCTGCACTATAGATGATGAAAAGTTGCTGAGTTTTGTTACAGCCTGGCAAATAATCTAAAACTTAGGTTTGCTTCTAGTTACCACGAAGCTGCAACCTTGGTTTAGCATTGAAATCTAAATATGTTTTTTCAGTCCGCTTTCAAGGAGTTATAATTCAGTTCTGTAATTCAGCGTAATGGTTATAGAAGTTTGACAGCTAACTTGTCAAATACTGTGCTGCATACTGTGCTCATGTATTTAATCTTTTGATAAGTTAAAAGTTTTTCTTTTTTTTTTTTTCTCCCTTCAGCTGTTTTAATGATGGATGATGATACACTGGTCAGTGCTCATGACCTTGCTTTTGCCTTTTCTGTTTGGCAGGTAATGTTTTCCACCTTGGCCAGCAGTATTTGCGAGTTACAATTGAGATTAATGGTTTTAATTAGAGTAATACTATATCATAATGTTTTACCATAGGTTTTCTAGCTATGAAGTTAAATTTTAGAAGGACTGAAGAAATTGCAAAAATATTCTTTAATGATAGCTATACCTGTAATCTGTAACTTTCAAATTTTTAACGCTTATTGTGCAAGAATACTGAGTTGCTGACTGCGGAATTTATTTAAATTGATAGTAGGCTGCAAAAGGGAAGCGTGTGGTTGTTTTTCTCTCTAAGAGAAATTGTAAACTTACTTTGAGTGCCAAATATGCAGCTGCAAATTGTGGATACATGTTTCTTGGGATTACATGATGTGGAATGAGGCATATTGTGTCAGTTTTGCAAAACTGTATTTAATTGCAGCATTTATGCAGATCAAAGGACCATATACCAACAATTTCATTCTTTCCTGACAATAATCTTGTGCTCTTCTCATTTAAAAAAAAGCATAAATCTCTCTTATGAAAATACTTAACACACATTTCACAGTGTGGGCTTCATCTTCATTTTTAAATTTTTTTTTCTTTCAGCAATTTCCAGAGCATATAGTGGGATTTGTTCCTAGAAAGCACATTTCCACTCCTTCAGGTGTATACAGTTATGGCAGCTTCGAATTGCAGAACCCTGGATTTGGAAATGGAGATCAGTATTCTATGGTTCTTATTGGTGCGGCATTTTTTCATAGTGGGTATTTAGAAGACTTTCAAAGACAGCCAGAAGCAGTTTATGCCTTAATAGATGAAACTCAAAATTGTGATGATATTGCGATGAATTTTCTGGTAGCCAAGCGTACTGGAAGGCCTTCTGGAGTGTTTGTGAAGCCTGTTGATATAAGAAATTTAGAAAAAGACACTAACAGTGGCTATTCTGGAATGTGGCACCGAGCAGAGCATTTGTTACAGAGATCTTACTGTGTAAATAAACTGGTTAATATTTATGATGGCATGCCTTTAAAATATTCTAATATCATGATTTCTCAGTTTGGTTTTCCTAATTATGCCAATCACAAAAATAAAATGTAAGCCAATGCATTTAAGCGATTAGATATTAAATAATACTCAGTGAATTGTACTGAGTTCAAGGAGAGAAGGTGTAATTACTGCATCTTGGCCATCCTTATTTGTAGCCTCTGAATTTTTTCCATTTGGCTTTTCATGGTGTTTTTTTTCCCCTTTCTTACTAACTTTGATAAAATCATCTTCATTCCTTAAAACCTGAAAAGCTATTACAGTTAATTAGACCAGTTCTTCAGGAACATACAGGCAAAAATGCACTCCTACCCTTCAGTGCTTATGTTTTGATTTTTTTTTTTAAAAAAAAATATATGCATGTAGTCAAATGAGGTCTATGCATTTTTTTGATAGTTCCATGTTGAGATGCTTTCTTGCCTTCCTGCTCCTCTCCTCACCTCCTTCTACCTAGTTCCCAGTGAAACTACAGAAGGGCTACAGTAAATTGTTGTCCAGGCTTCTACACTCCTGTACAAAACCCCTTTGAAGTTTGTATATAAGCTATTCTGTATTCTGAGATGTTCCTGAAGCGGCTATGAAAGCAAGCCAGAAAAGAGTACCTTACCTTAATCTCAGATAGTCCTAAAACCATTGTCTACAATATCTGCTACTGCTGAGATAGTGGAAAATGATCTCTGATGAGGCGCTATTGTGAATTTGCCAAGAGTTGCTGAAACACTGCAAGTAGCTGAAAAGTAAAACCTAGCAGTTAGAAATATAAGAAACACAAATACATGAAATAGGAAACTTAGATAAGCAGCCAGAAGAAATGGATGGGATAATACTTATTACTACTCTCTTTAGTTTTATTTTGATATTCTGCATGTACATTGTTAAAAAATGTGCCCAAGAAAATCCTCACTTTTTAAAAATGTCTTATTTACAATTCCTAATAAGAGCAAGCTGTTCTACGTTTATTACAGAGTGTAAATTTTGTAATATTACAGGTTTACTTGGTTTTTAACTACACTTTCAAATCTGTATTTACTTTACTTTTTGTTTCTTTTCATGTCTGTTTTTGGTGGCCACAACAACAGACTTAAAATGTGCAATGAATGGATAAAGCATTATTTTTAAAAAAAAAAAAGTACTTTAAGGTACAGTGATATTTGACAGGGCTGGACTGCTATCAGTCTCTGAATTCCCTGGCTTTGTTTATAGCAAGAAACAGAGTTATTATTAAGTTTTTGTTAGATTGGGACTCAGAAGTTCTGGAAGGATGTTAACATAGACAGGACAAACCTCTTCCATTGCAGTTACAGAACATTTTTGTGGTATGGAGGAAAGAACAAAAGACAGAGATTTTCCTGGATCACAGAGAGCAATCAAATCTGGCATCCAAAGTAGGTATTGTTTCGTCTGCATCAGCTTTTAATTGGTTTTTAGTATTAGTTCAAAGGTATCTACAGGCAATCAATAACAGCTAATACGTAGTACGCAAATGGTGTCTGCACAAATGGTGTGTAATTTTATCATTTTTTGGTAGTAAGTTTTCTGAACAAAAAGTGGTTGAAGAACATGACAAGTTCTTTACAGCAGGGCTGATTCTGGGTGTGAGTCTTTGGGTTTCTTTGGGGGAATGGAGGATTCTTTTCCCTTGTTCTATCAGTGTTAAAGGATTTGATTTCTGTTCAGTGAAGTCTTCCTAGTACTTTTGCAAGATTTAAAGGGCAAAATCTTAAAATGGCAATGTAAAGTCTGCTTAATGTTGTTGTACTAGTGAAAAGTAAGTTTTAATTATTGTGCTGTAGTGATGATGAGTATACAAACAGGTCTATGATCTTTCCAGAAATGCAACTTTCCTAGTGGTCGTTTACTGCATTTCATTTAATTACTGGTCGTCTGTAATTTCTGTTCTGTGCAGTATCAACTAGAATTGTGAGGACTCACAGATGTTGTTTACCTTACTTATAAAATGTGAAATGAACTGTCAACTCAACCAAATCTTAGTATTGGCTTCTTTGTTGGGGGAAGGAGTTGTTTTGGGTTGGGTTTGGGGTTTTTTTTTTGATCTTCTGTATCAGTGAAAGAATTAACAGAACAAGCTTTTATTATACTGGTAAATTTAATTTGTACTGTTGTCAAATAAAATACATAAACCAGATTTGTGGTGTATTTATTTTCAGATTATTGACTAAGTTCAGTGTTAGATGTCTAAAGTAAGCTCACAGTTTGCATACAGATGAGCAGCACCAAGATTTCATTCTCTAAAAAACATGTACTTGTTGGCACATACATTCAGTTAAATTAGGTAAGGCCCATTCATGAGGGAAAAAAGCCATCAAAACCCACAGCCTTAAGTAGTTAGGTTTAGATAGCAAAGAAAATTCAAAGATAAGACTTCAGCTCTAGCCATAATTCACTGTGCTTAGGAACCAAAAGGCTTTCGTTTGTTTATTTTTTTTAAAGGCCGGTAACTTTTTATCCCTTGATGCTTATATAAGTGACTTAAGATTCTTTAACAATATAAATTCTCAGTAATATATTTTCATTAACAAAATAACATGCATGTGATGATTTCTAAGACTATCTAGATATCATTTGGAAATATTTTGGAGTCTAAACTAAACAGATTCATCACCACCTCTGAATCTCCTATAGAAATTAATGTTTATGCAACACAGGATTTTAAAAATGGTATCTAAAATATCTATTTTAAAAATCCTTGTTGAAAAAAATCAGGATATAGTCTTAAAATGATGCAACAGGACTACAAGAAAATTGCATCTTCACCTATGGTTAAAAAAATGCCACAAGATGTCTCTGTAGTCTTGGTATTTGATATCAAATGTTAAAAATATTAATTGGAATTGTTTGTAATAGAATTCTACGAGGTGAAATTCTTAAAGCTGGCCTTTTACAAGGTAAAATTTGTTAGATAATCATAATAAAACCTATGAGAGACAATACTGGAGCTGAAAAAACATGGAGATTATTTTGTACATATTTTTACTAGGAAGAAGAGAAAGATTATTTAAAGTATTTGCATATAACCAAAACAATATTTGTAATTTTGCAAAAGGTATATAAGTGGTATATAAGCAACACTTGACAGGGGGCCTTCAGTTTCTAGTCATGTTTGCCTCCTAGATTCACCAGCCTAGCTAGATGGATTTACAACTAATAGGCTTTAACACAAACTACGTATTTAGATACTGGATAGCTAGCCTGTTACACTGCTCCACCTTTGCTTTTGTTGCCCAAGATGCCTTAGTTAAAGCTAATTTGAGTGTGCTAATACAAACTACCCTCAAGTAGTGTGAAGCACAGACTTAGAAATGTATGTTACATTGAATTGTAGTGAAAGTTTGAGTAAAAAGGGGTGTTAAAAAAACCCCTATGGTGCTGGAGAAAATACATCACCTCTTTCCTTACACAGAGTATGTTACCCCTTAGAGAACTGCTTGTAAATAAAGAATGAAATATTTGATTTAATTAAGGGTTAAATGCAAGTGAAAGTCATAGAGAAAAATATAGCAAAATATTGATAAACAGATTTCCAGGAAAAGCAAGTACCCTGCAACAACATTTATTTAATTTGCTGTTACAAAAGAGTATGGTCTCAGTCTTTCAAGCATCTTATATGGAATAGTACTTAGTACTGACAATGAGGTTTCTTACTGACATTCACAGGACCAGGCCCAAAGAGAGTCATGTTTAAGAATATTAGTTCTGGAGCTATGAAAAAGAGGAATGTAAGAACGCAGGTACAAATTGTTATAACCAATACCAAGTATAAGCACCTACAAATCAATTGCAGAAGAGAAGTATTTTCTGTAGTACTTCAGCATATTTGTAAGGTTTTTAAAGTTATCCAGTACTTACAACACAAGATTAAAAATTGAGGAGTCAAAAGTGTGTCACACTCATGTTTAGCCTCACCTGCAGACACACTAGAATTAATTGTATGAACTGGTAGTTACAGTAGATTATTTATAGTGTTAGGAAAACATAGTGACAATAATGTGTACCTCAGGGCTGCGTATTGCTGTGGATTACAATGTCTTTTTAAGGTGTTTCAAGGGTGGGTTTTTTGTTTTGGTAATAGCATTATTTATTTTTTTTTCCTCCTGAAGGTACCTCTCCTTTGCAACCTTTTGCTTGTTTAGTTGTAAAAATAAAACAGACCGTCTGCTCTGTTTGGCATTTACTAATTCTTTCTAAAGGGGAGGGTGATGGAAGAAAGACATTTCTAACACTTTTAATGCTGCTATTTCTTTGGCTCTAAGTTAATTGCAGACTACAAGCTAATTCAGCTTTTGCAAATGAACCACTGGAAAGTCAATCTTTCACTTTTTTAAAACAGCAAGCTCCGAGTAATTTTGTGCAGTTTTACGACAGCCTTAGAAGCATACGTGAAACTCTTTATCGCTGGACGACTTCTCAGTGACAGCGGGAGCCCATAGCTCGCACCAGTGCGTTACCCTTCATGCCACGGGGGTGCGCGTCGTCCCTTTCCGCTCTCAGGCGGCTTCCCCTAGATCTTGGCTTCCCCCTCAGTTCTCCCCAGGGGACGGCGCTGCCCGGCAGATGGAACTCCTCGTCTGAGGGAAGCAGGGAGGGCCCGGCAGGTGACAGAAACCCCGGCGGGCGGCCGTCGTGCGAGGGTCGCCGCAGCTGAGGAGATCCCCGCTCGAGGGGCGCGCCGGCAACACCACCCCTCTCTTCACCAGGCCGTTCGCTCACTGGCTGGAGACGTGGGAAGGCGGGTTTTGATTGGTGGATCGGTGTGTCGATCAGGCGAAACGGTGGTGTCG
>NW_009648332.1:17751817-17760365 GCF_000708025.1 Charadrius vociferus | reverse complement strand
GGCAGGACGGGGCCCGGGGGTGCAGTGCCCGCCGGCGGGGTGACAGGCGCCCCGTGGGGGGCAAGTGACGATCTGCTTTGTCCGTCCTACGCTGTTGTCCTAATCTGTCTTTCAGATCGGTTGTACTTTGCTACTTTACGAAATAAACCGAAAAGTACCGTAAATACCCACTACTTCTGTACTGATGAGGAACTGGTCTATGAAAAGTAAGTATTGTGATCGGCTGTGTTTTGCGTGCTCAAAGTGATCACCTGAGATTCTTCCCAACGTGCTTTAATACTATCTAGAATATTTGTGGCCCATTTAGCTGCTTGCACAAAGCATGAGTATAAAGTTAGCCTGAATATATTTACACATTAGCTGAAACTAGTTTAACAATATGGCTATTTAAAAAACACAAAAACAGTAACAAGACCAGTTAAATGTCTTAAATTGTGATTGAGCTAGGGGAAGGATATCTGAACTTTGTAAGATTTGTTTATCAGGTGGAGAAGATCTCTTAAGACTAATTACATTTCATTAAGTGGTGTCTTTAAAAAGAAGAGTATTTGGTATGAATAGATGAAACAATAGTTTGTTTTATATGTATTTTCCTGTATAGAGAGTATGAAGCCATCACCTTTTATACAGAATCATAAGAATGCAAAGCTTAAATGTGCTTTTGAAGAACGTCTGCAATTTTTTATGTCTGCAGAAGGTTTTGACATAGCACTTCCTGTTGGCTTCTGTAGCTTTAGAATAGCAGAAAAAGTGTTTTCTGTGAAGTAAAAGCTTCATGTGTTTGGAAGACACTGACAACGCATAGGTCAACACTAAAATTAGTGTGAATGCTCTTAAAGGACATAAAATACACTAAAGAAATAAAGTAATTGCTCTGGACTGTGGTTAAAAAGTAGTTGTTCTGCACTGCATTCCCAGATGAACTGTTTAATGTGTGATGATATATCTAGTCACTTGACAAGGGGTTTGTTGCAGCACAAATAAAACAAAAAAAATGTGGTCTTGGTTTAAATATAACTTTCTTTCTGTGTGAGTTGAAGAACTTGTGAGCCTCAGCCATTCTTCCTTCCCTTCTTCAGCACCTTCAGTGCTGCTTCTGTGAAGGTGTAAACCAATCTTCCTTGGTTTCTAGCTTCTTTCTATGCACAGCTTATGGTTTTAGGGTTTCTTTTCTACATATGCTTTTGAGTCTTCATTATCTTAAGCTGTGTGTCTTCTACTGGCATTCCCAATGATTTGTTCCCAAAGTTGACTCTTGTAATTAACTGCTTGGGTTGGGAGTAGGCTCTGTAATGATCATTAACTAATTTAGGTTGGAAGGGACCTCAGGAGTACCCTAAGGCAAGGTTGACCTAGTACTTAAAAGCAGAATTCCACTGGAGAAGATCCTGAGCAATTTGTGTTATATGAACATCTTCCACTTTCTTTAATGGAAGAAAAAATTGATCTTTTCTCTCTTCTAAGACTTCTATGTTATGCTTGTTCTGTTTCTAATTCTTTACATGCTATTGTGGGAGGTGTCCCTGCCTATGGCAGGGGGGTTGGAACTCTGTGATCTTCAAGGCCCCTTCTAACCTAAACCATTCTATGCTTCTAGGAAGGCTGAAGGAATCTTGTGTGTGATTTGATCTTGGGGGTGGGAAGGGGTAGCAGTTCTGTAGCCTGTTAGTTACAGGTAGTTGTACTAACCAAGGACTGTAACTGGGGTATTTTGTGTGAGGACAGTATAATATTTAAAAAAAAAAAAGGTACTGAGAAATTGGAGGGGGGGGGTGGGTAATTTTCTTTAACATGTATAAAGGAAATTCAGTAAGTATACTCCTTAACCCAATTACCTGTTAACCACATACCAGGGTGTAACTTGATACCAGATATAATTACAAGATAATGAAAGGAAGCAAAGTTTCCTTTATCTTCTAGGGCATGTCTAAAGACTTTGGACATGTAACTCATGGTTTATTTTCTGAATATTTGGTCTCTAAAGGTATCATCCTATATTTGATACTGTAATAGTACTCTTCCTTTTGTGCTCTCAAATGAAATTGCTAAAACATCATATGAGGTAGAAATTGACAGTTTACCAGGTGGTATGAATGAATTGTGTGTAATAACCTAACTCTTTTACATAACAGTGCTAAACTTTCCCCTGATACTTGTATTGCAGCACCCATCACTACATGTGATATTTGGTGGTAAAACCATGCCTGATTCTCTGAGGAAGTTTATATTGTCTCAGGAAGTAAAAGCAGGTGTTAAAAGCAGGTTTAACTTTTCAAATATCTTTCTGCACTTGAAAAGCTAGAGTTAAAATGAGGAATAGAATACAAGTCTCTTGGTTCTTGGGGAAATACTGATTTTTACCAGCTTTACTCGCTTTCATTTTCCTTATGCTCATCAGCAAACTTGGCATCAGTTTGTGTTTCACAGGCTGCATAGCAAAGTGAGGGGCCTGACATTGGGGGTTGTCTGTAAGTACTAGTGGGGTGTAACTTTAATACACCAGATCAGATCATCTGCTCATTTTATCAAAAATGCAGCCTTTTTACTGAGAAAGTGTTTAGTTATTATATTAATAGTTGTTACATGATAGTGAAGTAAACATTTGGAAGTTAGTTTGCAAGTGCTATAGCTCAGAACAGCGGTTTCCAGAGCCTTCCTTTGAAATGGCCTGCCTGTGCTATTCTTGCTGATGAGAATTTCATGGCCACTTCTGCTTTTTAATCAAATGAGAGTTGTTCAGATTGTTACGAGGAGGAGGATAGGAGATGATGTCTGCTCTCACAAAATCCTTGGCACCTGTGAGGTATGTAAGTAATCTTGTTAATATGACTATTTATTGACTTAATTTGGCTTAGATGCATCATTCTAGTGACAAGACACAGAAACTTCATTGTGCATGAAAGTAAACTGCTTTTCTTTGGGCTGTTATTCTGTTAACTTTAGTGATAATTCTTAAGTATCAAGTGTTACAGAAATCTATGTAGCTGACTTTATTGAGGTGTCAGCTTGCTTTCACTGAAGCAACATATGATCTGAAAACCTCATGAATATATAGGTTTGGGGTGGTTTGATTACAGAGAGCATGTTATTGGATCACATAGTACTTAAAATCTCACTGCCTCACTTCCCTTTTTTTCCTCTACTCTTGAGACATAAGGAAGTAATAATGTCCATTGATAGTATACCCCATTTATTAAACAAAACAACTGTAGTGCTAGATCTAATGGTTTTGGAAGTTTTGGTCTGATAAATGCTGACTTGTTCTTGCAGTTTATCACGTGATTTATCACTAAATTGCACACAAAGTGTGGTTATGTAATCTTGAGTACTTTAGTCTTCAGTTTTCACTTGAGGTTGTCAACTCTTCTAATGAATTCATAACACTGTCTTCACTTATTTAAACATTCACACTTTTAAAAATAATAAAGATAAGCTTAAATGCTTTTAAGAACATCTCAGGTCCTAGCTGACTAGGAACTCGCTACTAGAACTGTCATTATTTTAGTTAAATATGCTGCAATTTAACCTTGAACCTATTATGCTAGGGAAATGGTATGTAAATTTCTCAGTTTAGGGAACGAGAAACCTGAATGAATTTATCCCATTCTGAATTCTCTTTTTAGATTGTTCCGTTTCTGGAAGAGATTTGTCAGTCTCTTTCTGAAACTCTCTAAGGTTATTCCTGAGAAAGTCTGCACTACTGCTTATAAAGGAATTCAGTCTTTCAGGCTAATGTAGTGCAGGTAACTATTACTTCAGGAAAATGGACTTAATGAGAAATAATCCATCTTGATGAAGACTGTCATTTGGCAAATAGACAAGCCTTGCCTTGGCAAGACCTCAATTAATGAGTTAGGCACTACTAAGAAGCTTTTTATTCTCTAAGAATAGCGTCTTTCATGTTTCACCTTTCAGTAAACAGATCTGAGAATAGTACACTTGACTGGTTAACTTGGTGTTCACATTTTTATCAAAGCAACTTTTAATGTCCTTTTTATTGTTGAGTAGTTTTCTCAAACAACATTAAAATTTAAATAATGAGAATCAGGGATCTCTTACTGATAAATTATAATGGCAACTTTCATAAATCATAATGGTCTTTTTCAGTCATTTGTTCTGACTTTGGATCTCTTGTATAAACAGCTTTGCAGATCTAGTCTCTGACATCTTGTGAGCAGCTGTAAAAGTAATATTATTCTCTGTACATGCCACATTTTACACCAAAACTTTCTTTCAAGCCATGGTATGCTGCTTGCCCGTTTCACAGCAGTCTTAATATTAGCTGCTACTTTGAGTTCAAGCAGCAGTAGAATAAGACTCAAATGCTTAGCTACAGTGATACTAAATGTGTACTGTTAGGACTTTGACTTGTTTCCTTCGCTGTGTGTGTATATGCAAAGAAGCAGTTTCTCTTTCCTGTGAGGAGAGTAAGGGTTAACTAGTTTATTTTTAGTTTGGCTTAAATGCTTTCTTTTCTGTGGCTATCCAGTAACAGTACTTGCATAGGAAACCTGAACTTCTCCATCGTTCTGTGGCTTCTATCATCTGAAAAGAAAAAGGAAACTTAACTTAGCGTTTTTACAACAAACAGAGCTGTCGCTTCACACAGAGAACAGGGCGTTCCTTGTTCACTTCGGTAGCTTTTGAAGGCTTGAACTTCACTATCAGATGACCAAGATAACTTAGTAAGCTGAAGTCAACAAAAAAAAGCCTTAGGAACCAATTTCCCAACTTCTAACTTCTGTCAACGTGAATGTAAATACAGAGCAGAAAAACTTCATATACTAAGTAATACCAGCTTTTGTATGTCTAGTTTTTAGGTTTTCAACATAACCTGAAGATTCTTCTCTAGGGAAACTCTTTACAGGACAACCTCTCTGCTGATACTTTGCTCTTGACATCAAGGAGCATTGTATTAAAAATGAATGTATCTGGAATAGCTATGTAATCATCTATAATTTGGATCTATGAGCTCTTGTTGGACCTCGTTTTGAGGAGAATTTAGAACACTGAAGGGGAAAGGGAATGAGTACCTGGTGTTCTGCATAATCCAGAGCCTCTGCATTATTCCTACCTTCAGATGCAAGGAGTGGGGTGATACATAATTTCTAGCATTGTATTTGCTCTATTGTCCTTTGTCAATTCAGAGGTGTGCATTCCCTAAGTAGTATTAAGTGTTAGGGATCTTGTCTCAGCCCAGGTAAGAAAGCTTTTAGCGATTCATGTGTTATTGGAATTAGTGGGGCTAAAGTAGAGAGTGCCATTGATCATCCCACCTTTGTTCCTGTGCTGGAGAAATAGGAAGGAGGAACACGCTCTAGGAAACAGGAGTTGGAGAAAGAAGACTGAATAGGTAAGATTTCCTGACCAGCAGTTAGGTTGTAATGAATGCATGGACTGATCTTCTTGGCTTTCACCCAGAAACTTTGTTGCATGTAAGATGTGTTCAGCTTATGATTTGAAGCATTTAGCTGTAGTAGCCAGTTGGCCACTTCTGCAGTAGTTGGTTCTTACACTGCTTAATGGCTAGATTCAGAGCATGTGCAGCAAGGTACTTGCAGTGCAGTGACCTGAATGTAGTCCAGTAGTCCAGCCTAGGAAAGAGGGAGAGAGAAAAGCAATTGTAGGATGTTTTTGTTATTCTAATTCAGTCTCATTGCTTAATTTTAATAGTAAGCTGGATCTTTGTGAAATGCTGGAAAATTGGTGTAGTTTTGCAGGTAGGAAGCTGTGTTTCTGCTAGTTCCTGCAGTTATTGTAGTTAATCTTTCAATTTGAGTAATTGCAAGCTTGGGGTGCTTCTGTTTTGGCAGACAAATGAGTTTATATGGTTGCTTACCTCCAAGAAGGCAAGCTTCCTATCTGAAGGAGTAGTTGTACTCCAATTCTGGTGTACATACTCCAGAAAATGATTGTAACGGTTAAACTCTGTTTTCAAGTTACAAAACCAATTATTGAGTAAGCTGCCATGCAAGTAATGTCATCCTTCTGAGCATTATTGCATTGTTAGAACTGACTTGGTGGATCTGTCCTATTTTTTTTCCCCCAATATGGTAATTAGGCTTTGGACCATATTTAAACTATTGGAAATGCCTACAGCCTGATAAGAATGCATGCATACCCTCATGCTCAGTGTAGCAATAATGCTGAACTTACACTGGTCTGTCACGAAGAAAAGAATCCTGAAATAGCTTTTCAAATAGGAATCTTCTATCCTTTTATCCACTCCTCTGCTGTATCACAAAACTGTAAAGAAATGGCAGTATAAAACTACTGCTCTGGTGTATTCATCTATGGGGGGGAAGGTATCAGGCTTCTGGGCTAAAGTATAAGTAGTACAATTTATATTTGAAAGGTAACTCGATACCTTGTCCATAAATAGATTGATTGTGATGTTGATACGAAGGTTATCAATTCATTTCAAAGTCTGTCAGGCTATAGTATACCTTCATTGAACATAAACAGACTCCATTTGATAGCTGAAGATATGAAAGCTGTTTATCATTCTTTTGCTGTACTAGGGTCAGTGGTACTCAAATGCTTAGTAAAAAGTGACTTTTAGCATTCAGAAGAGGTGCCCAAGGCTTGAGCTGACTCATGGCACCTTCACGTGGCATCCCTTGGAACTGCAGTAGGAAACAACTGGAGTTGCTGTCCTAAAGAGTTGTGAACTACATTTCTTTTGCCATTAAATTCCCTGGAAGAATGTACAGTAATGGCTTGCATGACAAAGTAGACCAATGAGCTCTGTATGGGCTGGCCTGTCTAGGTGGATGACAATTCCTATGATGCAATGCAGCATATACCTTGGATGTTATAAGAACTGATAGGAAGGAGTGGTTCTAGGAGTCTATTCTAAGGAGAATATAGATAAAAGAAACCTATGCTACCGCTTCCAGGCAGTGTTACAGTAGTATTTTTGAAGTAGAGTATTTAAATGTTCATCTAGTATATTCTGGGGTTTTGTTACTTCTTAGTTTGAGAAGCATAAGGATAGCAAGTTTCCATGGGTTGAGGGGGAAGAATAATTTAAGCTATCATCTAAGTACTTGATTAAAACAAAATATAATTAAATGTAGATTAATACTGTACTTGCCTTCTGTTCCTCATATCTGGTTCCCACCTCCATTGTAAATGACTATCTCTCTTAACTGGCTTAAACTTCAGAGGCATCCTGATTTCTTATTGTGTATAAATGCTTATTAAAACCTCTAGATACAGAGGAAGTCTGTTACCTGTAAAAGAGATGGAAGTAAAATAATATTGGGCAGATTGTTATCAGTGACTATCCTATAATAAGATTTGATTTCTTTTATCTTTTTAGTCTTCAACTTTTTGCCAGATAAAATTCTTTATTCAGATGGTGACTTGATGTGTCATTTCTTCCCCATTTCCCTTAGCCTCCATTTCCCATCTTCTACGTATATTTAACTCTGTGTCAATATTCTGTTCTTAAGAAGAAAATCCTCTGGGTGAGTCAGGATCTAGTGTCTCTAATTCAAGTACAAGAATGGCCTGTTATACTAAAAAGTAATGAGGGTACATAAGATTAAACCCTTCTGTTTAAACATGTCAGAAACGGTATTTAGTTCTAAGGATATAAATTCAGGAAGGGTTTTGTAGAACAGAGTTCATTGACTTCAGTACAGAGCCTTGTATTGTCTTTCAGAGAACTCTTTGATTTGGAGGCTTGTAAAGCGCTTGTCTTACTTAGCCCTATTAAAAAAAGGGTGTTCAAGCTTATTCCAATTTAGAGGTATTACATGGAGGAAGCTAAAATTATGTGAGGGAGAAAGGTAATTTTGTTAAATGTATATCTACCACAATGTCTTATCAACGAAGCCAATGGCTGGTTTATATTGCCAACATGGTATTGTGTAAATCACTTGGGAATTGCCAGTGTTTAGTGTATGGGTAATAATGCTGGTGCAAAGGTGACCAAAAGTGCCTTTCCTTTATGATTGTGTTTGGATTCTGAGAAATACTTTGTTTCTGCATCGTAGACAAACAGTGGTAGTACCAGAGCCTTAAGCACTGATACTCCCTCCCCTACCCATGTTAAGAGAGGCACAGCATACTTAATGGTAATAAGTGATGGAGAAATAGTCGCTCTAAGATTGTGACATCTTTAGCTTGGCAGCTGAGAGAATCTGAATAGCTTTATTTTGTAGAAATATAATTACTTCAGGGATACACTCAAATGTATTTTATCCTTATCCCCACCGAAATAGTGAATAATTTGTCTGTTGTGGCTAAGTTGATTTGTAAATTCATTTTCATGTGCTTTTCCTACACTTCTGTTTGAGTTTAATAATGTGGAAAAGTTGAATTGGATATATGACTTCATACTGCTGTACTTCTAGCAAATGAATAGTAATAAAAACTTTTTATCCTAAAGCATGGCTGTACTACTACTGTGCTTTAAATGAACCGTGTATTCAGTTATATCTTTGAGCTGATCAAAGCTACTTTGCTCACACTGGTTTTAAAAAAAAAAAAAAAAAAAAAAAAAAAAAAGTTTTTTTTAATTAAATTTCCCCACATCTTT
>NW_009648332.1:17696271-17751736 GCF_000708025.1 Charadrius vociferus | reverse complement strand
CACAATACTTCAAAAAGTATTTTTTGAAAAATAATCTGAAAACTGTAAATTCTATTCTTCCATCATATTTAAGTGGAAGAATACTCTAAAGTTCATGGAACAAGATAGGGTTGGGTTTTTGATTGAGATGTTAGTGTAGCGGAATGGGAAGAGATGTTAGTAAGCCTTCTATATAGCTTTTCTAGAAGTTACATTTACTCTGTTAGAGCTCCAGTTATAACTTCCTATTTGTCATAACTCATAATTGTCCTTTTTAGAAGAAATTTTTTCATTTCATCTCTATTAAAAATTGTATGGAGGGTTTTGTTTTAAAAATAACTATCTGTTGACCATATCTGGCAGACTTACCTAAGAAAAGATGAGGAATTCTAAAGTTAAACCCTGTTTTACTGCCACTGCAATTTTGAGTTAGTTAACTTTTGTGCAACCTACAAATAAAGTCAGAGTTGGAAAGCTTAGTCTTTTACCTAGCTAATAAGCTTCTTTAATTAAGCATTATGCCATAATATTTTTTACTGAAGGGTTGAACTGAATCTTAGCAAACACTTATGTTGTTATCTGATACTGCAAAGTAGGTGATACTGAAATAGCATTGGTGTGGCAGACACTGTCCTAGATCAGACTAATGTAATTAGCCTAATCTAACAAATTTTTTGCCCTGGGCTTGGCTTTTTTGTTAGAGAGAATGTGGGGAGGAGAATATTAATAAAGTTACAAGCACGAAAAAGATCAAGCAGTCCTCCCTTGTTGTTGTGTCCATTTAGAATGGCACAACGGCTGAAGCTGGAAGGCACCTCCATAGATAGTCTAATCCAACCCCTGGGCTTAAGGCAAGGTCAACAAGAGTAGGTTGCTCGGCCTTGTACAATTGGGTTGTGACTCCACAGCCTCACTGAGCAGCCTCTTTCTAATGTTTGACTGCTCTCAGAGTAAAAGTTTTTCTTCTTATGTTTAACTGGAACACAATTAATTTTCCTGAAAAATAAACCTTCTGCCACAGGGAAGACAGCTTGAAAGGTACTACCACCTATTCTATCATGTGATTTCAGTAAGCTTTCACTACTTCAAAGACAAGAAGTCATAGAGCGTAGTTACCTTTGTCTTTTGTCATGCCCAAATAACATGCATTCAGATGCTGATGGATGGCTTTGTTTGTCAATAGGCAAGAAGTGTCCTGTTTCTTTTGTCAAAAGACTTAAGGCAGAGCAGATTAAAACAGTTTAAGCTATGGTCCGTATCACTGTAATTTGTAACATGTGCATCAACAGATTTTCATAGACTGTCAGGATAAAGACCTCTATACACAAAAGGAAAAATAGTGGAGAAAGCTTGCAGTTTATATTTTGATCAATTTTGCACAATGGGTGGGGAGGAAGAGAGCTCTAAAAGGTGTCACTATGTTGCTTGCATAAAGGCTGCTATTGCTTATAAAGGTGCCTATATGAAGGGTTAGCTAGGAAGAGCGCTGTGAATCCTACCAGGAACTTGCCTTTATTGTGCAATAACTTTCCTGTACAGACTACTGCTACTAGCTCTTATCCTAAGGAAAGTAATTGCTGCTTCAAAGGTAATATGAATGTTTAAGAAGAATCTAGAAGCATGAATCAAGAACCATCAGAAGACATGAAATAAGTAATAAATTGGAAGCACAGCCTAGAGACAGAGGGTTGTGGGGGACAAAGGGGAATGTAATTATATGTAAAGTGTATATGTAATATGTACTCTCTGGAATAGCGGAGGACAGGATAAAAAGAAATAAGCTTAAATTTCAGTCAGATCAAGACTGGACATGATTAAATTTTACTACCCATGAGAAATTTTATTTAGCTTATTCTTCATACTATCTAATGATATATTCTCATCTTACGCAGTTGTAGAACCTCTATCTAGGATGACATCATCATGGCTAGAAGGGTAGTAGATCATGTCTTGAAGTTCTTAACTCTGTAGTTTTGGCCCAAACCAGACTGGATATCATGGGATGAAGGAAAAAAAAATCTGTAGTTAGTGTGTGTGTATATAATGGAAAAGGTAGTTACTGGAGCATCTTAAACTAAAACTACAGGTGCTTTCAAATTAATTGTTACTGTTGTCCCCTTAAATAAATCAAAGGGCTTATCTGTTGCACCATATATGTTGGCTACTTGGTATCCCCCACAAGTTACTGATTTGCAGCTTGAACTATCACCAACATGCATGTTGAAATTTGCTTAACTCTTTTGTGTAAATAACACTTTTTCTGTTCTCTTTTTCCCAGTTTCTATGGAGATTTTGGACCTTTAAATTTGGCAATGTTATACAGATACTGCTGTAAACTAAATAAGAAATTAAAGGTAAGCTTTGTTTAAAAACAATGTACCTATATTTTTGTGGTTTGAAATTAAACTAAAATGTATTATCCAGTTTGAAAGTGGTTCTTAGGTCCTCATCATCTAGGTGGTTACTACTAAACTTTAAGGTTATTCTTTGTTCTCAATTCTTTTCCTTCTGAGGAATGGAAAAAATGAATATGGTCTTTGTTGCTTAGCAGGTGAGGCACTGAAGGATGTGTTCACCTTTTTTTCATAACCTTACAGTTTCAAGACAATTGTAACAAAAATAATTCTGGGTGTTTCATGGGTTTGCAGCTAACAAAGCAGGTATGCTAGTATAAATAACTGAAAAAGCATGTTAAAAAACCCAACCAAACAAAAAACCCCACACCCATGAAAAAGAACAAAACACAGCCCCCAAAATTGCACTATTTAAACTAAATCTCACTCAGTGGGAAAGTTAAAACTTCTAAATCTCATTCAGTTAATAAAATGTTACTTATAATAGGTGTTATGAAAATGTGTGTTTACATATAAAAATGGTTCCTTTTCCTGTCTTGCTTGAAGAGTCACTCCCTATCAGTTCATTTGTAGAAGCTTTCTTGTTTTCTTGCTTCCATATAATGGTTGTTGATTGAAGGCAATTTTGAGTTGCTTTTAACTGGAGATAGAAAATTTTGGTATCATCTTTGGATACCACAGTAGCTTTTTCTTTCAACTTCAAAGTGTTGGTCCTTTCTTTATAAAGTTGTCTAGAATCTGTAAATGCAACAGGTAGTTCTGAAGATAACAATACCTTGCTGCTTAATACAGAAAATTAGTTATAAATAAAAAATAAACTCTAGTATTTCTAATTTTGAATGCCTATGTTCATATTGGCAAAAGACTGGATTTACCATTTCTGTGTTAAGACTGAATAGAGCTTATAAATACACTATCTTATCACCCCATTTTCCCGTGCTGCTGTCCCACTCAAACACATGACCAGTGATGCTCACTCACTAGAAATCTATTTTTTTCACCTAAATTCTGCTGTTTGTGACCTTATATCTGAGTTATTAAAGACAGTAGAGAATGCTTGCTCTGTGAAGTGGTTACTCCAGAGAACCAATAATAAACCTAACTTTCACTGTGCCTATGAGAACAAGAAACATTAGTTCTGTTTTTTCTAGATTCAAATTGAGACTATGATCATTCTGGGATCTCAATACAGTCTTGTGTAACACTGTTGAAGTCTACCTTCATACTTCTATAATTGAACTAGAACACCTTCAAACTGGACCCTGGGTATCATAGAATGGTTTAGGTTGGAAAGGACCTTGAAGATCATAGAGTTCCAACCCCCTTGCCATGGGCAGGGACACCTCCCACTAGACCAGGTTGCCCAAGGCCATATCCAGCCTGCACTTGAACACCTCCACAGATGGGGCCTCAACAACCTCTCTGGGCAACCTGTTTCAGTGCCTTGCAACCCTCAAAGTGAAAAATTTCTTCCTAATGTTTAATCTAAACCTGCCCTCTGCCAGTTTAAAGCCATTCCCCCTCATCCTATCACTACACACCCTAGTAAAAAGTCCTTCCCCAGCTCTCTTGTAGGCCCCCTTTAGGTACTGGAAGGCCGCACTAAGATCTCCTTGGAGCCTTCTCATCTCTAGGCTGAGCAGCCCCAACTCTCTCAGCCTCTCCTCATAGGAGAGGTACTCCAGCCCTTGGATCATCCTCGTGGCCCTCCTCTGGGCACACTCCAGCAGGTCCATGTCCTTCTTATATTGGGGACTTGAGAGCTGGATGCAGTACTCCAGGTGGGCTCTCATGAGAGTGGAGTAGAGGGGCAGAATCACTTCCTTTGACCTGCTGGCAACACTTCTTTTGATGCAGCCCAGGATGCGGTTGGCCTTCTGGGTACGAAGAGTTGGACCCAGGAAATACGAGCAAAACTAGGTCTAAATACCTTAGGACTCATGGGGTTTTTTTGCTTAAATGAATCAGTATTAAACAGGAATGTCTCTGCAGTCTTTATTCTTGTTATAAGACCATCATTGCATTGAATGAGGCAAGTTGCTCATCATAAATGGCTTGTAATCATAAAGATCATATATAATGGAAAAAAGTACACAAGGGAGCCAAATTGAAACTGAATTAGTAACTCTGACACTTGAAAGGTTGATTTAGCAAACCATGTCATCATTTTAATGTAACTTTTATTTATATTATTTTGAAAAAAAAGCAGACACACTTGCAGTACTAGGTAAAGAGCACAGGTAGTCAGGAACAGGACAGAGAAACCTTATGCAGATCAGCTGTAGTCTCAGCTGGGAGGAGGTGCATTTTGTTGCTGCTACCTTACCAGAGGCTAACTTCAAATAGGTTAATTTAAACTACTTGTGCATAATAGAAAAGGGTAACCTGATAGTGCAACCACTTGAAAGTAATACCTGGAATCAAACAGCTAAAGCTTGGAATACCACCTGAGTGGTATCGAAACTTACACATGCATAGATTCCAGTCTGGCTGAGTGGTACTACCCCTGAAGTAGGCCAATACCTGCTAATGTAAGCTTTGCTCTTCTAATAGTTAAAATAAATGCCCAACTCTGTCCTAATTTAGATACTATCTGCAGTGGATAAGTAGGCTTGAAAGACCAAGTCCCAGGGCTGAGGCATGCATCTGATGTGTACTGTAGGCCTAGCTACAAAAGACTATTGCTCATCTTCACTAGTTGAGAATTATGGGTTCACAGTTTCTACCCTTCTACCCCTTACCTTCTTATGTCTTTCACAAGTGTCCCCACAAGGCCTGAACTGGTGTGTATAAGACCAAAGTTCACAACCTGTGACTTACCTAGCAAGGCAATGAGCAGCTGCAGCAGCAAAAGTATGGTAATTCTCACATGGCACCGGGGGGATGCTGTAGGCAGACTGTGATCAGTGTTTCAGAGATGGGAAGTGCTGATTGGACTAATGACAAGGAGAAGGAGTCCTGTTGGGCAACCTGCTGCTTGCATACCCTTGTATTAAGGGTAACTGTGCCCTGTGACCAACAGCAAGAATGGGCTGATTGTCATTCTCTGGAAATCCAGCCACTGCTGCGGGATGGTTGCTGTTGCCATACTGCAACACTTTTGGGACCCTGAGGCAGTCACAGTGCTTAAGACTAGGTGACTCCTGCCATGATTTCTTATATACCTGGTTGGGTATGCACTTCGTGTGTTTTTCTTCAGAAAAAAATCTTTAAAAGTGTGGCACATAAAAAAAAAAAAAAAAAAAAAAAAAAAAAAAAAAAAAAAAAAAAAAAAAAACACACAAAAACAAAAAAAACAAAACCAACCAACCAAAAATGTTCACAAAACATGATAGCTTTTGTGTGGATATGGTGTCTCAAAAGGATTTTAAGACTTAGACTTTTATTAAGTTTAAAACCTGTATGAATAGGAACAGGAGAAATGAGAGTATAAGATCTAATTAAAACAAACAAACCCTACAGACTTCTCCAAGTCTTTCAGCTGTATCTATTTCTGTTTTGGGAGAGGAATTGGACATGGAGGCAGTTTTCTGCTTTCCCCTCTCCTTTCTTGGGGTACAGATAGGGAAGGAGAAGGGTACCAGTTTGAAATGTGCTAGTGGCAGACCAACACTTTAAAGTAAACTATTGTAACTTTATGCTGACTGATTTTAAAAACAGTAAGTAGCTCTGTTTTGAAGAGCTGAAGAATTTATTGAGATATCCATTTGCTGAGAAAGTTGGAACTAAAATCCTGGATATGCTTTACAGGAAAACCTTTCTGACCTTGTTATGTTTGTAATGTTTTGATTGCTGATTGCTATGGAGATGAGCTTGACTAGCCAAGTCAACAGAAAGAAAAAATGCTTGTCAATGCTATCTTCCTACTTGTTCTTTGAATTCTGTTTGAGGGAAAAAAAAAGCTTGACTAAGCAACTGTGATTCATTTATGAAAGAAATATTTTTTTCTTCTGTTTAAATAAATCTGATTTCATAAAAACTGCTTAAAAAAGCTGGTGCGTCTTATGTGTGTATAGACTTACGGAATCTCAATAACTTCAAAAGCAGGGGTGATCAGAGAGGGAGTGTGCTAAGATAAGTGATACAAGTATGGAAGATCAAAGGCAAGAGAGGGAGGGTTCTGCAAGGCTTATGGAGTTAACATTTCTTGTATGCTAACTGTAGCTGCTGAATCACAGAGGGGTTTGTTTTGTTTTTGTTTTAATATAAATAAACTGCTGGGCATACATATGGAACTATAGTAATTGCAAGCATCTCCTTTAGGACAGCTTAGTTTTTGAGGCAGGTTGCGTGTACGTGTTTTAATACATCATTTTCTATGAACAGTTTGCCAGCCTTGTTTTCACTGCTATGTATATGTACGTATTGCAAACATATATGCATATATATAAAAAATAGTGTTTGCATTGGCCCAGACTTATTAAACACATTCCAGTAATTTCTTGCTTGAACAACGCAAATATATTAAACCATATCCATTAAACAAAATACTGTCAAATAATCTGGTGATTCTAAACAGATATCAATCTAGTAATTGTCCACAATGGCACCTTCTAAGCCTGTCATAAGCTTCTGTGCAAGTAAGTCTCTCTTGAGGTCTTCAAGAAACAAGAACTAATCTATTATTAAAAGGGGAAAAAAAAAAAAAGTAATCTCGCAGTGAAAATAATGTGTTCTGGAACCCTCTCATACACTCAATGCATTAGTGTTATCACCTTAAACAAAACCTGCCACACTTTTCATGTAACCTCTGCTTTTAGTTCAATAGATTGTCCTTGAGTGTATTCCTCTGGGGTATATCTTGACAGATACAGTTCTGTCATGTTGTTACATTTTGTCTTCTAATAGTGTGTGAAGCTGCCAAAAAAATATTTTTAGTGCTTCATAGTGCTGCGTTTTGTTTTAGAAAAAATGTTATTTGCAACTATGTTACTATATTATCTCTAAATATAGCTATTCTGCAGACAACTAGTATTGAAAAATTCCTTGTTGAAACATTTTTGGTTCTTCCGAGTTGTGCAGTATCTACGGGAACTAAAGCCCTAATACATTCAGGTGGAGCTGTGAAAACAGCCACCTTAAAGAACTGTCTGTAACGCTTATTATCATTGAACCTAGCCAAAGGAAGAGACTTAGCTTATTAAACATGTTCAGAAAATGAGTATTTTTTTTCATGTAGATCATATAGCTTAGTATTAATATTGAAAGTGCATTGAGTTGAGAATTTGTGTGTTAATGTTAACAGAGGCATTGTATTGACAATGCAAACTGTTACTGTAAAAATTGATTTTCTGTAACTCACGTGCAAATAAAAACAGTGGTTTGTTTTACAGGCTTCTGAAAAGTAGAATCTTGACACAGTTTTCCTTTGGCTGCTATGTTGTAAGCTGTTAATTAATGTCGGTTTTCAATTTTGTGTTAAAACTTTAGTCAGGATTCAAAAAAAAATTAAATATTTCATATAGCAATATTGCTTATAAGGATTAAGCCCTTACATTTTGCAAATGAAGCCATGAAAATGATATATTGCTTTCATTTAAATGTTCTGGGAACTTTTAAGATGAGTTGTCAGTTTTTGGCTACTTCAGGTACAAAAGCATCTCAGAATTGGAATGGCTTGATACACCTGTATGACTAAAAAAATCCATTCTGTAAAACAAAACAAGAAATATGGTCTTACTACTTAGAACTTCTGGCTAGCTAGCAGAATGTGCTTTATGCAGTTTAAAATAGTGTTTCAGGTGAACTGTAAACTGTTGCAAAGAACTTTGCTTTAAAATAAGTAGTAGTCAACAAGTTATAATTGAAGTTCTGTCACTGTTGCATAACTACTGTAATCGTATCCCACCTACACATCATGGGTGGAATTGCAGTTAGAGAACACTAAAATTAAAAAATTGAGGAGGGGGAAGAAAGGAGGCATCTTGAAATACTGCGATGAATTTTGTCAAGTTTTAATAATAATTGAATGCTTCGCTAATTAAATAACTACTTGTGCTTTGTATGTTTGCATATGCACTGAGGGAGATAATGCTGTTGGTCTCAAGATACAGTCGCTTCCAATCAACAGCAACCAGCTATCTCGGGAATTACAGTTCTGTTTAGACATACTAAGTTGCATTGACTCTCACTCCTTCCGCCTATGGAAGTTGTGGGTAATAAGACCAGACCAGAATGTACGGTTAGAACTGCTATTAAAGGTGCTATTTCTGTGGGGGGTGGGAGTAAGATGTGCACTGTGATGCATGCATCAGTTTTCTCTTGAGTTTATTGGCTATGTGGGGTTTTTTTTGCAAAATTTGATTCTGTGGTTAAAGCTGTCCTAAAACTTGCAACAAGTTTTAAGATGAGAGTCAACGTTCACAGATTTGTGGAAGTGAAATACAGTTGGCACTACTTAAATAAATAAAACACAATTCTGCAGTAGTTACCTTTTCTTGCACTTCCAAGTGTCATCAGTGCCAAGAGTAGGAAAGTGAAGTAAATTAAAATTGTCAAATTGGAGTTAAAAACCTGAAATTGGATAACAGCAGTACTGGTATAAAGGCAATTTATAAAATGTGCAACTTTTAAAAATAAAAATGCTCTTCAGATATTAAGCAGAATCCAGTATGTCTGTTAATGACTTCCTCAAAACTGTAGCAGTACTGTAGAAATCTGTCGGGAAAAACATGAGTGATAGCATTGCAGAATATAATGAAAGTGTAGCGATTTATGAAGCTAAAAAAATATAATGCAGTAAACCGTCCAACTTGCCATTTTTAAGTTACAATTTTATCTCTCTCTGGCTTTAAATAGTTTTGCTGCACTTTGTCATTATTGTTCTTTGCTGGCGCTTGTTGGTCTTGTTTTCAATGGGAGTTTTGTCTGCAGGATTCTGACAGAGGCTTCTTTTCTTCATAAAGAAAGAAGAATTGCCAGTGTTAGTAGTTTTGTTTCTGCCTAGCCTTTTTTTTCAGGCTTTTCACTTCTGCAATCGTGGTTTTTTTTCTTTAAAAAGCTTCAACAGCAAAAATTTATTAAGATGCCTGCCACCCCATTTTTAGGTAGTATAGATGGACCAGTGGTGTTTAACTTACAAAATGCCTGTAAGATTGATTGCTTCAGTTTTTCTCGTCTTCTCCACAGGATTATATGCTAAAGAAATTTAACACATAGGAGAGTGTTTTAGTCTGAAAATTTCAATATCTTTTATCAACGTTCGTAAGCTATTGTTCAAATATTTAAACTTGGAAAAAAATTTCCAGTAATTTATGTTGAACATTTTGGTTCAACTGCATTTTATAGGATATATTCACACAGCAAAGTTAAGAGATCTGCCCTGATACAGTGGCTGTTTCCCTGTGCTCTTATCTATAACGTAAGAAGATTGTTCATG
This sequence comes from Charadrius vociferus, assembly GCF_000708025.1. Lineage (NCBI taxonomy): Eukaryota > Metazoa > Chordata > Aves > Charadriiformes > Charadriidae > Charadrius > Charadrius vociferus. Next base: position 17,742,025 of record NW_009648332.1, on the reverse strand, counting down.
GTATCAGTAATTCTTTTTCTCCTTTCATTTTAAGAATCTCTATAAGAAATTTTTCTGAGTTACTTTTCAGTTTTGGAAAAGTGACTTTTAAAAGTATTTTTAAAGTGTATTATTCTCTTGGTAAATATGCTGTCTGTTGTTTTTTTTTTAAACAGTATTTCAGTCTATCAAGAAAGAAGATAGTGTACTACACCAGTTTTGACCAGCGAAAACGAGCAAATGCGGCGTTTTTAATAGGTGCATATGCTGTAAGTATTATTAATTATATGGATACTTCTAACCCTCTGTAAGAGATATTTGCTATGTGTAAAATAGCATCTGAACAGATGGTTCTTTAGGGAGGTAGGCAGGCAGATTTTCATTTAATTCTTTTAATATTACAGATAATAAACAATACACAGGGCTGTCTTAGTTACACAAGCCTAATTTGTTATGATATCACCGAAGTTTTGACAGTCCCAGGCTGACACTTGCACAGCCACTCGTGTGTCTGTCTTAGCAGTGTAGCTCAAACTTCAATTTCACCTTCCTACTCTGCTGTCCAGAATTGGAGCACGCTTGCAGAAAACTCAGAGTCTTTGCGATAAAGACGCCGATAAAGTATTGAAGCTAAGAAGCTGCTGGTCCTCTGCTGACATCCACATGGTCAGCTGAGTTCTGGAAGTCTCTGTTACAAAGTCAGGCTTTATACTGTGTGAAAGCTGGTATATTTCTTCCAGGTCTGAGGTTATGCTGAAAACAAAGCTTAGTAAATGCAGATGATAATATTGAAAGAATTTAGTTTGCAGATTCTTGTAATTAAACAAAATGTTTTACTGCAAGTATGGCGATAGTGTGTAAATGCTCTTGAGAAAGAAGATCTATGTAAATTTAAAGATGGGGAAAAAATGGGAATAAGTTCAGATTTTAAAAATCTTTCACATTGTCAATGTGTAAAAGTTAATTGAGAAGGCTTGTTTTATTTTTCCTGGTGTTAAAATATTCAGTGTAAAATGAAACGTGGAAAACAGTGGATCAGGTTCTAGGAGTGGGTTTCCAGTGGTGATTATGCAATTTGGGCTGTTCCATTAAACAGCTTCTTAGAGATGTTGAAATGAAATACCCTATAGCTATTAAAATAATTCAATAAGAGACTCATAAGTTTAAATGAAAGTTAAGTCTTAGAACTTTATTGGCAATAGTTTGCCTGTTTGTAAATTGCATCTCAGGAAGATGTTTTCTAAATTTTGGTTTTACAATGGACTTCCAATACATTTGGGCTAATCATGTCCAGTTGCTAAATTATTGTCCTTGCTCTTAGGAATTCTGCAAAGATTACTTCTGTCATAAAGTTCAGATTAAGAAGAAAAAAAAATATTTAAAGTGTTACAAGAAAAGAAGAACACACAGACTTTGCTGATCTTACAGAGAAATTTAGGGTTCCTTCTAAATGGCCAAGACTACAACACAGACTGTTACACTAATGTCAGAAACAGGGTGCTACTAGGTTTTGCAAAGTCTTACCAGGTGCCACAAAGAATATTTTGAAGCTAGTATTGCTTTGCTTTTCCCTTCATCTGCAGACTTATTTTAGTTGTTGGGGTTTTTTATGTAGTCTCCCACAACAGTTAATTTAAAAAAAAAAAATCTTTAGAAACATTTTTTAAATAGTATTACCAGTACTTTCATGCATACCAAAACTAAAGTAGCCTGGTTTGACTCAGTTTGTCCCTAGTAGTTTCTAGGGGGAAAGAGGGGTGAGAAGGGAGTAGGTTTAACTGAAATATACTGAAGTGATTACATGAACTCCCCACTTGTCATCAAAGAATTCATTCTTGGAGAAATTGTGAAGGAGAGTGTGTTTTGTCCTGTCTGATAACACCTGGATGAATTTGGGGCTGGGTGCCTCTTTCCATATTCTTACGCTATTTGTTATGTTTCTTTTCTGGTTGGAAACCAAGGAACCCCTACCTGGTTGTGTACTCTGCTATCTAGTAAGGTTTGAATTCACTGGGGGAGAAGAGCAGGATCAATAGTAGTCTGTTTGTACCAGTGACTGCTTTTGTACTTCGAGGGGCAGGGGGAAGAGAGAATATATGTGTGACACTTGCTCCTGCTGGTAAACCTAGAGCTTTAATTTTACCCTTGTAGCAGACAAGTAGTAGTTATCTCTTGCAGTTCTTCAAAGATCAAAACTTGATTAGTGGACCAAAATCTGACTTCTGAGCAGTCCTGGTGAAACATAATGCTTTCATACTGTGACAAAATCTGAAAAGATTCTGAGCTCTCTTTCCTTTTCCTTGTAGATAGCAGATGGGCTGGGCTTACTTCTTTCTCACAATTACTTTAAGTGTTTATTTTGGTAGTAATAGCTTTTATTAGACTTCTGTAACACAAATAAGGGAGAAAAGCCATTGAGTTGTTAAGTTTGTAATTATCACAGCAAATGACTGAGTAATAGCAAATTACTACAGTATGTTCAGTCATTTGCTTGCAGGAGTGTTTTTCCCTAATTTACAAATACAGATTAGACTTCTGAGCCCTACCTGAACTTTGAAGAGTTTATTCTCTTGTAGTCTAAGCATATCACACTACTGCAAATCCATGATCCCTCCCTTGGAGGGTCAGCAAGGACAAAGTCTTTTCAGTTACTGCAGCGTGTACAGCCTCTTTGCTGTTTAAAGCTACAGCTTTCTTCAGATTTCCTTACATTGGCTTCACAGAATTCTTCTGAGGACTTAGCAGCTCTAGAGTGGATCTGTTCCACATACTTCTAATTCAAAAATGGCATGTGCAGGTGGGAACAAGATTAATCCAAATTGTATTTGAAATATTGTGGATGAGTGTTAAGGTGGACTTTCAAAATACTAACTCCATTTTTGTTCTGTTAGCTTTTTAGGACATATAGTATGAATTTTCTTGGCAGTGTGTACAGGGCCAGTATTGCTACATGTCTTGTGCCTGCATAGCATCCCAACTATGAAGAGCTTTGTCTTTCAACCACAGGAATTTAAGAACATAAGAATGGACATGTCAGAGAAAAAAATATTTGAAAATTTTCAGTATCTGTTGACTGGTTTTTACAGGTATCAGTGCCACATGTTATGAGTTAGAATAGTGACAGTGGGGAGAGGGAGAACCTTGTCCCTTGTATAGCAACTCTTATAAGAAAATAGTTACTATCTAGAAAGTGAGTTGTTGTTTTTTTTTTAGGTTCTTACATTATTTCTTAGATCCAGGTTCAATTTATACAAACTATTCACTAAAGGCTCTTTGTGGTGGGTTTGGTTGGTTTTTTTTTTTGGTGTAAGTTGTGGAATGAAAGCACTCTGAAGACTCACCATATTGGATTAAAAAATGAAGCTAAGTTTCAGTTGCTGAGTTTTCATTTATAAAGATGAGTCAGAAGACAGTCTCCTGGGTTTTTCTTAATGGATAACAGCTACTTTTTAAGTACTAAACACACTACAGGAGTGTTTCCTTCTCTATTTCATTATCCTTCTTCCTTCAGTTATTGTGTTATTCTTGACATCTGTGATACTTTTGTTTTTTTCAGGAGCTCTGTTGAGTGTTTCTTTCCCTCTCATTTTTTCTTTCGTGTTCTTAATATCTTTTTCCTATTTCCATCCTGGTGTCTTTATTGTGAGCTTTTATGAGCTTTGTGGACAGGCAACTTATCAGTATTTGGTTCAAAATGTCATGTATACATGTCTTTGAGCAGACACAGCTTTGAAGTACCATAACTTCTGTGAAATAAAAACTGCAGCATTGGGAAAACATTCATATGGTACAAATTTGCCCCTACTTCAGATTTCTGACTCCTTGCTGTGTAAGATGGAAACTCATCTTTCCCTAAAGTCCTTTAAACTACCCTCTAAGGGCTTTTTGACTATAAGCAGGAATTTAGGCTTTAAATGTAAGCTAATCGATGTCATAATTGACATTAATTGACCTGAATAAAATCAGTATTTCCTCTGAAATACAACCCCCCACACCAAAATCTATTGCACAGGATGCCTTGTTCTTAAATTTGTGATGAGGGGGGACTATAAAGGAAATATAAAAGAGACTTTCACAGACTAAAAGAATCTTTTACAAATGACTGTGAAAACAGAATAGCATTGCCATGCTACAGGGGTTGAAAGCATGAAGTTGGTGACATTAGTTAGCAATCATTGCTGTAGACAGACCATTGCAGCTTAAAAATAAAAAGAAATAGGCCCCTCCACTTTTTAAATCAAGTAAATACATATATCCATTAAATAAATCTCTGAATCCATTTCAATATTAGTAATTACTGGTTTTGCCCCAACAAAAAAGAGTTAGAAATAATTGAGTTAGAAACAATTGTTCTGATAACACAGAATAAATGGAATGGTTTTCATATAGAAATTGTGGTCTGTTTTGGTAGTGGAAAGTTTCAGGAAGCATTTGCTTTCAGAGGTTAAGGAGGGGGGAATATGGAAGTTTGGGCAAATACAGTGTCATTAATTTTGAGAAACACGTAATTTGGGCACTTGCTAAATGCAACAGCAATATTGACATTGCCACAGTATTGAGATTTAACATTTGAAGATAAGTGGGGTTTGTTCCTCTTCTTGGGTACTGATAATACTGATCCATGCTACCAGCGTGACCGTGATGAGTGGAGCAGCAACATTGGAGGCTGAGACTGAAATACAGCTATGTGTCAGGGAATTTATCTTTTGAAGGCAAATCAGTTTGTGTAAAGGGTTTTGGTCCAAAATTAGACCAGTTGTTCAAAGCAGTGAAATAGGTGGTAGTTGAAAAACAGAGATGATCTCTTTGTTCATTGCATCATGGCAAAGAGTTTTTCAAACTGTTTTACTTGAGTCTTTTCTTGTTTTTGTTGTTTTATCCTTATCTTGTCCTTTGTGACTGCCTCGCCCATGTTTGAGGAAGAAATGCAAGAAAATCTACCTATCATATTGACATCTTACAGAATACTAAGAATCCCATTTACTCAAGATATGACTCCAGATATAAAGCAAATGGCAAATATTCTGGGAGTGACTACGACTTACCTATATTCTAATGTGTTCAAGGTCAAAAGTTGAATAAAGCTTTTAGATCAGGATCTAGCTTATGTCTTCGTAAGAAAATAATTATTAGAATACTTATATTCAGCAGTTAAATGTGTGTAGAGCTAAAATGTAGCCACGTAGATGTTGGTTGCAAGGTGAGTTGTGGGGAAGTTGCGTGGCTTTGTTTACAGAACATGTTTGCGCATGTGGAATATACCACTGCAAACTGGATTTAAATATTTTTTTGTAAATAATGCACTTGCTTAATATGTATTCAGAGTTAAATTTATTTTAGGACCAGTTTTACTGTACAAATAGGAATTGAAATGCAACAAGATGTGTTTGTATTTTAATTTCTTACTTAAGCAAGTAAGCTGAGCTGATAGAGTTCAGCGATAGCAGAATGAGCCTTGGTTTAGGGTGTTACATTAACTATATGTTGGTCTCATAGTAACAGGTTCAACTTGTTGAATTGGATATTTTTGTTAATTAGTAGTTTGATATTGACAATTAGGAATCAAAAAATATTTGTCTTGGAAAATCTTCCATTGAGTTGTGGTGGAGAAATGTTTCCTTTGTCAGCTGCCGTGATAGTATTTTGACTCATTTAAAGCTGGACAGAGAACTCTTAGCGTAGGTGCCAATTTTTCATTTTAGTACAATGTTGAGTCTGTCATAAATTCTCTCAGTTGCAGGAATGTGTGATTTTTTTATTTTTTTTTTTTTTAAGGGAGGAATGACACAAAACAAATCTGTTTCTTCTGATTTCTGAATCTTTTACTTTGTGTAGATATGTCTTTTCTGACCTATAAATGTCACTGGATTCGGTTATAAAGGAGTATTGTATGCGTTTTTTAAGGGTTTGGTGGGATGGGGGAAGTGTACATGTAGTTAATGACTTCTCAGGCTCAGGGCTTTTTTTTTTTTTTTTCCTCTCCCCCACCCCCTGTAGGTAATATACTTGAAGAAAACTCCAGAAGAAGCTTACAGAACACTTCTGTCTGGATCTAATCCACCATATCTTCCATTTAGGTATGTGAACATGAGAAATGGACCTAACTTTTGTGTTTTGGAATTTGCTAAATATAAATTTTTCAGATTGCCATCCCAGAAAAGGATTTTGTGTCTGATATAGATGTTGTATCAAAATGACTGATCTCCAGAAAAAGTATTTTTTACATCTGGTGGAATTACTTGCTCTGTGTTGGAATAATAAAGCCATTTCAATTGATTTAAGTTTCAAGTAACACTCCCAGTCTTGCAAACTGTCAAGGTTAGAAAATAGCTCTTAGCATGTTTGTGATATAGCAATTAAAACTTTTCTGTATGATGTATTGTGCTTTACTATTTGGAAGTCATTCAGATCTTTTAAATTACCTGGTACCTAACCAGCTCTGAAATGAAAGAGGGTTTACGCTGTTATATTTTCTCTATTTTACAGAACAAGTACTAATGTTCCAGTTACTAGATTGCTTTGTTTACTTTCTGTTTTCAATGAATCATAGATAATTTCTATCAATCTGTCTTTATTCTCTATATTAAGGCCATACTGAAACTTGAATCTGAGGAGTTTTAGCTATCATGCCTATCTAATAAAGAGAATTCCAGAAGTTTTCATGGTGTGGACCATGAAATGCCCTTGGACTTTGTGAATCTAAATACCTTACACTATTCTTATGGAAACGCTGGCGATGAAAGGCAACTTCAAGAAGGTCACTGTCCTCTTTTTTAGGGGAGTCAGTGTTTTACAAGTAGTGTTCACTATCAGCCGATGCATTTGTAAATGTAGACCTGCCTACCTTGACTGTATCAAATTCATCTGATTCTACAGCCACTCAGCAAAGGAAGATCAGATTGTCTGTCTTCTCACAGTTTGTACAGGAGCCAGACACAGTATGAACTGTTGGGATGGTAGATTTGTATGTGAAGACCAGTTTGACTTCGAAATCTTAAACCATCAAACACATTTTAAAAATGGTATCAAAGTAGTGATAGCTTTTATTGGCAGAGAGTTTATACATTCACCTGGTCATCAATAGCTCACCAAAGCCCAATAGTTTTTTTGAGCCATTGTTACCCATACTTTTTTCAGCTAATTATAAAAGATAATTGGTACGATGCATTAAAAAAATCAGTTATTTTAAACATGTCAGTGTTTTTTAACATCTCCAAATTCTACATAAAATACAGGTGTGATGATCTAAGTTAAAAAATAATGTATAGTTTTCTGCATCTTTTAGATTCTTCGGTTCCTCATCTTCTCCCAGTTTGAAAGAATTACTTTAGTCCTTTCTGTTCACAGAAGATTCAGCTATTGAAAAATTGCTACAAGAAGTTCTTTGAAGCAAACTCTATTATTCTGAGCGCAGAAAGAGTGACAGTGCGTTCTTCTGTCTCCTTATCACTTTGGGCAAGCAACAAGTGAAATATTTCCCTGCAATATTTCGCTTCCTTTTGGGGATTACTACGCAGCGTTTTAGTGGAGTCTAAAAAAAAAAATAATAATTCTCCCTTTCATATCAAATTCTCAGTGGTTCAACTTTGGCAGGAGTATTTCTTACATATAGGAGCTTTTAATTCTGAAGTGACGTAAAATTTTCAGAATCTTAAGCTTAGTTTATCCAAAACTTGCTTAAAAAGCAAAACTCTCTTAGTGGAGGATGTATGTTAGCTGAGAATAGCTGTATCTTGTTCACCAATTATAAAAAAAATACTGTTTGGAATTATAGTAAATTGCTATGTCTTTATGTTCCTTCTCCCCAGCCAAAGTAAAGATTAAGGTGTGTGGAAAAGAGGTTCTGACAAAGTAAAGGACCTTAGTTGTCAGATCCCAAAGTTGTAAGACAGAAAACTTGTAAGGAATAGTGTATTTGCAGAACAGTCTCATACGACCCTATTTGCTCAAAACAAAGGCTACAGATCTTTGCTTTCCAATTAATTCCTTATAATAATGATGATGATAGTAATAATAATAGAAAACACTATTTCTGCTTGACTGGTAGGACATAGTGAAAGTAATTGGCTCTTTGATTTCTTGTGAGGCTGATAAGAACCACAGTAACAAATTTAGTGACATGAAACAATTTCCTTTTAATTTAAATAATTATTCAAAGCAAATCCTTTTGAGTCTGAATTAATAAAATTCTCTTCCAAAATAAAATAGTTAGCTACTCTGGGATCAGCAAAGGAGGGGTCAAAAAATACAAGAAATGGCAAGAGTTTCTGAAGATGGCTTTATATTATATATATAGAGCATTTTACGTTTCCCAGGGGAGAGAATGCTAACTGAAAACATTGAAGGAGGCAATGGCCAGCAAAGGGACTGCACAGTTTTTGCAGTCTGGGCTGTCACAATGGTTGCAAAAGTATAATTACTTCATTCTGTTTGTCAGCTTCAAGAGAAGAGGGCAATAAATGTATAGAGTAAGCAGTCTTTTGAAACATAACTTCTCTGCAGTCTTTGTCCGGGTGTTTCAAGTGCTGAATTGTTGGGGATAAATGATTGGCTAAAACTAAAGCATTTTTGGGAGCTTGTGGGTTTTTGTGGTGGGTTTTCTGTGGTGTGGTTGGGTTTTGGTGGGGTTTGTGTTGGTTGTTTTTGTTGTTGTTTTGTTTTAACACAAAGCTTTGGCTATTTTAGAGGATGGGAGGGAGGCAATCTTCTTGAGGAAAGCCTCGCTGTTTCTTGAAGGAGTATAGCGTTACAAGATTTTGCTAGAAGCATTTAACATCTTGATTTCTTGAGTGTTTTTTCTTATATGGCGTGGGGCTGGAGAGCACTTAAATTTCATTTGGAGCTGCTTTGGACTGTGTCAGGTGTTGGCACTGGATTAGAGCCTAAGCAGATTCTGTTACCTGTGGTATAGTTTGTCCTGCTGGGAAAGAAGGCTGTGTAATCTAGCTGTGTGGGAGGTGAGACAAAGAGGAGTGAGGAAATAAACTGAAGGATTCTGCCAAGATAGGAGACTAGGTAAAAAATGGGTAGTCTGATAGAAAGGGGCTATTTGGGAGTTGAATTCATAGGAAGAGGCTGGAATAGATACTTAAGGAGCTTAAGAATTACTGAGGCTGAGAGAAGGGCAAGTATATCTGATGAGGGCCTGCAGTGGGACAATCTAGATTAGCTGGGAATGGAGAATAAATAATTTATTCCTCCTTCCCTGGTTTTCCAAGGCCTTTGCGATTATTTTCTCCCTCTGTCCTTTCTAAGACATTGGAGACATCTCTGGTACAAAATACAGCATGATGCAGAGGCTCAGGCAAATGAACCTGTGCTGGAAGCAGTAGCACTGCCTTAGGTAGTATATCTGCTTAGCATCAAGCTATACTGTGAAGAAACAGGTTGGTGCTATGAGAAAGTTTGCACTCCTTCCACATCCTTAGTTTCTTGAAAAGGACTGAAATGACTCTTCTGTACAATGAAAAACGTAACCCAAATGTCCTACCTCTTTCCTCCTATTCTAAGGTCTAGGAAGGAAATAATTTGAGGTAATAATCATTGGTATTCAGTACTTATTGACTTACATTTATTCTTTGAGCCTGAAACATAGATATTATATAATTTCTGTAGTATAAGTCATCTCCATTTGAATAGTTTGAAGTGCAAGAGTTTATTAGTGAGCAACGATAAGCGTTACAGCTAGATTATTTAACAAGTTTGTTAATTTGGTGGCTGAAGTGTCTTCTATTTAGAAAAAAAAATAGCTTTCAAAAGGGAGAAGCTGCAGGATTGTCAGATTCTTTATGGAGTACTGAGGTATGTTTACATGAAGTGATCACTGGGAAACTGATCTACTTTCAGCTAGCTCAGTGACCTCAAAAAACCTTAATCGGCTTACATCTTCAGCTGGTATTTCATTTAAAGACAGCTTCAGCAAATATTGTTCAGGGCTGGAAGGAAACCAAAATAACCGTCATACAAGATACGTGGAAAGTTTTTTGTTTTGATAATAGAAAAACTAAAGACAAAGCAGGATGATAGGGCACTACTGTCTTTGAGACACTTTCATCTTATTTTTGGCTGATTCACTGTCACTTGGTGATGCTCTAGTCTCTTGAAGATCTTGTGCTGTATCTTCTCACTTCTGTTTAACAAAACGATGCTAACACCATTTTAAATCATCATAAATACCAGTTTCCTATTGTGAAACTGGTTTAGATTTTTACCTCAAACTACTCTCTATTGACTTTATATTAAAGAGAAAAAAATACATATTAGCGTTACTGTGTTCAATCTCTAGATATGACATGAATTTCAGAGCTAGATTGTAGTTTGTAGCTTTTGGGGTTTATTTATTGGCAAGTGCTCAGGAAACAAACTGTTTTGCTATTGACAGCGTTTAGAGGTTTGGTGAAAGGGAAAGCGTTATGCAGTATTGAGGTCAGCTACAATAACTGTGAAATCAGATGTGGGATTTGCAGCTCTGTAATGCTGGCTCAGATTCATACTACATCTGTATCTCATAGAAATATTCGTGTTTTTCTCATTTTGAAAGCAAATGGAGTACTATCAGGTAATAGTCGGTAAAACAGTGTTTGAAAGTCAGGGAGGTTATGCATTTCACCATAAAAGACTGTGAGAATACTGTAGTGAAATGTGATCAGCAACAGAAATCAGAGTAACCACACTGTAAAACTGTGCAGGAGATGTCTGTATATAGTCTGTTTGATTATTCTGATATGAAATGGGATCTTCCTTTCTCTTCTGTGCTTTTTTAAACACAGACTTCCGAGTTGAACAAAAAGGTATAACACTTGAAATCCAAATAGCTTGGTTTCCACCAGGAAAAACACCTAAATGTTTTTGTATACTTGTAGGTAGTTCCAGTAAGTTAAAAATTACTACTGTCTTAAATGTAAGCACATGCATAAGTTTTCTGTAGGATAGGATGCTCACTGTGTACAGTGGACAAAAAAGAGTAAGTTTAAATAGGAAGAATGTCTGGAATGAATTTTAATTTACTGTAAAATTAATCAAGGTTAGTAAATGTATTTTTTTCTTTACAGTGCCTTTCCTGATAAATGTTACTGCTTGTATTTGGCTTTACTGTGGTACAAAGTGCGGCCCATTCAGAATCTATTGCATTTTATGCAAGCTAAAATTAATATTATTAATTATTGCTCTGAAACTTTGAAATATATCTGGCATCGGTATAAAGAAAATGCGTGCTGGTAAATCTAGCACTATATAATTGACTTCTCAAGTCAATGTAGTATGAGAATAGCTGCATTTCTAACAGGATTTTTGCACACATTAGTACTAGTTCTGACAGTATCCAATATTTTTGTCCATGGTCTGGAAATTTAGACATCAGTAGGAAGGAAGATGGCTTGACACAAAGAATGGTGAAATTAAACTAGCCAATTTGCATTAGTTTTTAAATACTTAGTTTTCTCCAGAAAAATGCATTCATTCGGAAGGATTCAGAAAATAAGATGATTTAAAAAAAAAAAAAAATATTTACAAAGCTGCCTAATGATTTGATGTGACTTCTGACTGACTTCTCTGGGCTAGAAAAAGAACTTGATAACTCAGCCTCAGCCTGGAAGCAGTCCTCTAGGTGACTGGAAGGGATATTTGGTTTGGTTTTGCTTTTAACAAAAAAGTAATCAAAATAATTAGTGACCTAAAATAACTTAGACAACTTCCTCTAAACAAAAAGATACTCTACTCTAGTAATTTACTTAAAACGTTCAGGAAATCAGGTCACGATAAACTGTTACTCTTTGCCTTTTGAGTATTTCAAGGCCTTTCTAGACATGTAGTTGGCAGTAAGACTGGCATTAAGCATCTGTCCTCTCTAATACTTCTGCAAAATGCTCTTTGACTAAACTCTAAAGGAATACTAACACTTCTCTGGAATAATATGAAATCATCTATTTGATAAGAAGATTGAATGTAAAAAATGTCACTTCATAAGTACACTGTGACTCTGCTTCATGAATAAACTAGTTTTTTATATTGTTTTAAGTATTAAGAGTTCTGTAAAGTGCATTTTGTTGCTTGCTCTGTGTTCTGAAACTAGTAACTTGGGTTTCATCTCCTAATACTGATTCCACAAGCACTTGCCTTACTTGTACTTCAGATATCTCTCTGCTGTATTAATGGTTCCAGCATACAGAATCCTCATGGATTATATATAAAACTTTTGCCAGATTAATTTCTTTGTTCTTACACCAAAAATTTAATACCTGTGGATACCTTGGCCTAAAATTCTGGAGCATAAAACAGTAAAGTTTCAGCAATAGGTTTGCATCTGTAATTGATTCTAATCAGGCTGTACATCGGAAACTAGAAAAGCAAATACATATATATACCTAGATTTACCCTGAAAAGGATTGGGAGTGCTAAATAAAAATGGCTGAGGCTTTAAGGAAAAAATTGCATAGATATTGTTCCACTTTCTTGTTTTCCAAATTACGATGAAAGGAACTTTTATGATTTGCTTGTTTTCTTACCAGAAGATGCTTGAGGAGCAAAGGGAGAGAAAGGGAGAGATTATGGCAAGGTCTGATATAATACGCTCAGTATTCGCCATCGTTCATCAAACATCATGCTTTCCCTTGAAGCATTAGGTAATACTAAACCATTGCTTCCAGGTGTTATTTCACTACCATGCTGTACTGTCATTCATATCTAGTGTTTGTTATTGTTTCATTACATTGTCATATTCTGCCACAAAGGATAGATAGGGGTGTGAGTTTTTCAGGTGTTACTGCAGTGTGTTGTGTTTCTTTTAAAACAAACAAACAAACAAACAAACAAAAAAAAACAATCAGACTATTGCTATTCTTTGAGTTTCTGGGAATTTGGGATTAGGTTTAAACAGCTTTTAATTTGTTCATTCCAGAACTTTGCCTGTTTGAAATTTTCCTGGCTTTCAGTCTTTCTATTATTTCACTGTGTGTGGTTGGCAAGTCTCAGCAGAGCTGTTTTCCCCAGTCAGACTACACCTACTTTAATGGTTAGGTGCACAGCAACAGAAATGAGACGTTTGAGGCACAGATGATGTAGGCAATAGATGTTAGCTGCCAGTGTCCATGTTCATTCCACTGGTAATAGCTGTCCGTGGGAACTGTAGCTAAGAATACTGTATACTTGGAATTGCGATAAGCTTATCTTGTACATCTAGGTCAAGTTCAATGTCCTCCCTCCCTCTCTCCCTTCTCTCTCTCACTCTCATAGCGCTGCTTACTAATGGATTAGAGATTATGTGGCTTTTTTCCCAGCATTGTTTTTGTGTACTGCATTATCAGATGCTCTACCAGTTGAAGAAGTAGTTATGTACATATAGGTAAAATAAAAATTATATTCTTGTTATAGCAAAATAACACATAATATAGAACATGTCTGGTACAATCATATTTTCCATTCATATTTCTCTAAATACTTAATTTTGTGGTTTGCATTGTTTTGGGTTTTGTTGTTTCCATCAGCCCATTCAGAAAACTGTTACAGCTTTTAAAGATTTTCTGCTATGCATGTGTTCCCATTGGGGCCTTCAGATTTTGTGCTCATAAGACCTTTTTGTTTGCTAAAATCACCTGTTATCCAATCTTTCCCCCCTGTCAAAAATGTATTGTCTGTAAAGCTTATATTTTACAGGTTTGGTATGTTCTACTTATCTAATGTAATGAAAATACTTTATGGATTTTGTTGGATTTTGATATTGAAGATTTATTCACACTTTAAAGTTCCCATTCTAAAACATTGTGCCTAAATATTTTTTTTAATAATCTAATAACTTGAAAGCTTTTCTAGAGTAGCCTTCCTGTAATATGACACTACCAAAATTACAGCTTTTAATTTTCTGAAAAACATTTTCTATGAACACTCGTTCCTCAAAACTGCCATACTTATTCTGCTCTTAAAGTATGGGTGAGAATATTATACTCTTAAAGTACTTCGTATTGAAGGAGCATATCAATATAACAAATTTCCATCTTCTTATAGCAAGTAGACTATCAAAAAAGGAAAGTTTTCAATAAAAGATTGAAACTTTGAATCAATTATAGATTAAAGATGTATCTGGCTGAAACCTAAAATTTTGCTATCCTGACAAATTGCAGTTCTTAGCATTCTGGATAAGGTAGCTTAGAGCAAAACTATAAAAGATTTCTTTAATGAGTAATTAGGTGATAATTTGCCCAGGCAAAATTTTGTTAAAATGCAAACTGGTCTGAAGCAGACTTTTCAAACTACTTTTTCTTTTTTCCACAATACATTTGTTGCTGTTATTTTTTGGTGGTGTTATTTATTTTTATGTTGGTGTCTCTTACTACTTGATATGTTTTGCCTTGGGGTATCCTGTCATCTTTTACAGAAAAATTGGTATTTTCAGAGTAGCAGAACTGAGGTCAAGTAATTTTAAATTTAATTATATGTGGAGATTTTTTAATCACATCTGTAACCAGGCTATAGAATGAGAGCCTGTGAATGAAATCCACACTAGTAGTTTATGTGCCTTTCCTTGTTAGACAGTGTAACTCAGTTAAAACTTGAATAATGGTTAAAGCGAGTTTAGCTTTATTTGCTACTATACTTACACCGTTGAGATAGGATGCAAAGCTTCCTGTTCCAGGGCAGCATACATAATTTTGTAAAGGGCATGTAGTTAGACGATGTAAAATATGCGCTTAAAATAATTTGCAGTATCTGACTGCATTTGCACTGAGCTACATCTTTGGTAGGGGAGTGCTTTAGCATGAGCAAGCTTCTAAAAGGATGTCTTCTTTGAACTTTAATTCAGATTTCTCACAGGGGATTCAATTACTAGAATATACTCTGTTGTGTGCTGCCTTTCCCCAAGTTCTTAAAGTAATTCCATGTATATTAAATTCATTTGCATTAAATCTATAGGGATGCTTCATTTGGGAACTGCACGTACAATCTTACGATCTTGGACTGTTTACAGGGAATAAATAAGGTAATAACACTTTTCCTTAGCAAAACAGATTTAAATTGTCTTTTAAAACGTGAAGGAAAATACAGTTAAAATACATCAGAAAGTCTGGTTTCAAACCAAAATGTGCGAATGAGTAGTATGCTGTCATGAAGCCTAAGGTACAGAGGACTGTGTGTGAGTAGTGACAATGGAAGATGGTTATCCTTCTACCTGGCTGGCCTGGCCTTTGACAGCTTGCTGAACTTCACCTGGTGAATCTGAATGTGCAGACGCACCAGGTCTGGCTGGGGGCGGTTCTTAACTCAACGGTGCAAGGCCGTGCACTAGATCTGCTAATAGATCATTTATAACCATTGGTAAAAGGGAATAACGAGGTTGATAAAGTCAAGTGAGACAGACACCTCGGTATATTGTGATTTAATCTGAACAGTTTTTTGCACGTACTTGGCCGCAACTTTCCCTCAAAACACGTGGTTCGGTGTTTGACACTAGTCTGTTCAGAACTTTTTAAAAAGAATGAAAACTAATGTATGTTACTAGCGTTTTGATGTGTCGTTTTCAGCAGTCCTGGTCCTGGGGAATATTAAGCTCCAGTATTGCTTTTTAAAAAATGTTACATTGCATCTTAATTGGCAACCTTGTGTTACAGGATATACTTCATACTAAAGAAGCAAAGATTAAATTTTGTTCAACATTTCCTGGTGATCTTGATGAACGGAGCAAGCTATATGAACAGTTCTGCACAGACATTTTATAGGCGATTTGTAATTCTTAAAAGTACAGCAAAACAAATGTTTCTTAAAAATTGAAAAAAGAGAGAGCAAGCTTAATATTTTTAGTTCTGTGGGGGTGGGAAAGGAGCTGTCAGTTAACACCAAGACTCTAATTTGTGTGGCATTCTACGGATCCTGAAGCTCTGTGAAGCAGTCAGTGCAGTCACTGTAATTTATCTGCAACAAACACATCAAAAGGACTTTGAGTATCAGTTTTTCTTCCTTTGTTCCCATAAAATTTATTACTGAATTTTTGTCCAGTTCACCTACAGAGGTAAGAATACTTTGAGCAGAAACCGCATGCTTTAATCTGAAATAAAATCTTAGACTAACTGGGTAAATTTGATGTTTGTGTGCTCATATATCATATACATTTAATTCGGGGGCCCTACAAATTCTGGAGCACAGCCAGCCAGTCATGCTTAAGTAAAATAAATTTTTCAAAATCAGCTGTTCAGACAAACCTCTCGGCATCTTGGGTTTCATCACAGATCCAATCATTGAGCCTCTGTGGTCTATAACAAAGCTATTTCTGTTTTGTCTTAAAAAAGGTGCTCTATATGTAGCAAATAATGGCAGACTGATGATTATTGTTTTTTAAATCCTAGATCTATGGTTTTATTTTTTATCACACCTTAATCACAGAATGTTGTATAGTATCTATACTTCTCAGAATGCAGTAGATTCAGTATAAAGACATGCTGCCATGCTGCAGAACTGTCTTCCCCCTATTCCTGGAACAAATTTGGCCTATGAATTCCTTATTCATAGGTTTGTTTTTAATATGGTATTATACACAAATCTTTAGTACAAAATTGGCATATTTAATAATAGTACAGTAATCAAATACAAAACTTGACTTCTTTCATTCCTGTAATAAATATTGTCTAATGTAGTCTAGTGAACTTCATTCTATCAGTGGAATGTGTATTAAATCATAAAATACAGGTTATACACAGTGCTTATTCTGTATATGCCGTTTTCCCTGGGTATTATGGTGATTAAGTCAGAGTATCACATTAAGTGTAGAAGATCAATAAAATCTTAACATTCTGTATTTTGTTATGTCCAGCTGCATGAAAATTTATTCAGCAGAATATTCAGAAGTTGACAAAAAGGGAATTGCTTTTTAATTTGTCATCTGCCTTACAGAAAAAAACATACATAGTGGGGTGGGGAGAATCAATTTTATGATTTAAGTGATATGCAACAACCTTATGTCCCATCGTAATGTCTTTGAAGGGGAGATAATGAGCCTGACATGCTTTAGTGACATTGTTGGAGTTTTTGTTGTCTGTGTTGTGCAAAATGTAATGTTGTCTTAATATAGAGGCTTCAATAAGCCAAAAGCACATTCAGTGATTTCGTTTTGATTCTCAAAAACAGTGTTATAAAATGAGTTTAAATATCATATTTCAGAATAAACTGACACCTTGTTGCCTTTTAGGCCTTGCAGCATGGATTTTTTGACTTTAAGACATTTGATGTGGATGAATATGAACACTATGAGGTTTGTACATTTAATAATGAGTTGAATGTGTTTGCTTTACCTAAAATAAGTTAGAATATACAGTATCGCACGACTTCAAACAGACTGGAAACACATTTGAATTCAAGTAAAACCCAGTGTTCATATGTAAGGTATGTACATACAAACCTGTCTGTATGTGAAAAACATGCAGAATGAATATCCTTGCAATTTCAGTGCATCACATGAGTCTACTGTTTTTCTTGTAGCCTTTCTGGCTTCTGGGATGTCTTTCGTGCTTTCCCAGTCTTCCCCCAGGATATGAGCCAAGGTCTCTCATCTCACCCACAGAATCTGTTGAGCAGCTTCTTGAGATGCTATTAGTACCAAATACATGATAAATTTTTGTAGCCACATAGATTAAACACATTTTGAGCTTTTTTAGTAAAGATGCATTATATGGGGATTCCGGTAATAAAAATGCATCCAAGATATTTCCCTAATGAAAGCTAACAGATGTCATTCATTGTTCTGCCAGCCTTCTTACAACTTAAGAATAGATACTCTGAATGACTCTAAATGCTTCTAGGACTTTGTTCTGTAACATAAGCACTTTTATCCGCTAGTAGTAGACAGTTATCTGAAGCTATATTACTGGAGAGACCCTTTAAAATATGCCTGTGCTACACCTGTGAACTGGGCTGTGTACAGAGGAAATGGCAGGCACAGAAGGGGTGTATCCGTCTGCTCCAGAAGAGTTGCGTGATCTTTGTCTACAATTTCCCGCACTCCAAAAGAAGGGAAAGGGTTTTTACTGAAGTCAGTGACAACCATGTAGTTGTATTGGACCTTGTCTTTGGAACTTCCTAAAGTTCCTGCAGTTGCATTAGTTGAGGAGAAAGATATCCAAACTAGAAGTGTACTAGACATTTGAATGTATGTTAAACTCTCTTCTTGGAGTTCTGTTACTTTATTGTAGCCAGTGTTCTTCCCCCCAGCCCCTCTATTGCAATTTTCAGAAAAAGTGGAAATAATGAGAATAAATTTGCTTAGTCTGAAAATGTCCATTTTAAAATTTATTATCTTAAGTTGAAGATTTCTAATATCAAACAAGTTTTAGAGATAATTGCTTTTCTTAAATCTCTCTAACACTTGATAAATAACTTTTACAAGCAAGAAGATATGGATGACAGTACATACCTGAAATACATGCAGCTATAGGAAATGCTTCATAAATGTTCAAGAAAGAGGGTGAAGTCAGGGAGGAATAAACAGTTTAAAAACTTAATTTGCAATACAAATCTATACAGTGGATGTTGGTTGCAATAGGCACGTTGTAACATGTAGGCATTCACAAAAGTTAAAAGCATTTGTAGAAGGATTTCTGTATACTTGAATGTTCCATAATGATGTCAAAGGCAGATTTTCTGCCTGAAAAAAGTATTAAAATAATTGTCTAAAGCTATCCCATTACGTTGTTTAATGCTTAACATTATTTTAGTTTGTGAAAAGTATGTATGTGTGAATGCTGTTTAAAGTACGCTGCCCACTGTCTGAGTTTAAGAAGCAAGAACTTGGAATCATCTTTAATTTTTTTGTCCATTTTTTGGGTATGTCTTCTATTATTTTACACATTGTGGTCAGCTTTGTATGTTTAGACATGTCCTGTGCTATATTTCTAAAACTTTAAATGTTCCAAGTTTTTGCTTTGTTAAGTCTTCAAATGTGTAGTTACGTGGAGAAAAGTTGCATAAGACTTAAAGGGAGCAGGCTAAGGGAAATTCTATTTCACGTTTATAGTTCTTTCATCTTTGCTACGTTATCAAGGCAGTTAATTCCCCTTTTGTTGGACTATAAAATACTCAAGTTCTCTTTTTTTAAATAGTAATGCTGTTTGCATGTGGTATACATATCTGTAGTCCAGATTGGTTTAAATTTAAATTATTCACAACAACCCATGTAACTGCAAAGAACTACTTAATTCACAAATAAAACTGGTAAAAAAATATAAAAATACTTTTATTGAACAGGACTTCTTTCTTAAAGGGGGTAGAGGTGCTACAATGTTGAGATTGCAATCTGTGGTAGAAATTCAGGGGGGCGAGGGGTCCTGACTTGGCAGTAAGAAGGTTTCACTAGTCCTTATGCAACCTTGTTAACTTACAGGAGTTTTCACTGTGTGAGGACATTTGGAGCAAGGCTAATGGGCTCAGCTAAGCAAACAGTTGGTGAATTGATTACAGTAATGTCTATTATCAGAATCTTTCACTCATTAGGATGTTTTGATTTGCTGAGAACTAGAAGCACAAGCTTAATAATGCAGTTGAACTGAGTGCCATGTCCTTAAAAGTCATGATGAGAATAACTGCATTGCCAAATGAAGAATGAGCACTCTTCAATTAAAAAAGTAAAAGGTGGTTTTGAACTTTAGCTATGTATTTCCAAAGAAGCTTCCAGTTTTGGCACTGACAAAATTTGCAGAGCCATTTTGAAGTTTTCATTTAAAAGTTAGCGAGAAATGCAAAACATCACAGTTTGAAAGTTTGAGGGTTTTTTTATTTAGTCTTTTTATTTGATTTATGCTTTGCTTCTGTGATTACTGGCTCATCAGAGTTTATGCCGATATGTAAATTTCAGTTTCTACAGGGAAAGGATAATTGGTTTTGAAGGCAAATAGGTTTTTAATTTGTTTTATGTGAATTGGGGTTTTTAGCCAGTGCCTTACAGGGAAGTGTTTTTCCATATTCTTTGATTAAAACATACAAGAATTTTGGTGTTTGTCAGTGTTTTTGTAAGTAGGTATCTTAAAGGGCAGAACCCTCTAAGGGAGAAATATTTGAGATACAGGATCTTTTTGGTTTTATTGGAAAACTTGGGCAAAATTTTTTGCGTTGCATTTTATTTAGAGATTTTTGAGAAGCAGCTTATGGTTGGTTAGTTTGTCCCTTATAGGTAAGCTAGCTAATTTCATTTGAAGTGTTTCATTTTAATGCAGCAAGAACATAGTAAAATGTAAAATAAAACCTTGAGTAATTTTTTAAACCTTGTATGTACAGATATAAAATGCTTTTCTCTCTTCTGAAATTTTTATAGCGAGTGGAAAATGGTGATTTCAACTGGATTGTTCCAGGAAAATTTTTGGCATTTAGTGGACCACACCCAAAAAGCAAACTTGAAAATGGTATGGTGTATATTTTAATGCTATTTTATGATCTTATTTTTTCCAGCTTGTTAAACAGTCATGGCAAATGAGCAGAAGATAATAGAGGTTTATAGATTAATTTTCATCTTCAGAATTAATCATACAGTGAACATTTTACATACGATCGTAGAACTTAATTCCAAAGGTTTTGGAATTCTTTGCTAGAAGAATTCTAATTCTTCTAACAGTCAGTAACTTTCAATGACAAAGTGCCTGAGAAATTCAGGTCTGAACCCGATACCATAATTATGCAGAATTAAAGGTGAGTTGTGTAAAGCAAAGGAGACTGTATTAAGACTTTTGTAACAAAGGCCAGGTTTAAAAAGAAGCTTGCCTTTACTACTGAAGATTCTTGGGATAATGGGAAGAACCTGTGTGATTCTAATGGAATAAAAAAAGAGAAACTTGACTGACAGAGAGAAAGTAGAGATTTGGTCCAGCTAAAAGGAAAATCAGTCATTTAAAAACTACAATCAGATTTTTGCTGACTTTCACCTTATTCTTTGTGCCATGTCACTTTTTTTATGTGAGCATGGGGTTTAGTTTTTCTTCATTTTTTTTTCACTTCTCTCTCATGTTTTGTTCATGACTGGAATGCTGCTAATTGCATAGTGTCCACTGAAAATTTAAATAAAATTCAGGGAGGAAATATTTAGGTTGGTTTGGGTTTCTTCCCCAATCACTGTTACAGTCCCTTCTTGAAGATTTAATTTAATTACTTAAATTGTTCCGTGGATTTTAGAAAACCTGCGTTTTATTTTTAACATGTATATAACTGAAAATTACTAAATTAACATTAATGCTTAAAATCCAGTTCTGAGGCTACACATAAGCCTCACCCAGTTGAGTATAAGTATACATTACAAAGCTACCTTTTTCTCTTTATGTTGTGACTCTAATTGCATTTACTAATGCATATATGACTCGTGGAAATGACCCATGTTTTGTGAGGAAGCTTTTGAACTTTATTTGAACAGGAAAAAAAAATCTGGAGATAAACCAGTCAATTTGGTTAATGACAGACCTTCTGATTTTTGGGGTAGCTATGTTGTTCCTGTGTTCTGTTTATAAGACTTAATTGTGAATGGAAAGGAATAACTACATTTTACATACATCCATCCTATAGACATGTGCGCACATGCACACACTCCCTCACCTTCTCGTCAACAGGGAACATCTATTTGGTGAAAGTGTTCTTAAACGGTTGTGGTGTGGTTCGTCTTGGACCTCCCTCCCTGCCCCTCGATCTTTATCTAGAGGATCCTTTTGTCTCTCAACTGAATCAAGGCACTAAAGCTTTTTTACTTCGCAGTGGAGCAAGAATATTTCTGGTACTGCGGTTTATCCTTTGACTGTTCCTCTTGTCCATAGTATAGATCACCAGTCTGTTTTTGTCATAAACACAGTGTTTCCTCTTCAAGCATGTTCCTATTCTTTGATCTGCAGCTTGACTATAAACAGCTGTTCTGAAATGCTGTATTCATATATGTGCCAAGCTTTATGTATAAAACCCTACTTGTAGAGAGGAATAGGCTAAACAGGAGACAGTACAGTATTTCATATATACTGTGCTTTAATTTTTTTTCTCATCCTTTTTTTAATTAGAGTGGTCTTCATGAGCATTTCGTGGACAATTCTTTTATATCACCAAAAGTTTATTCTGAATAAAATATTAAAGCATTTTTAGTATTAGCATGTTACCATTCAGAAAAGGTTTTGGGGGCAATTTTGATGAGTAGGACTTCGGACTTCATCTATGACATTAAATTGTTGTTGGTTTATTTTTTTACAGGTTATCCTCTTCATGCACCTGAAGCCTACTTTCCCTATTTCAAGAAACATAATGTCACATCAATCATAAGACTAAACAAAAAAATTTATGAGGCAAAACGCTTTACTGATGCTGGTTTTGAGCAGTATGACCTGTTCTTCATAGATGGAAGCACACCAAGCGACAGTATTGTTCAGAGGTTCTTGAACATCTGTGAAAATGCTGACGGTGCTATTGCTGTACATTGTAAAGGTATGTGCACTTATTTATTTATCAGACTGAAGTTCAAAACAGGTATAAATCCATAGAGCTTATTCCAGAAATAAAGCATTTAAAAAATAACACTTTCTGGTTGTGAAAGTAATATTGCTTTATGCTACTTGACTAAATATATGACAAATATTTGTTATTTTCATGTGCATATTAAGTTCTTTCATCCTACACTACTATTTACAGTAACTGACAATCTGTTGTTCATTGTTCTGTTTTTTTCTTAATATCACTTGAAGGCGTGAGTTTTAGTTGATGGAGATTTCTCTTTTGCAGTATGCTTTCACAGCATTATGATAATTTGCTAGGAAAAGCCAAAAGACTGAAAGGTTTTCTTTGTGCTTTTGGACTGTTCTACATTTTTCTGTGGAGCATGACTTCCACATTTCAAGTTAATGTGATGCCAGCATTTCAAACCAGCCTATTTCAGCAAATCAGCCAGAAAATACACAAAACATGCTTAGTCAAGAATGATTAACAAAGGCTTTGAAGGGTACGGCTTAATTTATGTTTAGAGTTGTATAAGGACATTGTGGAGACGAATGTCTTGCTGATCGGAAACAAGAATAGTGCTATTCATTCATCATTTTTCCATGAACAATAAACATCCATATCGAAGATGATTAAGTTTATTTGCTAACAAGTTGTTGCTGTAGCTAAACCCCAGAAATACTGGCATTAATAAACTGGACATCTGCTAATTGACTAAAAGAGAGTATAAATTATTGATTAGCAGGAGTAGATTGTTATTCTCCAGGCTTAGTTGCTAAAGGAACACAATCTACTTTTCAGGTAAGCACTTGCTAAACTGAAGTATTTTTGGTCTTTCACCTGACCATTTAATGAGCAAACCAATAATCTCATTCTTTTCAGGGTTTTTTTTGCACCCTTTTAAATAAGCGTATACGAAGTTAAATCAGCAGTTAACTCAAAGTTAATGTATTATCTGTAGTTTTCTTGTGCTCTTGTTGCAGAAGTATTCCAAGCACAGCTTCAACACTAGAAATTGCTTGTCCCTGGAGTTATAGAGTGGTTTAATGCAAAGGGTTACTAGGGAAAGTTCGTACATTAGCAGGAACTTAGAGAAAAGCACTGAAGTCTTAGTGATATATGCAGTTGGTGATGTTACCTGCAATTTTCAGAGACCATTTTCTTACTCAGATGTATGTTTAGTATAGTACAGCTCTTGGCTATCTATTTGCATGTTGCATTCATTTTGCATTAAAAAAAAAAACCAACCAAAAAACAAACCAGCAAAAAAACCAAAAATCAGAGCCCAAAACTCTCTCTAACAATACTTCCCCTTTTTAAATGATTCTTCAGAGCTAGTCTTCCAGTACACAGTTACAGAATCTCACTGTTTGTGAACTTTTACCTTCATCCTTTTACCTGAATCATCTTAACTTTCCAAAAATTCACAGCAAGATTTAGTTATTGGTTAAATGTCAAGAGCTTGTAGTTGTGTATAGAATTGTCAGCAAGGATGTCCAACTGCTTAGAGAGTTTCCATTTAAACAGTTGTTGGTGCATAAACAATAGCTGGCCACCATGAGACTGTAAGTTGCAAATAATTGTATTCCCATGAAAATAAGGTTTAAATGGGGAGACACCTTACTAGTAGATAAAACACAGGGCTAGAAAGAGATTAATTCTTTCTCTACGGTTAGAGATTTGTCTGATAGTAAAAGCTATTTTTTCTTTCTTTCTATTCTCCCCTTAAAACCAGGATTAGTTTGTGATTTGGGGGGCAATGGGTTAAAGCTATTGATATATATATAAGTATATGCTGGTCAACATTCATTGCCATTTATACAGTCAGCAGTAAATAGTTTTATAGGTTGGTTTCACAACAAAACTGATTCAAAAAGAAAAAGCCATTGTCTGAGAAGACATGTGCTGCTGTCTGTTGTGATGTGCACATATATTTGCATGCATTTGAACCTTGATTTCTAAAGTATGTGTGTTGGCCTCTCAAAGGTACTTGGAGTTTGTTTTTTACTGCTTTCATGAATATGAAGTTTGTATCCAGCTTAGTCACGGCTTTTTTTTTTTTAAATACCAGCCTTTTTTATTTAAAAAAATAGTTGGAGGTAGAATTGTACAAGTGCCAAGACTGATCACTGTTCACGCGTTCTTAAACGCTGTGAACTTTTGATGTGTGATATATTTGTTCTTATATATACAGCATTGAAATCCAATTATACGATAAACGGGATACTGAATCGGAAGTTATTTCTTCAGATATTAAGGTGGCGGATAACATCGCAAAGAAGTCTTCTCATATCCCATACTTCAATTTGATAATTATGAAATGCTCATGACTACCTATGTGATTGCTGATATTTTTGTTTTTGTAGCTGGCCTGGGGAGAACAGGAACACTAATTGCCTGTTACATAATGAAACACTACAAGTTCACTCATGCTGAAGCCATTGCTTGGATAAGAATATGTCGACCAGGCTCTATTATAGGACCCCAGCAACACTTCTTGGAAGAGTATGTATACCTTCTTTGCTACTAAGAATCAGCTGCTCCCCTACATTCTTATCCATCTTGCGCTATTTATAGGATCTGCTTTCTGTCTACTGATGTTGTATATTACTGCCTGTTGCAATATACTTAAGGTTAGTTAACTTGGGATTGAAATCAAATTTACTCAGTAGCAATCGTCTTCCCTGGAGTGCTATGCATTTTGTCACCTTAAGGGGCAGAGGGTCTCAAGAGTCTGCATGTTTGTGTTCTGGGGGATTTAGGAGTTAGACAAACGTGTTGGAAGTGTAAAGTCCAGATGTGGACAAAAGATTAAATCAACAATAAGGATTTATTAAAAAATTAACATAGAAAGGATAGACTTGATATACTTTTATATATAGCCTATGATTACACTTAAAATGAATCTTACAATAGTATAATTGATATGTTTTTTTCTTTCTTGTAACTAAAGATTAAATAAATATGTGGTTGGCAGCTTATGATCTCTGTCAGATTCTTAGCATAATGGATGAAGCACTTCTGATTTGGAGCTAATAGTAGTTAACAAAACAAATCTATGGGTTTAATACAGCTCCTTCTCAAAATTGACTGTATACTTTGGGTTGAGAACATTTCACGTGCAGATAATTTGAATGGGTGATTCATGGTTTGATCCTGACTGGAAATGAATGACAAAATTATACTGGCTTCAGTGATGTAGACTTTAAGTTTAATTTCATAGTGGTATCTACCTTGTGCATTTACTATTATAGTGGTTATGCTGATATTTTTGAGTTGCTATCCTGATGATACTTCGTTGGAGGCATTTTTCTGTTATGAGAAAAAAAAATGTTTTTGAGAAAATCCACCACAAATTTGTTTCTCTGGAAAAAAGAGAATACAAGAGCTCTGCTAGATATTGTGTAAGTAGACTAAAATATGCACTGACCTTGCATCTTAAAATCCATAGGAGATCAGAGGGAAAGAAGGAGTATTGCTGTAATTCATAAGGGAAAGTGAGCATAATTGAGGATTTCTGTTTATTTTCCAGTACAACTGAATGGACACACCTTTATTTGAGAGGTGCCCACCATTATTAAAATACTGTGAATCACAAACTTTCACAAGCCACAAGTGCTCGCTGAAGGCAGATTAATCTTCTCTGCACCGTGCTGATGCTTGGATGATGCACTTTTAAAAATAACTTCCACAATAGAGTGAAATTAAAAGAGAAGGGTAGTAGGTAGAGTGATTAGTAAGTGCTGTTTACTTGAAAGATAGGAAACACAGGGTCCATGTCTTTTCTGCAGTGGTGTACAAATACTTGGTTTGATTTTACAGATAGGCAAAGATCCTTCAGATTTTTTTCATTCATACCTACATTAATCATAGCAAAGAGCTGTAGTATTGTTAACTAAGAATTTTCTGTTGTCCTAATGGCAAGAAATACCTTTTTTGACAATCAGAAAAAATTCAAGCAATGTCACCAGTAGTGTCAAAATGGGATTGAAAAAGAAGTAGCTAACATCAGTTGCATCATTCTAACATAAAATAACTTGCCCTCAGGGCTGCAGATTTGCATCTGACAAAAAGGTAAAATCTTGCAGCTTTGATCTCCAAACCTTCATAGATGTCAAAGCTTTGTCTCTTAGATTCTTTGAGGTTTAATAAGGGAGGTTTGAAAAGTTTTTTCTGTAGAGACCCTCCAACCCAAGTATGTATCAAATCAGTTTGTTACTGTGAATGCAATTAATCTTGAAAGATTTCAAAGCAATTTAAATTCAAGATATTTTCTAGGCTACTTCTGTTAGGTGGAATAAGTGGCGCTCCCTCTCCCCCCGCTCCCTCCTTCTCTGGATGTTTTCTTGGGACATAGTGAAATTTCTCTGGAAGTGCTTACCTTTCCCATTTATCATTGAGCAAGTTTAGGCAGTTGGTTCAGACTACTTGGCTCTTAAGCTTTGCCATAGTATTTTTCTTTCAAACAAAGAAAATTTTCCAGTGTAAGTATATTCTGATTTAATTACTCGTTCTATTTTCTCTGTTCAGTATAGGAATTTAATTTTGTTACAGTAATATGTAATAGGATCTCAGTTCTTGGATGGAACTAGCGTGACAGGTACCTAACCAGCAAACTTCCTTATCGAGGAATAATGCAGTCTCATCAACAACAGCCTGCTTAGCCCATGCATATTGTAGCAATTTTTACTGTACAATGTCTGTATACACAAAACTCATGCTAATAAGTTGGAAAGTCCTATATCATTATTTGTTCTACACATTGCATATATAAAAGCATTATTTTGTATTAAATTTTAAGTTGTGTTTTAAAAGCCTTTAAAATACTGTTGCAAATTCCTGGTTAGTTAATTTCTTTTCCCAGTAGGATTTTTTAAGTGAAGTTTTAGTACCTGTGATTTTTCTTTGATGGCTACAGACTTGTTTGGTGATTCTGGGGGGGGTTTGTTGTTGTTTTTAACCATTGAAACTGATGATTTTGTTTGTCTTTGTTTTTTTGGTGATAGACATTCAAATTTTTTTTTCCAGATGAACACATACAGAAGATTCAAATGTTGGTAATCTGTAAGAGTAGCATGTTTTCATATTGTTTTTTATAAGTATGCAAATTTGATTTGGTTTTGTATCCTAAAGGAAGCAAGCAATGTTATGGCTGGAGGGAGATCTCATCCGATCAAAGCAGAAACGACGAGTAGTTGATGGAAATATTAACAGAGTTCTTTGTGGTTTGAATGACATTTCAATCAGTGACAGCTTGAATAAAGTACAAGACTTGGATCAATACAGGGAGGTAAGATTCATAGGAAGAATTTCAAACAAGCAGAGGTGGAGCTGACCTTTCAATAACTAGCTATAGATAATTTTTTTTAGTCTTGTATTGGTAATAAATTGCTTTTTCACAGCTAAACTTTTTTTATAGGTCATAATCAGAACAAATCTCCACTTCAAAAAAAAAGATGATTAGGGGATTGGAACATCTCTCATATGGAAGAAAGGCTTAGGGACTTGGGTCTCTTTAGTCTAGAGAAAAGAAGATTGAGGGGGGATCTTATTAATGCTTACAAATACTTAAAGGGAGGGTGCCAGGGGGATGGGAGCAGTCTTTTTTCAGTGGTGCCCAGCGATAGGACGAGGGGTAATGGGCACAAACTTGAACATAGGAAGTTCCATCTTAACATGAGAAGGAACTTCTTTACTTTGAGGGTAGTGGAGCACTGGAACAGGCTGCCCAGAGAGGTGGTGGAGTCTCCCACTCTGGAGACATTCAAAACCCGCCTGGACGCCGTCCTGTGCAACCTGCTGTAGGTGACCCTGCTCTGGCGGGGGTGTGGGACTAGATGATCTCCAGAGGTCCCTTCCAACCCTGACCATTCTGTGATTCTGAGGTATAAGTTTTTTCATTTGGTAATTTAAAACACAATCACAATTCTCTTCTTTCTTTGTGTAACTTTCATATATCTCTTCTATTTAAGATACTGTCTCTAATTAACCCTTGGGTTTTAGAAAAGTATATTTTGAGATCAATCAGAAATTATAAATAGGCATTTAAACAGTGTTGGCATACGCTGTTAATATTTCTTGGAGTTTATAATATTTTCTAAGCTAGAAGAAGGATAAAATTCTGAAGCCTGTTCATCCTATAACTTCTTTATTAAGTTCTTGTAGGGAATTTTTTTTCAAAACTGTATTTTTCTAGAGGTCGTGAGAACTCTTTTAAAAAAAATCAGTAGTTTAGGAAAGTTGCTTTTTAGCTCCTCTTGCAGGACACACAACTGTATCGATTTCTTCCTCATCTCATGGATATCCCAAAATTGTGTGTTACTGCTTCCCTTCTGCATTGACGATAACTTTAAAAATACTTATGGAGGAAGGAGTCGGAGTTTAAGTTCTATAAAAACAGACTTCCTTGAAGTAAATAAATACTGGTGTTAGACTCAAGCATCCTGAACTGACTTTGAGGTCAGATTCTGCAAAAAAACTCTGTGAATGTATGTGCATTTGTACAGTGACACATTTAATTTACTGGAACTATACAAAGACCGAGTAGTGCCCCATGTATGCAGAAGACTAGATTAGCCTTTTAAATGATAATCCTTGTGAATGAGATGTTTAATACTTAGAAACTATGCGACTCCTAAGGATTTGATATATTTCCTTGCTTGCATACTTTGTGTTTCCCAGAATGATTTTGAAGACAAAGCAGGTGTGGAAACTCAGAATGGCATGACGCAGGGAGATAAGCTTAATGCCTTAAAAAGTCGGAGACGGCTATGTTCTGCTACAACTGGAGCTCTGAGGTAATTAATTAATTAATTCTGAGGTAATTTGCAATTTTAAATTCAGCCTACGCTATCAGACCTTTATGGCAAGTACATGACCTTGTTTAAGGCAGTGGTACTAGCTGTACCACCTTCTGTGGTGGAAATTTCCCTAGGTATATATCAGATCTGGTTTATTAATTTTGTCTTTTATTTTTGATTCCTCTGTCTCCCTGTTCAAGATGCCTACTGATTATGTAGCAGTAAAAGACAAAGTAAAAAAATGTTTCAAAACCTTCAAATTTATAGCTATCTAGCACTTTAAAGCTTATGTCTCAAACAAAATATTCTTCAATGAACTTAATTTTATCTTTCTATAATTACTTTTCTGTACTGCTTATATAAATTTTGAATGTTTCAGACCAGTAAAAATGTGAAGCTTGCAAATAAACCTGAATTAGCCCTCCGTTTTTTAAGTGTAAATTAAAATGATTGTTGATAATTCTTAACTCTTGTTAGTCATGTACTTTAAAGCTGGTATGGGACATGTAAGTATGCTTTAGGGGAGGGGAAGGGACTTTTAGCCTTTGATGAAGATTGCTTCTTTCGTTTCTTTAGGGTGCAAGACATGAAACTGCACACCAGGTCAATATCACAACCTTTCAGGTATTAACTTTAAAGTTATAGTTCTAAATGTATACCACTTAGGTCTTAAATTTTCAGTGTTTTGACTTATGCCTATCACATCAACTGATTAGCATTTTCAGACTTCTGAGAAACTTTTCTAAACACCTGCGAACAGGAGGAAAAATGAATCTAATGGACAGAGGGGTATGGCTCTACTTCAGGGATACCTTGAATTCTTCTTAATAAATAAATAGCACATACAAGTAATTTCCTCAGTCGCATTTTCTAATATCTATGCTGTTATGCAATGAAGGATGACTAGTTAACACATAACCACTTTATCTCTGTAAAATTAAATACTTGTCTCAAAAGCCTAAATTGACTACATATTGTCTGCATATCACAATTTTTGTCCTGTGTGTTTTAGCAGATGAACTAGAGTTATTGCTTAGTGGATACAATCAGTAGCCTTTTTTTTTTTTTTTTAGAAGATGTACCAGATAAATACTGAGTTTTAGTAGACTTTCATATTTTAATACAGGATCCTCACTGTACACTTTATCACATGCTTTGTTTAGAACTTTCTGTGGAGCCAATAAAGCCAATAGTTTCTTCTCACTTTCTAAATGTTTATTTCATTTATGACCTGTACTAATCTCAAATCAGTACTGATGGTGCCCCCTCAAAAGAAAATGAAAACATAGTGTGAAAATTGACTTAATTTTAAGACTTATAGGAATGGTAGAATTGAGTCTCTTGGTTTTGTAAACAATTGCATCTTTTACCCCATTGCATCTAAAATACAACACGTAAGACAAAATATCTGTCATTATAAAGCATTTATATGGAAAAGAACATATTATCTTCAGTTTTGTGACAACCTGGATTTTTGAGATGGATGACTCCAGATGTCAAACCTCAGAGATGTCTGTTTACCCTTGCGTGTTGTGGAATTAAAGCTATTTCTGCTCAATGTCATTCCTTCTATGCTTGTAGCCAAGGTCTTTCATCCTTTAAGAGCTGATCATGATAATATCCTCTTGACTAAGGATGGAGATAATTTCATACTACTGCGAGGCTAGTCATTTATTAGTTTCTAATAAACTAATATGGACAGTTATAATGCTTACATTTTTGAGTAGTCCAGTGTACCATACTTGCAGCTCATTATCAAAATATGAAGAATTTGGTCATTAAGAGTCCCACTCTAGAAAGAGCTGTATGTTCTTTCCAACTTTGTAAAAATGTTCTTGCTGTCATTTGGGAATGATGGTGTTCACATGAAAGCTACTGTGCTGGGTTTTTCTACTCATACTTGTTTTACAAGCACAAGAAGTATTTTTTCTCAAACTTACAGTATTTAATATTTATAATAAAATTTACAATAAGTTTGATACAAAATGGACCCTTAGCCTTCACAAATTATCAAGGTAAAAAGTAACCTATAACTGTATAATATGGTACAGCAGGGAAAAAACTTGGGAGTGGGATATTTGAAAAGTTTTTTGAACAAATATTTGAAAACAGGCAAACTGTTAAGTTTTTGCTGTTGAGTTTTCAGTACTCAGACTTGGGAATTCCCACTTTTTAAAATATGTCTATGTATCAAAAGACTGTATGTGTTTCTGAGATGTATATTTCAATTATAAAAAATCTTGCTTCTCACTAAAACTCTCCACTCCTTTTAGACTGAATAATTCAGGTAGCACAGAAGGATCCATGTCACCTCTGAAGGCCTCCAAAGTGATGGCAGTTAATTCACCATCTGCAGAAAGAATAAGCAGAATTCCCACATCCTCAGGCTCTAACCTTAAAAGGTGTTTTTTTACTTCTTCTCATTTTGGTACAATACTTTACTGTGCATTACAATTGTTTTCAGCACATATGCAGCCTACGAAGTGCTTGCTGTTCTTGGATGTAAGAAGGTGTATATTTACTTAAAAGTGATTTGCTGTTCCACTAGCCGAGCTTTAGTTGCCTGCAGATTTTAAAAAACGAGTCAACCCCTAAACCTATACTACTGGTATGAGAGTTTTGGTGCAATAATATCAAGTCAGAAACAGTATTATGTTGCTCAGGTTGGGGTTTTTTACCCATGAGAGTTTATAGAAGTTTTGCAAGTATTCCCACGAGTCTATATACTGTTACTCTCAGAAGAATACTGAATGCTAATTAATATGATTTATATGAACCCTTGATTTATTGCTATTTAATTCTATTACTACTATTGTACTAAGTAATTATGAATGTTGAACAAAACTTAGAACGATGGATGCATTTTTAATAACTTCTGGGCACAAATATTTACTTGAAGAAAATAACTAACTTAAAGAGATATTTCAGGACACCCTATTTTTATTCTCAAATTTTATTGTATTACTTCCTGGTTACTTGTATCATGTTACTGATTTCAAGGAACAGAAGAGGAGTTCTTAAACTGATACATGTACACAAAGTACTTCAGCCACTGCCTAAAGCTTTTCACAGACTCCTGCACGTGCATATGGTTTGACAGAGGTGAAAGCTGGCCACGGTAGTGCTTGAATAAACAAAGTTTGGGAACTCCTGACAAAGAATTCTGGTTTTCATTATTTGAGAGCTAGAAGATGAACCTTTGTGCAAACGCAAGTTATTCAGAATGGTCTGTGTTATTCACCTAATGTCTTCTGGATTGTCTTATTTTTTTTGTATATATCTGTACATACGTTGTGTGTATTTTTTTCCCCACATGTGTTTTCCATTCAGCGTTTCCATAAACTCCAGACTAGCCAGTTCTCTAGGGAACCTGTATGCTGCTTCAGATGATGATGAGAGCAAAATGACATCATCGTCCTCTAGGACAGGTTTTTCTGTAAGCCAAATCTCCAGCCACTTGAATGGCAGCTTGCAGCTGCCTGACAGAAATAACCATGAACTGAACAACAACTTATACAACAGAAACAGCAGTAGTGGCAACAACCTGAGCAGCCAAACCAGTTTTCACAGCGCCGTGACAGATGAGTACGCATCAACCTTCCTTTATGGGCCTTACAACTCCTCCAGCACGATACCAGAGTCAATCAATTCCTGTAAGTTCATAGTCGCAACAGCACTTTCGGGCATCTGACCGATGCTTATCTTCCTTGCTTGTGCGGGCAAAGCTGTCACAAAAAAAATCTTAACCCAGCACGATTCTCTGACTGCCTTTTAATGTTTCTGAACAGCACCTTTGTCTGTTACCTTCTTAAGTAATTATCATTTCAGCTGCTTTTTTTCCCATCTCTTTCAAGCATCTAGATCATGTAGGGTTCATGAAAATAAATTACTCCTAAACTTAAATTAACACCTTTTCTGATATCTTTATGGACCTTCTTACCCTTTAGATTTTTTTTTATTTCAAATTATCCATAACATAGTTTGTTTATTATGTATCTTAATCTTTATGCAGTAACAGATTTAAAGAAACCTTTGTATGTATCATACTAAATGGAAGGTACAACATTCTTAAAGATAGGGCTCATTTGAAAGATGACTCCACTTGACTTGAAACCTAGTCCTTTTCTAACACCAAATGTGAAGACTATTTTAGAGCAAGATACTTTGATGGTCTCACCATTTTAGTTTTCATTCCTCAAAACTTTGCTGCCTTGGGCTTATTTTGTGCCCTTTTTCTGTATGAAATAGTCTGTGTAAAGAGGATGCATGGATAAATGAATGCAACTTGAAAGTGATTCTATACAAAATGCAGAGAAGAGAGACTAGAGAACTTCAGTTATGGAATCAGAAATAACTTCAGCCATTTTAGGGAAAAAATAAACATATTTACTACTATGAAAACAATTCAAAATATCTGGTTTCCAAAGATTTGACATCCTACTAATTACAAAAATTACTGCAATGTTCTTAATAGAATATATTGCCTACAATTAATTGAACCTGTCAGTCTCTGTTTAGTAGTACTGACACTACAGACTTTTATTTTTTTAGTTGCTGGAAATAAAATTACCTTTATATAAAATTAACTTCAGAACATCACAGCTTGCTTTTCTGTTTCCTTGCCACTGATAAACTGTTTTGGTATAAAGAAAGTTTTAGTGTTATACCTGCGACTGTTATTGAGTGTGCTGAGTCCCCTGTCTTAAAACAACTAATAGACACATTGCATGTAACAAGGACGTCAGCCAAAAAGATTGTTCATGGGTTGTGTTCTCTTTTTGCTGAAGAAGCGGGGAATCTACTTTCTCATTAACAGCTAGTATGGCACCACTTATGCTTCAGAAGCCACATGTTTATAGTTTGGGAGTGAATTGCACTTTAGAATCATAGAATCGTCTAGGTTGAAAGGGACCTTTAAGATCATCAGGTCCAACCATCAACCTAACACTGCCAAAACCACCACTAAACCATGTCCCTAAGCACCACGTCTACCCATCCTTTAAATACCTCCAGGGATGGTGACTGCACCACTTCCCTGTGCAGCCTCCTTCCTGAGGACAGACAACAGTAGGAAATAAATTCTCATTGTTCCATTGTGGAACTAAATTGTGTATGTGACTGAAACTTAACTAGTATCCAAAGTACCTTGAAAATGGAGCCGGTTGAAAGAACTTGATTCTGTATTCTCATAAATTCAATGGATACTTCCTCTGGAAAAGGAGTAGAGTAACTGTGCTGGGATGTGCTTGACCTAAAGCAACTCTTTAAAATAAACTTGATGCTTTCAGACTCTTTGAAAGTACATTTAACTTCTTATCCACCACAACTTATCTGTAAATAAATGTTAATATTCCATGATCCTTAGTATCACTGAGCATTCTCCATTGAGTTTAAATCTGAGTTTAAACTTTAAACATCAGCAGTAACTTATTTGCAAGAGAATTCTTGAATATTGCCACATCCTTTCAGTTTTTTGAAGTTGTTTTACCTCTTTAATTTGGGTGTGTTTTTACCTGCTACATAGGATTGAGGTAAACTATATATAATCGAGATTTTTCTCAAGTTGGATATAGAAACCATCCCAGTTTTCTTATGGTGAAACCAGTTCTAGAACAAGAGAACTGTTTTAGTTTAAGTAACTAATTTGGTTCAATTTCTCCAGGCATAGAGATGAGGAGAGAGGTGAAAAGCTGTTCAGCAAGCTGAGGATGTTTGATTTGAAACACATCCATGAGACTTTCACTTGTTCATGAATTTTGATGGTTCTGGGAAGTCAGCTTTTTTAGTTAGGTGTTCCCAGTCTTTTATCCAACGTGCTTACAGAAGTTCAGTCCTCAGCAGGACTGTCAGAGGCTCCAGTTGAGTATACTGGAACCAAAGTCTATACACCAGCAATGGTAGAGAGCAATCACTCATCTGAATAACTAAGCGGTAAAGCGTCTGATTTTGTTTTTTATTTCTTACCTTCAATATTGTCTCATATTTTATGTATTTGAACAATGATTCTTTAGAAGGTCAACCCATTCCCATTCTTTTCTATTGCACCCTCTGTAAATCATATGCTGCCAGCAGCAATTCTTAGAGGTTTCTTTCCATATTCTAGTTACAGCTGCATATTATGCATAAATATGTAAACCTACATGCACAGCCCGAAGGGAAGAAATGCCTTTATAACTGTAATGTGACTCAGTCATGAAAATAAGCTGACATTGTTTACAATAGGTCAAAAGTTACAGGAGTACCAAATGAGAATACAAACCACTACAGAAACAATCAGCACATTTCCTCAAACAGCTTAAAAGGCTAAATGAAAGTATAACATCTTAAAAACTAAGAACTGTGTTCTTAGAAGCTTGTGATAATTTCTTTAACTGTAATGCGCTGGGAGTTCATGGGGAGAAAAAAAAAGAAAAGGTCTTCCCATCCAAGATACTGACTTGTATTGTAGTCCAATGTCCTGCATTCCCTGTTTTTGTATGTGGAACTCTGCATTTGGCTTTATAAAAGCATCATCTTTTTCTTTCCTCCCCTCTTCTTAATGGGACCAATTAACCAGCCAGGGAAGATTGTTTTGTCTTACCACTTCTACCACTGACATCCAGCTATTTTGCTTTTGGTGATGTTAATCAGTGGTCTTTAAGCTCATGAGCAAAATGCAGAGTAGCATCAAGCTTTAATACCAGTTCTGGCAGAAATGTCTTAAAACCAGAATTCTGTCTAATGATTTTCACATCAATGCTTTACATACTGAAATTACTTAGAAGTCTTCTCAGCCAAATCTTAGTCTTGTTGCAGTAAGTGTTTGCATTACATTGCACTTTTTTTCTAATTGGAGCCCATCAGATAATGACAGAAGTCTATTCCATATACTGGTCATTATGTTTATTCATTTAACTTATCTCATCAAACAACTTTAATGACATGAATTATATTCCTCTTCTTTTTATTATCAGAATCTCACTTACCCAAGTTAGATACCAAGCTGACCATCTGTAATCATATAGGTACTCTATTTTAGAAAATCACCTTATCACTTATTTCTCTTTCTGAGTTTATTAACTATCAATGCTAGTGGTGCAGGAGCATTTTATGATGGTTAGGACAGCAAATTTTCAGTTCTAATTAATGTTATTTAATTTCATTAGTGAAGAAATTGGGTTCTTCATTTTTATGCAATGCAAGTACTTTTTTTTTTCCCCATTATGGAGGAGAAAGTTATTCAATACTTTTTTTTTCTGTTTTGTAACAGAACATTAAGAAAAAATTTAGTACTATAGTTCCACATTCAATTTAAAACAAGCCAAAAATAACCATGACTGTGACTTCCTGTTGTTGTCAGTCATATTTTTTTCCCTAATGGTTTTTGTCCTTCATCAGTGTAAGCTTATCTTCCACTTCCTTTTTACCATGTGCTGTTGTATGCTGCTGAACTAGAAGAAAAGCTTGATTTTCATAGAATAGACAAATTCTAGCCAAATAGAATAAATATTTGCAAATTTTACAAATTTGATGTTTTGATAAAACAGAATCTCTTGCAATTATAATTTTCAGAAGTAGTCTTATCAAGTATATAACCACATTTAAGGTACCACAATAAGATTTTTACTTCCTTCTTACAGGATTTATAAATCCAAATATCACTCTTTAAAATGTATTTTTGTTGAAGAATATGTAACTGGGTAGTCTTAAGATGAGTCACCTTTTGCTTCTATAGCTGTCATGGAAACTGGCAAGATGGAAAAATTTCAAAAAATTGAGGAGCACAGCAGTATTTTAACATTCATATACATGATCTTTATACTTGTAGAATAGTTTTTCTTAATAAGAATTTACCATTAACGAATATAGGAGAGCCCTTGCAAAAAGAGAGACAAAAACTAGTGCATCTTGCTGATCTGTAAATTTAGTGGACTCAAAGGATCACTTCAAGTGCATATGCATTTTTCATACTGCGATTTATTTTATGGATCTTTTATTCACAGTAATTCTTGCCTGCTGCAACACTCCTGTTGCAACAATGTTTTGGCAGAGTTGATGCACAATTCAAAAAACTAAAATTACTTTTTGCAATTATCTGGAAAAAGTGCACATTCAAATCCTAACAGATAGCCCTAGATGCTATAGGGTTGTTCCCTCTTAAAAGTTAAGTCATAGCCGACTTGGTCCTGAACCTGAATGCATGTGAATACAGGTCTCGTGCCTAGATGGATCTGTGGCTTATTTTCTCTTGCAGGAGGCTTTCCGTGACTCCTATTGAAGAAGAAAAATGATAGTGATCTAAGCGGTTGCTTCAGCATGAACTAGATATCATTAACTGTAGTGAAGCTATCTAGTTCTTAATTCTTAGTTTAAATGTCTGATACTTGGGTATAAAATGCCATGCTTGACACTGCATGGGATCACTGTAGGAGTAGACATTGAGAATTCTACTCAATTAACTGATTTTATACTCACATCATTGCAATTCAGCAATCCATTTTCTTTAGTTTTTTCCTTCTATTTTTACCTCTATTTGAAATAAGATTTTGTTAAACACCGGCATATGACTTGTAAAGGTGGATTGGGGCTTTTTGTTTTTAATAAAGCTTCCAGAATCACAGGCCATACTTTGAGTCACTGCAAACAGGAGGTAGGAATGTAAATTTTAAAATAGAAAACTCCTCAAAAGATTAAAAAAAAAATAAAAAAAATCACAATTCCAGGCTTTGAAATAGTACAGACAATCTCTTTGGACACCGTGAAGAGATTTAAGAGCACAAATTACTTAACTGCAAAAGCAAAAAAAGCCCCAAAACCCCAACCCTCCCCAGCTATAATTTCATTTTTCAGACTCAAAAATTAGTCTGTATACTTCACAACAGCTCAGCTATTACAGCTATCACCATGTTTTCAGTCATAGGAACTTTATGGGAAGTCACATCAATTAATCTTAATCTGGAAAAAATGCTGCTTAGATTTAATTCTTCCCAGTATTAAGAAAAGGCTTTGAAACATTTGGAAGAAATCATTGCTATGTGGAGTAGAGCGATGAAGAGGCTGGAAAGACACAGAAAAACATATTTCTTAATTTGAAAACAAATATAATAAACCCTGCTGACCCATCTGTAATGAAAATTAACAAAACGTTATCTTGTTTCTAAGCAATCTGTGCTGTGTGGATATTTGGTTTTTTATATGTTGTCATTACTTTTTTCTGTATTTTTGTAACTTGGATTCCTAACAGTTTTAAGAATTTTAGTTTAAACTTCAGAACCTTTAATTTATGGTTTGCTTGCTTGTTTAAATTACGGTGTATAATTCCCAGTTACTACTGTCTGCTAAGTAAAGGGCTGCTGTTTGTAGTTCTTTGTCAACTAACGCTAGCTGTTCCCAAGATCAACAAAAGTGTACAATGCTTTCTGGTCATCTTTCATCTGTCCAAGCTTAAAGTAATCTATTACTCATACAACATATGAGAGTATATAATAAAATTTCATGCATTTTTTGTTTGTTAATCGGCTTTACTAGGAATCCGGTTTTGAAGGATCCATTTCAAATTCTGCTCTAGTTAAGTGTAACCATCTTTCTAATTGTTAAAATACACTTCTGAAAATGAGAAAGCTTTAAGGATCATTGAGAGAGCAGAAGTTTCAAGTGCTCATTAATGAAGGGCTATTCCTTCTGTCTTACTCTTACATATGTAATAAATAGCTTGACAAGTGCTCTTACCCAAGCTAATAATGCAGCATGATTATTAGAGAATGGAGCCAGGAGAAATAAGCTTCTGTGATTGTTTATTCCAGAGCAGTTCTGAGCCTATAATGAAAAAAATACTTGTTACATCTGTTTAGTTTTATGGTAAAGTAGTTTCTATTAAATAATACCCTTCACGTTGAATCCATTCAATGCTAAAACCAGACCCTTTTTAGTCAGTGGTATTCAAATCTCTATATGCTGACAGTGCTTTTTTCAACCTAGGAAAGAATATCCAGATGGTCTCAGATCTTCAAGATGTGAAAATGCATTTCAAAAGACAACTTTGTAAATATACACTAAGACTTAAGATGTAGAAAAAAAGTGGGTTTGTGATATTAGTTAGAGCTCTAAAGATTTAGGTATCTATTAGGCACTTCTACTAATAGCTTTCACTATGGATGCCAAAGAGCACTTCTATAGTGACTAGTTAGGAATAATGGGAAAATAGAAGAGAAGATTCCAAAATTCTGAGCTTTCTTGGGATTCATATTGTTCTCCAGTAGTTCTCTCTAATGGTGATGAATTGATGCAGTTTTAAAACATGGTTTGGCTTTTTTATTTGTTATTTGTTTATATCCATAGTAGTACAGTGAAGAGCACTCTCAGATAAGACTTTTTATTCATCAGAATGACCTCCTGAACACATCTGTCTAGGGGGTAATAAAATGTTTGGATGCTGTCTAAACTGATTAATTACTTTACTTTATAATAAAACCTTAGACTTCCATAGAACCAGAAATGTAAATAAATAGAATAGACCAGGTTATGCTTTCCTCTTAATTATGCTGACTGCTTGCTAATCCAGATGAACCATTTGTAGTGCTTCATTTTCATCTGGTTTTAGTAATCATACATAAATTTATTCATGTGCATAATTGTACTGCTGTAGCTTTTTTCTTAGTAATTAGCTACGCCATATATGTTTCCTATGTCATTACCTGAATCAACATCTAAAGTATGCTGTATTTTTTATAGTAGCACTTTGATTCTCTTTCAGAATAAATGGAAACAATTCAATTATAGTAACTGCAATCATGTTTTTCCAACACATTTTTGAGGTATTGTTTTAAGGTGGTGTTTTAAAGGACTTGCAACACTTTCTTCAATAATCTCTAGAATTTGGTTTGGGAAAGTAAGTGTAGCTACAGGAAAGTCGATGGACTTTACTGTATCCAGTTTTTGAGTTTCTTCTATTTTCTTCCTCTTTACCTATGCAGAGGTTCAGATCCCCCTCCAACTCTCTATTTTTCTTCTTCCTGTCCTTCTTCTACTCCTTATCTTTAGGTGCGTATTATGTACAAGTATAACCTCCCCAGTGATTAATCAGTTTTTCTTCTCTGCACAGTCCCTTCAGTCTGAGTATGTTCAGTACTAAAGCCTTGCTGCTTTGGTGAAACCTGTTGAGCTCTTAAAATTGAAGTCCTTGATGAGGGAGAAGAACTTAAGGAAGGAAGCTGCTCGCTCAGAAGAGGAATCTTCAATACAAGACATATTAAAACCTTAACACCAAGAGGAGACTTCTTAACAGGCAGAAATTTTTTGTTAATGACTACTGCAGATGCACTGATGTTAAATTTATGGAAATTATTTTACCCCATGTTATATACAGATTTAAATTTTTAATGTTGAGACAGCTTGAATATATTTCTAATGAGTTTCATTAAGACATTTATTAACTTGTGTACAGTGTTAAAATATGTATTAAGAGAATATTTTGTTAAGCTATATATATAAAAATATGTAAAAATTAGAATATATTTTAATTTAGTATTGTTCACTTCTTTGCTACAAAAATGTGTATTTTAAAGAATTTTTACGTGTTTATCAAAGATGAAATTTTTTTTTATGAACAAGATGTTTTTCTTGTTTTATGGGTCCATCATTATTGCTAAAAGCCTAATGTAATTACTTTTTCACTAATTGGTCTTCTGGTAACTTAATGGAAGTCTAACTAGTGAGAGACTAGTTACCACACTATCAACTGAAAGCTCTTGATACGTAGTCTGCTTTCCACTTTCAGCTGCTAATGTTTCATAAGGAAACACTATTCATAAGGGAACATATTTGTTGAGATGTAATGTAACTTACATCTTCCGTTGCAAAGAGGAAGTAATTTATCTGATGATATAATTGTACAATTAATGCTCTCTTTCAATTTGTCTTAAAGGAATGTTTTAACTTTTTTCTTTTCAATGTAGAATGTTAAGTTTTGCTATGCAATTTATACTCCAAAAATGAAGGCAGACCAAACTTAAGTTGGTAAGAATGTGTATGTATAATGAACTTGTCAGTGCTGCATACTTACATGTTTTTAACCTACATTTGGCAGTACGTGTACAGTTTCACTAGCAAAGCACGCTAAAGTAAATGTTGGAAGGATTTTTCCCTTGGAAATTTTCCCTTATCAATTGGATGCTTCATAAACTTTTTAATTCAATTGAAGTATTGTTATATATACAGCTAATGTAACCTCCTGTATCACAGAATGTTTTTGTCAATAGTAAAGATGCTTTTTGATGTATAGTTTAATCAGGTGTGGTTAGGAATGAAACTCAGAATGAAGTGGTATTACAGTGAAGTACGTGTCAAATTTTCAGAACTCCACCAAAAAAAATGCAAGCAGCTGT
The DNA here is from genome assembly GCF_000708025.1 of Charadrius vociferus. NCBI lineage: Eukaryota > Metazoa > Chordata > Aves > Charadriiformes > Charadriidae > Charadrius > Charadrius vociferus. The sequence goes on along the minus strand of NW_009648332.1, from coordinate 17,700,459 downwards.
GAGGACTTCGTTTGCTGCTAATTCAGAAGACAAAACCAAAACAGATTTGTTACCTATGAGTTTTTCCGATATCTATGGAACCTTGAAAATAAAACTTGGTTGAATTGTCAGTCTTTGTTCCTGAAGTCCTGTGAATGCCCTGTATTTGCTTTACAACTGAAGTTAAGATAAAGTGCCACATTATTTTTTAAGAAGATCAGATCACAAATTGCTATGGGAAGCTGTACTGAAAGTGTTAATAAGCAATACTGAGAGCAGCTATATAAATCACTGAATAAAATTTACATGCAATACTGTACTTTTTTCACAACTGTGTATATGTAACATATACACACATAAAGTAGCATATGTGTGTGCATATATATACAATATACTGTATATGAATTATAGATTAATGGTATGGTAATTCTACCTCTTATAAAGAATTTTGTCATGTATGTTGCTATAAATAGTTTTCCTTAATAAAATATTGTTTAATTTTGAAATGTAGATATATATACATACAACTAATTGATAATAAAATGCCTATATCAGCCAGCTCCCTTGTTTCTTGGCTTTTCTTACTTAGATCTTTTTATGTAAACTAGCAAGATTAGATCTCTAACTGAAGAGTACCTCCTCAAAATCACCTCCTTTCTTCTAAAACATGTAATGTGTTTGTAAATGACGTTGCAAAAAGACATTAGTACGACAGGTATCTTATAACGGATCTCCCAGCTAACCTTCTTGTGCTTTTTTGTATATGCAGCAGGTTTCTTAATCTCACTAACAGCAGGGTCTTTGTCCCTAAGAGATCATGCTTTCATTTAGCTTTTTAGCCTTCCTTCAATTAAAAAAAAAGTCACAAATGGTTCTAACATTGTTTAACTGAGCTGCAGATTTTCAGCAAATTTGTTTTGTTGCATGATTATTTATCCACAGTGCTTAATATTCCTGTCAGATAAGTCTGTACCGCAATAGACAATGTGGACAGTATGTAACTGTTACACAGCCACTCTAAAGGAATGGCAAAGCCAGAAATAGAGTGGATGCTTAAGAAGTTGCCCAAATTCCAGTGAGTCTAATCTAAAAACACAATAAAGGACTTCTGCCACTGCATTCAGACAATTAAGGGATGTTGATTTGGATGTGCAAAGTAAATACAAAGGAAGAACAGCTAATTAAAAAGTTTCTAGTATGTAGGCATCAACCTCTCCCTTAGCCTTTTTCTAGACTTAACTTTGATTGATTTATTATATGAAATACAGTAAACGCTAGCTAATGTACAACTTGGGTTTTGTTCTTAAAAATGAATGATAAATATAGCCAGTATTCTTTAACAGTCAGCTTCTTAACAACAACAAATCTGGGGACAGTGCAAGATCAGGGAGGTCTTGTAGCTTTTAAGAAATACCCTGAAATTTGTTTGATATCCTCTGTTCATTTATCCTTGGACTTTACCATTTCTGTTGCTTCATATATAAATATATCTCCTTGCTTTGGGAGAACAAGCTGTAGCACGTGAGATCTTTAAAAAGGTGTTTGATAAACATCTAAGGATGGATTAAATAAATCTAGAGGTCTCTACTGGGCCTATTCTGTGGGTAATGCCTTATGAAACTGTTAATCATCTCTTTAAGGTATGTTTTATGAAGCTTTTTGGCGAGGGAGATATTTCTTGTTACAGATTTAGAGAATATTTTTCAATTACAGTACTGCAGAAAGAGGAGGATTTTAGTTTCTATAATAACTGTTCTCTACTGACAGCTAAACAATGAAAGGCCTCAAAAGGTTTGACACTTGATTAGATCGACACTGTAAAGTGCAGCAGGCAAAAAATATGGTAATTAAGGGCCTGATCAAGTAAATCACTCAGGAATGTCTTTAACCTTAAGCACATGAGCAATCTAATTAATTAAAAAAGAACATAGATAATCATATTTGTAACAAATCCACATTTGGATCAATAGTCCTGTCATTTGCAAACATGAGCCATTCTGTCAAATAAAAGACGTGCTATGTTGCAACAAAATAACCCATTGACCGTCACAAATTCATTCCATTATCTTAATTTATATTGTAACTATCATTACATCCTAATATATTATTTTGGTATTGTCATTTGTTAGCATTGTGAGCTTAACAATATCTAAAAACACCTTATAAAGATATCTTTGATCAATATACAGGCCATACCTCATGAGCTGAGATTGCTTACTTCTATAGCCCATATATAACTAACCTTTAAAAGCAGCTTTTTGCCTAAACTCACCAAAAAATTAATCAGCATTCCTTTTCCGGAAAGCTTTTGAGAGGAAACGTTAAGGTTTTTTACTCAGTCCCTTATTAAATCTTTTCCAGGGTAAGGAGAGTTAACGTTTTGTTCCTGTTTGAATAAAGCACTGTAGCGTTCCTCAGAGAATCCCACTACTAACTCTTCTCCGTTTGGTAAGGGACCATTAAGCCCTACTCTTCAACCAGTTTTTAGTCCGCCTAAGAACCTGTCATTCACCTCTGCGGAAACTTGTGCCCTGAATTAATTTTGGTGCAAGACCATTTCAAACACTACACTCATTCTGTTTTATCTGTGTACTTACTGACACTAGCATTCACCTCCGGCAGGTTGGTGATGCAGGATTTCCTGCAGGCTGACTTTCATGAAGAAATGTAGAATATGTAGACTGAGGATCAGCTTCCTCAAATAAGAAGTACTGTCTTACCAGGGATCTGTGTATCAATCGTGTTTGAAAGATTTAATTTGGAAAGTTTTGTTATTATAGACCAGTTCTAAAATTAACTTAAAGCGCACTATGCTTCTGCAAGCTTGCTCTTAACAAAAATAAAATCAGAAAAAAAACAGTTTAACTGAGTCTCTAGCAGAGGAGTTTCTACAGTAAATGGACTGTATTTCAGACAGAAGTGACTGATACTGGTTTGAAAGCTTGCAGCAAATGAAAGTTGTGTAAATGAGTTAGAAGCAGGAAACTGGTAAGGCAAAGCGAAGAGTCAGACTGTAGTTGCAGTATTTCTGGAGCATGATAGGGTTTGGGTTTTTTTTTTTTTTTTTTTGCTTCTTGATTTAACAAGTTGAAAATCTGCTGAATAATTCATGAAGAGTGGAAGGGCTGAATCTTCCTGGAATGATATACAGTGTACGTACTGTGGCACAGGAGAAACTGCAAAGCTTTGTATCAGTTGCTGCCGTGTCTGCTGCTGATTGCAAGGTGCTGCTGCTTTGGGCATTTTCACGGCTACAGAATCCTCCGTCGTGCTCTGCTCTGCTAACAGCTATCTGCTCCCTATGGACCCACCTTCGCTAGCTACAATCCGTGGGATCTCTTGCTACCTACCTGCCTTGGACATTGCTGTTCTCTGGATTGGTACTGCGAACTGCATTTTCTGGACCTTGCAGCTTGTATGACTGAAACCTGCCTTAGAGTCCCCTCGGCTGCACACCCTCCCTTGTGCTTGGTGGGAGACTCCTGCAGCAGGATCTTCTGACCCAGACAAGGATGGGATTTACAGGGAGAAGTCAAAACTGAGCTGCATTCAGCGAGATGCCCAACGCCTCTTCCTGGAGTGCTAGCTCGCCTCTGCTGCTGCTCTGGGAGGACTCCTCCGGCACCCGCATCTTCCTGTCGCTGCTCTACGCAGTCTTAGCTATCTCAGGGACTTTATCCAATGTGATGGTCATCTACTTAGTCTTCTCCTTCAAGAAGCTGCAGACAACCAGCAATGCCTTCATCGTGAACGGCTGTGCGGCAGACCTAAGCGTGTGCGCCCTGTGGATGCCCCAGGAGGCTGTGCTGGGGCTGCTGCCTCCCAACTCCTCCTCCCTTCGCTCGGCGGAGTACCGGCTGCTCCGAGGCGGGCTCCTCGGCCTCGGCCTCACCGTCTCCCTGGTCTCTCACCTGCTGGTGGCCTTCAACAGGTACGTGCTCATCACCAAGCTGCCCAGCGTCTACCAGGCCCTCTACCAGCGGAGGCACACGGGCTGCATGATCGGGCTCTCCTGGGCCCTCGCCCTGCTCCTGGTCCCGCTGCTGCCCGGGCTCTGGACGCCGGGCTCTGCCCAGCAGCCGCCCCCGCGGCAGACGGCCGGCACCTCTCGCTACACCGCCCTGCTCCTCGCCCTGGCCGTGCTGGGCCAGACCGCCCTGCTGCTCCACTGCTACCTCGGCATCGTGCGGCGGGTGCGGGGCAGCGCCA